>NC_079426.1:5777809-5891367 GCF_026213295.1 Gadus chalcogrammus
CACACGACACACAACACACGCACACACGACACACACACACACACACACACACACACACAGGGTGCTCCAGTAACGCACTGAATGCAATGTACCGGGCAAGGTTACTCCTCGGTCAAGGACCAGGGTGAAGGTGAGTTCCACGGCAAAACAACAACACAACAACAACAACAACAAACATGTCCCCCCGGTCGGAGGGGATATGTTCTCATCACCGAAGGATGGGGGGGGGTTACGTAGGCGGTACGGAGGCGGCACCGTTGCCCCGGGCTACCTGAGTCAGGAGGATGGAAAATGAAGGACGAGGTGGTGGTGGGGGAGGAGGAAAGGGGTGACTCCTGGGCCAGGAAGCTGAAGGGGGGGGACAGGGGGATCTGGCCGTAGGAGCAGTAGTGCTGCCGGGGGGGGCGGGGGATTATGGAGTCTCTCATGGCCACCGAACCTTCGGGCCGGGGACGGGGGGAGGGGCATGGAGACACAGACGGGTGAGCAAGGCATCATGGGAAAACAACACAATTACAAATCTAGAACAGGTCGCAGGTATAATGTACGGAGCAATGCATCATGGGAATACGAGGCAGTAACACAACAAGGAAGAAGTCACAGGTATACAGAGCAATGCATCATGGCAAAACGAGACAATTACAATGAACAACAGGTCACAGGTATAATGTACTGAGCAATGCATCGAGGGAATGCGAGGCTATAACACAACAAGGAAGAGGTCACAGGTATGCTGAGCAATGCATCTTGGGAATATGAGGTAATATCACAACAAAGAACCGCCCACTGGTATACTGAGCGTAGAGTAAGGCGTGGGGATTTGCGTGTTCCTTGCGCTCACTCACCACTGATGCTCTTGCGCTTGGGGTGGATGGCCTGGTGGGGGGAGCTGGGCAGGTTCATGGAGTTGCTCAGCTTCTGGGGGTCCTGGTTGGCGGTGGTCCGGATGAACTCTATCGCCGACTGCAGCACCCGGAACTGGAGGGCCACGGCCATCTCTGCAGGGAAGCGTGTAAAAGGTACATTTATATTTACATTTGTAAATGTACATTTATGTATATTAACATTTAGGGCATTTAGCAGAGGCTTTTATCCAAAGCGACTTACAATAAATATGTTTTGTCAGAAGAAAGAGGAACAACAATATATCGCCGGGCCAGCAAGGAAGTGCACGGGAACAAGTGCCGCACACACACCGTTTCCCAAACAGTTTCCTGCTCTCTCTCACCCTCGTCTCGGGGGCCGATGCGTCGGAACACTTCAAAAGTTCCCCCCCTCATGGCAAGCAAGAAATGACTTGACGCAATTCGGTTTTCAACACCCGTGATACACGCCGACACGTTCCCCCAGATACGATCAGGTAAGCTTAACGTGACAACCCCTCCAGAGAGACAGAGCTCTTACCCTGCGTGCGGCGCATCTTGCTGGTCTGCATGAAGCCCAGCAGGCTGATGAGGTCCTCGATGATGCGGAAGTACTGGGAGCCGGAGGAGCTGCAGGAGTGGATGGTGACGGCCACCAGAAGCTGCTGGATGTCACACACCAGCAGTTTGTAGTCGTTGAGGGGGATCCTGGGGCGGGGTCAAAGGTCAGGGGGAGGTTAAGACGGGGGGGGGGGGGGTTCAGAGGGCGACTGACTTAGGGTTGGATCCCTGCGTGTGAAGGGGAAGACAGGTTGTACATTTAAGGCTGAATTATGCCACATTAGACAATTATAGCTAAGCTATAGGGGTTGGCTTAGCTCAGGAGGTAAAGCGGGTTGACTTGTAACCGGAAGGTTGCTAGTTAAGAGTGTCGAGGTGTCCCTGAGCAAGACCCCTCACCCTAACTACACCCGAAGATCTTTGCGTGGGAGACTCCGCCGTCGGTGTGTGAATTTGTGTATGAACTGTTGTAAGTTGACTTGGACAAAATCATCTGCCAAATGCCCTTAATGTAAATGTAATATGTAAATATCTTAGTACACAGGTAAAAGATAGGTTTGGTACTACTACAATTACTACCAATAGGCTGACGTCAAAGCCTCAAGCATTCAAGGGAAACCAAGTAATCAGTAGGAATATGCAAAAGGTAAAACATGTCACAGTGGCTCATCTGAAACACATCGTTGACACAGCTTTAATCAAAGCCTTTTCGAAGGCCCTAACGGACCTTGGCCCTGTTTAAACAAGATAAATATTTACCTTGTACAACCGCTTATGAATTTCAATTGTATCTCGACACAACAACGGTGTGTTGACACAAAAGGCCCACTGCGCTCACCACCACCACACACACAGGTTTCAGGTTTGTACCAGATCCCCGGTTTGCACAATCTCAGAGAACGGACGGAATGGAACCGAACGCAGTGTACCAGTTCACACTGGTTTGGATAAAGCCGCAAATCCTGTTTAATAATGGTCAAGGTCTAGGAGTTTTAGAATTGTAAGAAAAGAAGGAAAAGCATGTAGTCGTTTACGATACATTTGTATACGACGCCCGCTTGCTTTCTATTAGCTGACGACCGGTGTCTTATGAGTTCCTGCAAGAGATTCTTTCTAGATAACACCCTAATTCTTGTCCATGTAGATCGAACGTAGCGACCACTTCTAGCGGAAGGGTTGTACATGAGTCGCACGTCTCACGTACCACCCGTTCCCGCCTGTTTAAACAGAGGAAAACATCTCTTGTTGCGTCGCAATCGTTTTCAATGAGCCGATTTGCAGAGAGACTGAACACACACACACGGGCCCTGGAGCCTCCAGGGGGCAGGCGTACCCGCTCTCCATGCCGTTGAGGGTGGACAGCGTGTTGAAGAGCACGTAGAGGAGGCCGTGGTCCAGCAGGATGTCGGCCAGCTTGGGGCAGGCGTTGAGCAGCTGCAGCAGCATGCACAGCAGGTTGTGCAGCAGGGCGTTCTCGTACAGGGAGTTCTCGATCAGCCCCAGCATGGGGATGATGCAGCGCTTCCTGAAGGGGGAGATGCCCTCCATGTCCTCCAGGTCCAGGCTGGGGACAGACGACACAACACTATTAGTTCACAGAAAGGGTTAGGCGATGTCGCTGAACGTTCATATCTATCTTGATATACTGTATATATCGATGTAGATAGATATAGATATCTATCTATCTCTCAATCTATGGATACAGTATATAGTTATATAGATAGCCTTTTTTTTGTAGAATACAAAATTTGATTCTCTAAACTACTAGAATAGCTTAGAGAATGAATTATGACAGAAATGTATGCCTTATACTTAGATTTTCTGGTTTGTTCATGCTTTTTTCATTTTATGTTACCTCCATGTATAAACAAAGTCGATTCAAATGTAAAGAATATAATAAATGGGGGCAGGATCGTCAAACTTCGTCAAAATCGAGCAGTAAAATCCCAATCCGAAAGTTTCGGGAAACCAACTCCAACCTCTTAAAGTCTGCCTACAGCAGGCGGCCTCGAGCAAAGAGCTGATGAACGACGTCATGCATCTAGATCCAAACCGCCTGCTCAACAACCTAATCTCAACCCCCCTGATGAACCATCCCATCCGGTTGTTAGCGTGTGTGCCAGGGATGTCCTGATCCTGCTGTTTGCACTTCCGATCCGATACCGATATTTTAGCTTTTAGCATCGGCCGACACCGATACCGGCCGATCCAAGCATGTATTAAAGATTAAAGATATTTACTTATTTTGTTGTACTACTCATGTTGAAAAGGGTTTTACTCTTAAGAACAACTAGCCAACTTAATTAGGTTAGTTTGAATAATCCACAGTAGTTGGTAATGAGAAGCTGACCTATTCAGGGTTAAATAAACACAAAATAGACAAAATAATAAATAGTCAAATTACCACACACACACTGAATTGGCATCAGTGCTCTGTTCTTGAACAACAAGAGTGTAAACAATATTGTAAACAATATAACATTATATATAAAAGCAACACACACAAAACCTGAGTAGAAAATAGTCAAATATATATGGAGAATATGGAGTGAATATCAAATATCGGCAGCCGATCCGATCCAAATATCGGATCGGGACATCCCTAGTGTGTGCAGCGTGTGGCTCCGACTCACCCCTCCTCCAGGCTCACGGGCCGGCCGAACAGCATCTCCAGGAAGCACTCCAGCAGGCCCTGGCTGCCCTGGTGCAGGTACAGCTGGTTGGCCAGCAGGGAGAAGCCGTGGTTCTTCAGGAACTTCTCCTTCTGCTCCTTGGAGGCTCTGGTGAAGTACGCGTCCAGCAGCTGCAGATAGGGAAACAGTGGCTCAACGAGGGGGTAGAGAGACACACACACACACACACACACACACACACACACACACACACACACACACACACACACACACACACACACACACACACACACACACACACACACACACACACACACACACACACACACACACGCCTGGTGGAATCACTGAATTACTGCATTGATGAATGACTAAGTAGGATAAAAAGAGATTGCTTCATATTCTTTTTACCATTTAATATTTAGAGGTTTTTTATCCATGGTGACTTGCATTGGCTTCAGATGCACGCTATTAAGGAGCAGGTAGAGGTTCAAGACTCAAGGATACCTGACAGGACGGGACGGGGAGAAAAACCCAATATCACTCACATGGAGTAAGCGATATTAGGTTGGATCCTCCCCTCCCCATCACCTCCTGCCAAGACACCTCTAAAGACCATCCTCTCCACTGCCCTAACTCACCCCCTGCGTGTTAGTATCGCTGAGCACCAGATTCCTTCCACACCCTCTTCCCTTATCATGTTGCTTTCCTAATTTCCTGTCACAGCACTGGTCTAGCAGGCGATCGCTCCAGGGGATATCGTCCTGTTGGGAGCCTCCAGCTCCTCATCGTCATTAGTTTCGCTCTCTCTGCCTGCTCCCTTTGATAACACGCTTGTCAACAAAAGCCCCGACACGCAAAATACTTCACCTTTCAAGACAGAACGCGAAGGATATCAGAAACACTAGCGCGTCGCTCCTTGTCCGTCTCGATTTAATTAACGCATTCCCCGGCCCGATGTTTTGCCGTTTCGTTCATTCGCTCCAACTCGCCGAAGCCAGGGGGGCACACCGGCCTCGCGTCAGAGCTCAGTGTGGGGCTGGAGGGGGGCGTACCTTCATGACCCCCTGCTGGATGAGGGGAGAGGGGTGGTTGACCAGCACGATGAGCGCCTCGGGCTGGATCAGCTTGTCCATCACCTCCTCCAGCATGAGGTCGGGCAGCAGCAGGAGCAGCCCCCGCAGGAGGTCGTAGAGCCCGCAGCAGACCAGCACCAGGCAGTCCTCCGTGGTGGACCTGGTCGGCACACATACGGCACAGTTCAGGCAGGCGGGCGCGCACACACACACACACACACACACACAGCACAATTCACGCAGGCTTGCATGGACACACACACACACAACGCGTGCACACAAAGCACAACGTGCACAAAGAACAAAGCATCAGAATGCGCACACACACACACACACACACACACACACACACACACACACACACACACACACACACACACACACACACACACACACACACACACACACACACACACACACACACACACACACACGTAATACTTCTAAGATGTCGGTGAACACTCAACAACATGATAGATGAGATAATGGAGGGCAGGGCGATCTAGTAACACCCAACCACCCAAAGCCCCTCACAGGCTGTCACAGGTCAGATCAATCTCAGCTAAACATGAAGTGTATCCGGCTCTCACTGAGACGCTCGGTCCCAGAAAAGATTTACTTCCAGCAAATGACCTTTTTTTGCATTACTGGGGAAGCAACTAGACCTAAATGAAGCTAGCCTTTCACAACAGGCTGCCAGTGATTTCTACATACCAACTCGTGATAGGGCCGAGCCCTATCACGAGTCATACCGGGACATGACCCGGTTCCTCGACCAAACCCGCGCGAGACACGGAGCGAGACAACACTGCCCGGCATGGGCGTGGTCATGGGCGTGGCTCACCTGTCGTCCTCCTCCGACTTGCTGTGCATCCTCTCGTACCCGGGGGAGTAGGTGTAGCTCTCCCAGTCCTCGGGCAGCGAGCCGCGCTCGGCGGCCGCCCCGACGGTGCCGCCGCCGGGCCAGCGGCCCACGGCCAGCGAGCCGTTGACGGCGGCCGCGGCGGGGAAGGCCAGGCCCAGGCTGGCCAGGTTGCTGTGGCTCCGCTGGAAGGACTGGATGCCCTTCAGGCTGTCGGGCCGCCGTGGCGCCTCCTCGCCCCCTGGCGAGTCGAAGCGGTCCTCCGACTCGGCGCCGCCCACGCTGCCCTCCGCCAGGCTTTCCAGCTCCTCGTCGGGGTCCTCCACGCTGATGGAGGGCGGGCGGGGGGAGGGCGGGTTGGGGGAGGCGGCGCGCCCGTCCCCCCCGGACTCCCGCGACTCGCAGATGGTCTTGGCCGAGTCGCAGCTGCTGAGGAGCGCCTCGTCTCCGCCGCCGCCGCCGCCGCCGCCGCCGCCGCCGCCCCTCGTCAGGGTCTCCGTGCTGCCCAGAGCCCCCTGTGGGGGCGGGGCCTCGCCTCCAACCTCTCCAGGGGGGGGGGCGGGGCTAGGGGCTCTCCGGGGACTGGCGGCCGGGGAGGGGTGGGGGGACGGCGTCAGACTGGGGGGCCGCAGGAAGTGGTCGTCTGTGGAGGGCTCGGAGGAAGAGGCCGCCGGCTGGCCTGGAGACGAGGTCGCGAGGACGACGCAGACAGACAGACAGACAGACAGACAGACACCAGACGTCAGTACAATAGAGACTCCGGCTCCTTTAAAGGGAGCCAAGAGGGACAACTGAGGAGACTGATGACTCTGGTTAAGACCTAATCTGAGATCTCAAACAGAGGAAGGCATCATGTGCATGTGTGCTTGGAGTCATGCTTCACACACACACACACACACACACACACACACACACACACACACACACACACACACACACACACACACACACACACACACACACACACAGAGGGTAAACCATGGCCTACAATCCTCAAATGACACAGGGTGGTCTTTAAGGACACAGAGTCCTCCAGGGACTCAGTGCCCCCCTGGCAGAGGGGGATCCAGGACAAGTATCTAACGAAACTGATCTTCACAGAGAACTGCGACGGACGCTTTACCGAATCAATATTCTATTTATGTTTTAGTGTCATCAGCCTTTAAAAATAGTCTGGTTTGGACTTTTGTTCTTTTATTTTTAACTGCCGTTTGATATGCGTGAACGTTAGGACTGCTACTGTAATGACGATAAAGGAATAATTCTATTCTATTCCATCTCTTCTAAACTACAGATATAGTCCTCCTGGGCTCCTCCGGGGGTCTTCAGGGCCGTGGCGTCGGGCGGTGCGGTGGAGGGCCCTACCGTCTGGGTGGAGGTCCGGGAACACGGTGGGGGAGAGGGAGAAGACAGAGCTGCTGGCCGACTTCCCCCCGCTGTGGGAGTGTCTCAGGTACATGATGGACTGCACCTTCTCCCGGTACAGCTTCCCGTCTGAGGACACACACACACACACACATGGATAAGCACACAAGCGCACCCATATACAGAGACAGGCACGCATGAGCACGCACAAACACACCAAAACACACACGCGTATGCCCAAACACACGCACACACGCACACGCACCCAAAAACACACACAGAGACACACACAGTCACACACACATACATGGATAAGCACACCCGCGCACCCACATACAGAGACAGGCACACACGAGCACGCACAAACACACTAAAACAAACACACGTATGCCCAAACGCACGCACCCAAACACACACACAGAGACACACACAGTCTCACACACACACACACACACACACACACACACACACACACACACACACACACACACACAGTCTCACACACACACACACACACACACACACAGTCTCACACACACACACACACACACACACACACACACACACACACACACACAGTCTCACACACACACACACACACACACACACACACACACACACGCACACACACACACACACACACACACACACACAATAAAGCTATCAGAAATAAGTCTTATTGATATCTGGGATGGGGGGGGGGGGGGGTGTGATGACCTCACCGATGTGCAGGGAGAAGTAGAAGCTGGTGGGGGTGTGGCACACGTAGGTGTTGGTGGGCGGGTGCACGGCCAGCAGGAAGTTGTAGACCAGCTTGAGCAGGTCCAGGTCGGGGGGGGAGCCCAGCACCTCCTGGATGATCTTGACGAAGGAGAGGCACACCTCCTGGGGGATGGCGGTGAGGTACTGGTCCCGGTTCTCCTGGGAGAGGAGGAGCAGAACACACACACACACACACACACACACACACACACAGACACACACACACACACACAACGTCGTCACGTCGCTGTGGGTGACAGGAAACGGCGTGACTGGGCTCACCGCAGGGCGCCGGCTGAACGGCGAGCGCCTTATCAGAGGATACGGAGTGTGCAACGTGAGCACCCCTGTGAGCGTGGGATTACTATTGATTTAAACCCTTCTCGGTCTACAAGCTTGATAAAGAGAGAATAAACATGACAGTCCTGCCCGGGTGCTTATTATCAGTCATCTTTATTCATTGGAAATTATTATTATTAATGATGTGTTGATTATGTCATCTTCGCACGTCCTTAAGTAGTTAAGGACGATTATTAAAGAGAGCAGCAACAAAATAAAATTGAAATTGAGACACAGTCGTACAGTCTCCACCAGATAAAGGCTCATGATTTACTGGACATTGTCTCAACCTCAGTGTAAACATTGTACAATGAACTTCATTTCCCAGAGTGCATCTCACCTGTAGGACCTGGCAGGTGAGCAGGAAGCGGTGCACCACCTGCGCCTTGAGGAACTGTCGGATGTTGAAGACCTGCTGCGGGTGGTGCACCCGGATCAGGATCTCCAGGGCGGCTAGCAGGGTCTCCCACACGCCCGCCTGCACCCACACACACAGCACAAACCCCCGGGTCAGTCACAGCACAGACCCCCGGCGTCCACGGCGGCCACGCAATAATCAATATATTTACGATCAGTGCGTTCCTCCTTTGTTACTTTCGTGCTTTTACGTCAATCGGCATTGTGCCTGTATCTCATCAAGGGAATGATACACCCTGACCACAACAGAGCTCTGGTGGTGGCCTACCTCCGCCTTGGCCCAGATCTTCCAGTCCAGCAGGACCTCCGAGAGCAGCTGAATGTCCTGCACCACGGCGGCGGACTCGAGGTCCAGACGGAACTGCCCGTCCTCCCCCAGGGTGAGGACGGGCCCACTGCAGCAGCCATCCAGCAGGGTCTGAAACCAACGCACACGTCAACCACCGAGGGGGACGACCGCATGGAGACCCCCCCATTGGACCCCTGACCCTCCCTGGAAGGAGGGATCCCCCACTCCACGTTCCTCCTCGAGATGTCCTCCTCGCTAATTAAAGGTTGTATCAGCGATGCTAGGCCGGAACATAAACAATCACATTCATCTAATCTTACCTCACGAGCCGCTAGTTGCCAGCCCCATAAGCGGGCTGTCTCCGTGGGCGGCCTATGCCCCGAGATCGTGCATAAAAAAACAAATGGTGCTACCAACTTCTCAAAACCAAGGTAAATAGTATTCCAACTAATCACCGACAAGGGGTGGGTGTTTTGGGGTTTTGCGCTGCGTTAATGATCGTTTTTACTGGATCCACGAAACACGGAAGGGAGGGGCGAGCTGGCTCTGTTTGTTTGGGATCTCGCTTCAAATACCAACAGAAGTGTCACCCAACATCGATACAATCTTTAAGGGAGATTTTTTCCTGCCCTCTGGGGGGCTAAGGTCAGGGGGGTGTCATAAATATATGGCCCTATGAGACTGCACCTGTGATTGAGGGGTATACAAATACAATTGAATACATTGGGATTCCGCGGCTGTATCTCACTGTACCACGGACAGCTCGAACACATCACTGAAACAGATTAGAGTCCAGCGATGCTGCATCCGTTCCAGAAATAGACTCACTGACGTGTGTGTTGTAATGTTGCCTTAAATCTGTGACGAGGTCGGTGGGGAGTCGATACGGTCCCTGAGACAGCTCAGCGGAGACGTCATAACTCTGGGCAGAGCGGGGACTGGTTATGCCCCCCCCCCGAGCCAGCAGGTCAGTATTGATCAGGACAGCCTGCTAGTTAAAGTCCCTGGTAGGTCTGAGTTACGTCGGTGCTAAATCGTTGTCGTCTCCCCCCGTGTCCTTGGAAGTAATGTTACAGTCCAGTTGGTTGTTTATCCCTCTAGTAAACGGTGTTACACTCTTTATAAAAACAGACACGTTTTAGACATCTGCCGGAACCCTTCATACCTGAACCAGTGATCCAGCTGAAGCAATACTTAAAGTGCATGTCTAACAGAAATGTGATCACTTTATAAAAAGTTAAGATTTATACAGCATAAAATAACTGCAGTTGAAGTGCGTTTCTGCGTTACCAGCAATGATTTCTCGAGTCTTGCAGGGAATCTAGCATTTGTAGCCCTCTCTAACCCACAGAGGGCGCAGAGTGTGCAAGCAATGAGACCTACTTTCAACATGTGGTATCCAACGATGCACTTGGCTTTGATGAGGACCTGGTGGATCATGGAGTATCCGTGGCAACAGTCCATCTCGTGGATGCGGTGCTGGTTGTACTTGGCCAGCGAGAGCAGCACCTGCAACGCCAGGGCCTGGGTCTGCTCGCAGTCACTCAGCTCTACGGACTGCATGGACACACACACACACACACACACACACACACACACACACACACACACACACACACACACACACACACACACACACACACACACACACACACACACACACACACACACACACACAGGTTATATTTCCATAATTTGTGCCATTTTGTTTTGTGGTTAAAGTCATTTCCTCCGTATTGATAGTCACAATGTGTAACAGTTCCACTCGCTCTTAGCTCAAAATGACATGGACTTATCTGTAGTCAACAAGGATCCACATGCATTTCAATACTGATCAATAACACATCAATAACACCACGTCCTACAACTGACCATACCTCTCTTTATTTACAAGAATCTTAAAAATGAAGAGAAGAAAAAAACCCTCCCACTTACGCCACCCAGCCCGTCTTCAAACAGTGTCACAGCCAGGCAGAGTGGACAGAACACTGTAATGGAGCTTTATGTATTCTAACAGTCTCCCGCCTACTGACTGGGATGAGCTCCATCTCTCACACTGCGACTCCAACACGCCCCCCCTGCCCTGCGTGAGCCGCCGTACCTGGGCGAAGAGGAAGACAAAGGTAGCCGTGCCTCCGATCTTGTGCAGTACGTTCTGCAGGCCCTGGGGCTCGATGGGCAGCAGGGCTCGCAGCGCCGGGGCCTCCAGCGTGGAGCTCTGCACCTCCTTGGAGCTGAAGGGCCGCTGGGTGACGACCGTCTTGGCCTGGCCCTTCAGCCTGATGACCGGCTCGTAGATGGTGTACACCCGGGGACTGCTGGGAGTGTAAACCACCGCCAGGCTCTCCTGTATGAGGACACAAGACACACACGGCGAGTTGAGACGCGGTTAGGCCATGAAGGAGGGGGGGGGGGATGACGGATGGTACAGCTGGAGGGAGTCATAGCTGAAGAGCGATGAGCTGAGGCGAAGGGCTGACCGGAATGATGGAGTGTGTTTGGGAAAGAACCCGAAAAAGCCTTTCTCTCTAAATCCACCTTTTTTTGGAATACAGTGATATATAAAGAACAAATGGGCAATTAAATATTTAGTTTAAAATTAGAAAAGTACCGGAATGATGGAGCACTGTTTGGAAAAGGTTTCTATATCCACCTCGGCGGATTTTTCAAACCACCGTGAAACATAAAGAACAAATGGGAAAAAGGAATATCTGGTTTTAACTACTCACGACGAGTGTCGAGGTGTCCACGTCCTTGCTCTTCATCAGCAGCTCTCGGACGTGGTCGCACTTCAGGCCCTCCTGTGTCACGTACTTGGAGAAGGTCCCGCTGGGCTTGCCGTACTTGCAGGGCATGATGGAGGTGAGGTCGGGCCCGCTGGCGTACAGGTAGAAGGCCTCTTCAGAGCCGATCCTCGAACCTGGAGAACGGTATGACAAAGTACGCGTTATTGCTTTAACCGATATGCTGAAAACTATTATCACCCTCAAAGCCTGAGTTGTTAGTACTTATCTGCGGTAATATCTCAGATAAGTTCTTCTGTATTCTATTAAGATACCAATACAAAAATCGAACTGATAAACAGATGTATTTGAAACAATATTATTTATGTAATAGCACAAGTGAAACTAACGCACATTTAAAAAAAGTGCACCTACGGTGCAACAGGAGCCCTGTTTGCCACCAGGGTGTACAAAGGAGTGAGCATGAAATACATTTCTTAAGAGGATCAGAGCAGATGGGGCTTCGGAGGTATTTACACACATCGCCCTGAGAGGGGGATTACAAGGGAGGGTGGATTAGACCCCCCACCCACCAGCAACCCCCCCCACCCCCCCCACCCCCAGGGAACAGTGCAGAGACTAGAGACTCCCACCCCGGCTGAGACAACCCCTCCCCAGGGGACCTGCTTATCCTCCACCCCCCCCCCCAACGCACCGTTGAAGAGCAGCACGGTGCCCAGGTTCCAGCGGACCCCCTGCCGGAGCGACTCCTCCGAGGACAGCAGGCTGTGGCCCAGCATGCAGAAGGTCTTGTTGCTGTCTGAGGACAGGCTGGACTTCCTGGGGAGCGTGTAGTCCAGGGACACGTCCGACTTCCTGCAGGCAGCAGGAGGAGTTCACAAGGGCGCGTTCAGGTCGCTTTGATTCGTTTTGTGTGCGTCAAACGAGCGTTTTTGTTACATTGCTGCTTGCGACGTGTGTTCAGTGTGTGTTCACGCTTGAAACGACTTCTTACTTAGTTTGATTAGAAAAAAGTTCAGGAATGGATATAATCAGGATCAGGGTACAATACAAACCAATACAAATACAAAGTAGTGCTAAGGAAAACAAAAATAGATGCTAAAATAGATGCTAAAGTAAAGACCATCAGAATCAACAGGACAAACAGCATTAACACGGGTAATAATAATGGATGTTTGGCAGTGTGCTGTTAGTATGTGCAGAGAGCGTCTCCTCACCGGATCCCACACACCCAGACCACCATGCGGCCCTGGATGTTCTTCTTGCCCTCCGGCTGCTGGCTGTACGTCAGACCCAGGTGCTGCCAGCGGCCCGGGACCAACAGGCCCGGCCCCGACTCCGCCTGGGCCAACAGCCCGGCCTTGATCTCGTCGTTGGGGTCGATGCAGATCCTGGGGGGACCGGGGTTATGGGTTGGGTTTTAGGATCAAGAATGCATTGAGAGCCAACACCGTTGAAGCCATTGGAAGAGGCTTAGGCCCAATCCCATTTCTACCCCTTACCCTTCCCCCTTGTTTTGAAGGGGTAAGGGGAAGGGGTAAGGGGTAGAAATGGGATTGGGCCTCTAAGGCCCAATGTTTTGAAGGGTAAAAAACGTTCTACCCCTTACACCTTCCCCATAACCCTTCAAAACAAGGGGGAGGGATAAGGGGAAGGGGTAGAAATGGGATTGGGCCTTAATTTCTGTGTTACGAGTCACATTGTGAAATACACTATGGAAGTGAAAGGATCAAACTCAGCCACCCAAGTATTAAACACATTCTGGTGAGGTCTGAACAGACACTGTGGCTACCTCTAATGCAAGCCATTCATCATCATCATCATCATCTTGGTGATAAGTTCAGTTCAGCCTCGGTTTCGACTTCCATTTAAAAGGGGTGATATTATGCCACCAGGTGTGAGTGTGATCAACCGTTACAATGCCTTTGCAAATCTGCCTTTTCCTGTGTGACGTCACAAGTGGGAATGTCCAACTAGATGTGTGACGGAGAGCTAAGCAACATTTGCTACAGTCCAATGGGATGGCTGGTGGACTGATCCATCAAGCATACATCTAGGTGGACACGGCCACTAGTGATGTCACTAAAACACAGGAAACGGCAGATTATTAACGGCTTATAATGGCTAATCCTACTCACACCAGCCGGCACAATATCACCCCTTTAAAACACACACTTCTGGCCATGTTCCTGTATTCATTGCAGTCTTCAGTCAACATATGTTACAGACAGGAGCCCGATCCCCAGAAGATACCGGGCGCTCACCTGAACGTCAGCGACCCCGTGCAGAAGTCCGCCCACACCTGAAGCATCAGGGCCTTGGAGCCCATGGACAGAACGTGGACCAGGCCCTCGTCCAGCGCTCTCTGGCCCGCCGGAGAGCTGCCGCGGTGGGCCTCGGGCGCCGGGGCCTTCCCCGCCTCAGCTAGGTGGTGGTTAAGAGGAAGAAGCCGTCAAAACCGACGCAAAAACAAAAAGACAAAAGGCAAAGACGCATCCCTTGCGGGAATTCAGTGAAATGCGATCTCACAGCGGTTCCACCGTTTGTCTCACCTTTGCCCTTCTCCTCCGCCTCCGCCTCCGTCAGCCTGAGCCACATGGAGGCGCTGAAGCCACTGGCCATGTGGGGCCAGCAGTTCTGCCCCACCAGGGGCAGGTGGAGGGGGGCGGCGTGCCAGGGGGAGGAGCGCACGTGGCCGGTCCTGGGCTCGGCGTCGCCGTCTCTGCGGGGAGACAGCTTGCCCTTCCAGAGCAGCCCCACGCCCTTGCCCCCCCCCCCGCCGGCGCTGCCGTTCTGCCGGGGGCCCGGGGAGGCCCCCGCGGTGGTGGGGGCCCCCAGGACGATGGGGAAGGAGAGGAAGTGAAGGGGCTCCAGGTCCATGTTGGCCTCCACGATCTGCAGGATTCCCTTCAGTAAGATGTCCTGGGGGAGGGAAGTGGTAGTGCAGGGAGATTGAGTACAATTCCCAAAAATATATAGACATATTTTAGAAAAAAAAACATATATAAAAAATACATATATAAAAAAATGAATAATGAATATCATCAATAAGGCATTTACCAGTTGATTGACGATTAGAATATCATGTTTTGGTCTCATGCACACGCGGCATGAGTGTGTGAGTGAGTGTGTACGTGGCTGTGCGCGCGTGCGAGCGGGTGCAGCAAGCATGCCCAGTGACTTCTGGGGCCTCATTAGCAGACCACCGTCACAATGCAGAAGGACCCTCTAATAGAAGCTCGGATGTCATGTCATAACTCACGCCACGGCGGGCATAAACCTCACAGCACTTTTCTTGGTAAAACCCTCACACTGTTTCCTACAGTCCATCGTCACGGACAACAACTACTAACAAAGAAGAGCGTTGGGGATAAACACAGGAGTTCACAATGTGGACCTTTTAGTCATAAAGGCCAGTTTCACTTTCCAGTTAACAGGTGGCAGTCACCCGCTACATCACACTGGCTGTTGGTACATGGGTGATAATTGGGAATGGATTTGGTGGAGTCCCAGAGGGCGAGGGTGTTGATGACTGGGCTGCAACAAGCCAGGGAGAATGCCGCACGCATCGTACATATACATCCACGCCTGGAACCACAGACTAAACCCAAGGAACGGGTTAACCTAGCAATTGTTAGTGCTTGGCACTTTGTTCTGCGAATATCCTTACTGTAATGACAGCAACATGCTGTGGTTTCTCTTTGTTCCTACAATTGTACTTATCGAAGTCGCTTTGGATAAAAGCGTCTGCTAAATGCCCTGAATGTAAATGTAAATGTATTTAAAAAAATAGTTTGAAAAAATAATAATGGTGTGAAAAAAGTAAAATGGTGTCTTTTGTAAATGATCAACGTGACGAGGCTTGAGACTTACAATGGGAGCGGTCTTCTCCAGGAAGAGGCGTATGAGCAGGGCCAGCTCGTCGGCTGTAATGCGCTGGCTCACCATGGCAACCAACAGCTCCACCAGCACAACCTGGCAATCTGGATAAAGACATAAAGAGAAGATTACAGACATCGCGTCGCTTAAACGCTACAGCGAGACGGCCAACAAAACCACAGGGGCGCAGCCACGCCGGCAACATGGAGACCCCCGGGTTGAGGTGAAGTGCCGTGTTCCAGGGAGTCAAAAATAACACGCATCTTTTGAAGAGGAACGAAAATGTGAATGATAAAAAGTGTATAAAATAATGGCGGTTGAAATAGTAAATTGTGAATAATGCAAGAATATTGGAGAGGGAATTCAAAAATGTTTAACTACAATTAAAACTACGATAAACACCAGTGCCAACCACAGCGACAAACCTTTGTAGGAGGGATCCGTTTGGGTGAGGACCTTGTGGAAGCCAGTCAGAATGGTCTTGACTCCCTTCTGTAAGGGAGCGGAAACACAAGAGAGAGTCAGAGAACAGGATGGCCTAGAGATGGAGAACAGCAGCAAAACATAGAGAGGGGGAGAGGGAGGAGGAGGAGGGGAGGGAGGAGGAGGAGGAGAAGGAGAGGGAGGAGAGGATGGAGGAGGAGGAGGAGGAGGAGGAGGAGGAGGAGGAGAAGGAGAGGGAGGAGAGGATGGAGGAGAGTGTGGAGAGGGAGGAGGAGGAGGAGGAGGAGAGGGAGGAGGAGGAGCAGAGTGAGGAGAGGAAGGAGGAGGAGAGGGAGGAGGAGAGTGAGGAGAGGAAGGAGGAGGGGAGGGAGGAGGAGGAGGAGGATTAAGGAGGACGAGGAAGGAGAAAGAAAAGGAGATGGAACAGAGAGAGAGGAAGAGACATAGAAGCAGGGACAGAGAGAGAGAGACAGAGAGAAAGACAGAGACAGAGAGACAGAGACAGAGACAGAGACAGAGACAGAGACAGAGACAGAGACAGAGAGAGAGAGAGAGAGAGAGAGAGAGAGACGTATACAGAGAGAGGCATACAGAGTAAGTGACAGAGTGAGAGCGACAGACAGAGACAGACAGAGTGAGACAGACAGACAGACAGACAGGCAGACAGACAGAGGGGGCGTCCCGTGTCCGGACCTGGTCGTAGAGCAGCGTGGCGTTGTGGCGGTTGGCGTGCACGGTGTCCAGCAGGCTGTGGAACACGTGTCCCAGGACCTCCAGGTCTGGGGCCCCCGCCGCCAGCAGCTGCAGCTCCATGCTGCAGATCTCAGGGAACAGCAGCGCGCCCCGGCCCAGCCCGGGCCCCGGGGCCTCCGCCAGCCCGCGGAGAGCCCCCTCGCGCACCGCCGCCGACTCCGCCTCTGCTCCTGGGTGGTGGGGATAAAATACAGTAAACTACTGTAATGTGCTCAGTGGTACCTGGATCAAACAAGCCTCAAAGCACGCACACTTTCACGCACGTTGAGTACGCACACACTTACAGACACACACACTCATAGTGCACGGGAGGCACAGAGTTACTTAAAGAGCTGCATCTATTCAGGGACATGCCCGCGCTTAATGCAGTCCTACTCCAGACCTTCATCTTGTTGGAGGCAGCTCATAAAAGTGAATGATTGGGAGCCTTTAGAGCGGCAGCATGGGAGCCACCCCTTCCCCGTACACACACACGACCTGTCTCCCTGCCCCCCGTCCCCCCCGTCCCCCCCCCCACCCGTCCTCCCTATGCTGTGATTTACAGCAGAGCAGGGCAACCTCTCTGAGACTCCCACCATCCCTCCCCTTATAATTAATCTCTCTCTCTCGGCTTTCAGTAAATCAGTAAATACGTACAACTAAGAAATGTTCTTCAAATTGCCAACATTCATCTGCACTTGTTATTCTGGGGGACGGACCATATCCGAGAAAGCTTTACGAGTTGTACGCAGTAGTATCAGTTGATTCGATTCGCTCCGAGACAAACTGATTGATCATCAGACTGATCGAGTTCTGATACTACATTTATTTTAGGAAGAAATAAGTAATGCGTAAGCAAACCCAGAAAGACGAGAAATCAAATCTATCTTCCACTCATCCCACACAATAAAAAGGGAGAGAAATGAGAAAGCTATGTATTATTCAGCTGTTTCTGAGGCAGAGCGCACCAACAGAATGCACACGCTACCAAAAAGCAGCCCGCATTTTAATCAATCCCCGCTGAACTCCAATAGGAGCCAAGGAAATAATACTTTCAAATGAGAACCACCCGAATGGCAGGTGGTGTGTGTGTGTGTGTGTGTCTGTGTGTGTGTCTGTGTGTGTGTCTGTGTGTGCGCGCGTGCGTGCGTGCGTGCGTGCGTGTGTGTGCGTGTGTGTGTGTGAGTGAGACCCTGCAGGCAGTAGAGCTGAGTGACCGTGAGTGTGTGCGTGCCTGTGTGTGTGTGTGTGTGTGTGTGTCGCACGCGCAGAATACTACACTAAGTCACAAGACTCGGCTCATGAGGGGAACTTGGCTTACATCACGGAGAGGCGAACACAATGACTACATTCTGGAGGGATGAAAATGCAAAAATTACGGATTACGGGAAACTATTTTGTTTCGCTCGACATGAGATGTACATAGTCATTCCCAGGTTAGACTTAGAGTCGAGTTGTCTGTCTTAACCCCAAAATCCCATTCCTATTTAGTTTGAGGCAGAGAGCCAGGGTCAGGGGTACAGTTGGGTTATTTCGACGGTTGGCAGAGATGCACGCTCGTCTTTCCCCCGGGTCAATCCCTCGCTGTCGGAGGTTTCGATAAACACGGGACCTCTCAATCCGTCACCGCCAGACAGCCCAAGAGTAGCCTTCGAGTAAACCGTGGGTGGATATGAGTGAGTACAACCATGCAGTGACACTATATTTCCAGTCTAGGCTAAAAACAGTCCCGGGGAAGTCAGAGAAACCGAGGCAGAAAATGAGACGTTACAGTCAGACTGGCAGCTCAACAGCAACAGCATCAACCCACAGTTCCCAGACCGTACGAGTTCCCAGGGATCTGAACGTCGCTTGATCCGTTCAAGCTGACGCTAAGTCTGCCTGTAACAGAAGAGCCTCCCTCAATTCATTAGCATTATTCAGTGTAACTGAACAAGACACCGCGTGTGTGCATGTGCTTATGGGTATGTATATGTGTGTGTCTCTCTATCTGTGTGTGTGCGTTTCTCTATCCGTGTGTGCGTTTCTCTATCCGTGTGTGTGTCTCTATTTCTGTGTGTCTCTCTATTTCTCTGTGTGTGTGTGTGTGTGTGTGTGTGTGTGTGTGTGTGTGTGTGTGTGTGTGTGTGTGTGTGTGTGTGTGTGTGTGTGTGTGTGTGTGTGTGTGTGTGTGTGTGTGTGTGTGTGTGTGTGCGCGCGTGTGCAGCAGCCATAAGAGGGACTACCTTCTTCCTGTTTGGCCATGTCGTCAGGGTTACTCTCGCTGTCGGCGTCGTAGCCCTCCTCTTCCTCCCCCGCCGCCTTGCCGCCGTGGCAGCCCTGCGCCTCCTCTACCTCCTCACACAGGTCCCCCGCTGGGGCCACACTCTCCACCGGCACCTGCAGCTTCTGGAGGCGGACAGCAGACAGAGAGACAGAGAGAGAGACAGAGAAGGAGAGAGGGATAGAGAGATAGAGAGACAGAGAGAGAGAGAGACACAGAGAGACAGAGAGAGAGAGGGACAGTGAGAGAGAGAGACAGAGAGAGAGAGAGAGAGGGAAGGAGCAAGTGTGAGAGAAGGGTGGGGGTGAAATGCAAGGAGCATGAGAGAGAGACAGAGAGAGAAATAGCGAGAGAGAAAAAAGGGAGGGGGAGAGAGAGAAACAACGGGATGGTGACGACCAAGGAAGAAACCCAAGTACATACTCCTGGACAAATCTAGAATACACAATCTTTCCCTGTTGGATCAACAGTTTATTCAACAGTCATCTTACCCCATTGTTCTCCGAATAAATCAGACATGTGCTAGCTTAGAGTAGACTATCTTTGATGAATAAACGGTGGAAACTTGATCCCGAACGAGCTCTGAGCCTAACAAGGAGCGCCAATTCAACTCCAAGCGCAGAGTCGGAATGACCGGTCGAAAGAAAGTGCAAGATTTCTGGTCATCAGACCGATATCAGCTGACTTGCAAGGAGCTCGAACAAGCCAGTTCCTTGCTGTGTCATCGAGGTCCACAGACACACACACACACACACACACACACACACACACACACACACACACACACACACACACACACACACACACACACACACACACACACACACACACACACACACACACACACACACACACACAGATTATTTTACATTTTAAAAGAGTAAATATCCCATTGCAAGAAATTACCTTTCACAAAGTTTTCAGTCTACAACATGGCTCCAGGAGCAGTTTAAAGTATTATGCAGAGCTAAGGCACGCTTTATACAAAAGCTAAGCATCCATGAAGCTTGTGAATCTATTACGCAAGACGCTTAATATGCCAATGTCGAACAAGGTTCAGCCAGACCAGCATTTTTGAGAATTGAAATAAAACGGCACTTGAAGAAGTGGGACAAACCATAACTACTGCACCATTACTTACCATTACTACTAATTTCAATAATATCTCCAAACTCAAGGAACCTGGGTTCCACTCCCTTAAACCATGAAACCCTGTCTGAAAACGAGTGGCACCTATGAATTTTGAAAGTAGAACATCTAAAGGAGGTTCTAAACGGTTCTAAAACAGGAGAACTCGACGCCAGACTCTAACGCTGAAGGAACCAGTTAGGAACCAGTTGTCAGGAGGCAGCGCTGTTCAAACACCTCGAGGCCATCAGCCCACACGCCGATTGTTTGTCTCCGTCTCCTGTCATTGGCCCCGCCTTCTTCACTAAGCCTCGTGTTCACGTCCACGGACGGCCCTCGTGCAAGCTAGCATGATGAGGTAACATCCCGGGGGGTTCATGCGAACAAATAATCAAACAATTTCCTGATAACGAACAATCTGCCCAGGTGAGCTGTGGCTCAGGAGGTTGGGCAGGGTTGGCTGGTAACCGAAAGGTTGCTAGTTCGAATCCCCGGCTCTGCCTAGCTAGAGTGTTGAGGTGTCCCTGAGCAAGACGCCTCACCCTGACTGCTCCCGACGAGCTGGCTGTCGCGCTGCACGGTGGACACCTCCGTCGGTGAGTGAATGTGTGCATGAATGGGTGAATATTGTAAAGCCCTTTGAGTGGCCACTGTGCTATATAGATGCAGTCCATTTACCAATATGGGGTACTGTAAACACAGGCAGACCATGGCGCTCCTGTGTAAGCTAATCCCCATCACGGTTGTGTGAGCATCTTATCACGCAACATGTGGTATTTCAAAGATTGTGTTATTTGATTACAACCGTCCGGTTATAACTGTGTGTGTGTGTGCGCCGTTTGGACGCAAAGGACCATCCACAGACCCAATTAATGTGTACGTGGAGTGGAACATCTTCCGCCCTGAGAACAGCAAAATCTACTTAAGCAGACCTAATTAGGGCGTCCGCTGAATGGAAAAATAAAGTTTAATCTTATTAACGTGGGCGGTGATGGTGCAAAGTACACGTCGTTCACGTGCACCGTCCCGAGAGTTGTTCCGATACCGATGCCAGTATCGGAAATTACTTTCGGCGAGTACGCAAGTCTTTGTGCCGATCCGATACTATCTCATGACCCTTCACAAAGAACGTCTCAAACATGCACGGTGTGATGCTGCGTTCGTTAAAGGTTGGAGGTGGAAGGTCGGAATGGGAAACGCGTCATCGCTGACCTACGGGCATTGTCAGAAGAACATCAATGCTCACACTTAACAAGAATACAAATGTATTATTATAATTATGATCTAGTTCTGAAAAATGATTATAATATTTTAATACTCAAAGATATTGTGAGAGTGAACTGACTCTACATCGCTGTCATCGTAAGAGAACCCTTCTATAAGAACAAGTGCTATTAGTAGTTACAATGCTAGATGCTGTATCGGTATACACTCGGTATCGGCGGTATATCATTTCAGGAAACGGTTTTGGGAAGGAAAAAATGGCACCAGAAAATCTCTAATCCTGAGGCCAACCATCGCAGTGGCGGACTCAGGGGGGGGGGGGGGGGGCAAAGCTACCACCCCCCCCCCCCCCCCCCCCCCCCCCCCGTGCCTCCATGGTTGAAAAAGTGCCCTCAAGAGTGGCGATTACGAGAGAAAGTACCTTATTGGCTGCCCTTTACATGTGAAAAAAATGAATGGGTGCCCTCTGGTGCCCCTTCATACAATAAATTATGACGATGTGCCCTCTAGAGCAAGAATGTGCCCTTTTTATTTTTTCGCCCCTGCCATTCAAACACTCAGAGTCCGCCACTGATCCCTCGGGTCAGCCCCGGGTGGTAGGGGCGGCTGGGTCCCCAGGGAAGGCTCACCCTGTCTGGTTTCTCCTCGGGGCCGTCGGGGCAGGAGGACACCCGGGCCAGCGCCACCCGCAGCAGGGAGTCGAACAGGGGCACGGCCAGGTCGGAGTTCACCACGCCGGAGCGCGAGAGCTGGTCCCTCACCTCGCACAGCGTCTCTTCCACCGACTGGAGCTGTGGAGGGGGGAGGATGGAAAAAACGGTTCTATTCAAAGTTTGAAACTGAAAGTCGTTAACAACTGTATTATGATTTGGGCTATGGTATCAGAGTCAATGCAATCATAGTATCATCGTTCACAACATTAGGTATAGGGCTTGTGCATCAGAATGCGTCACAGGGGGCTTTGTTGGCGATACTCCAGCATTTAGTGGGAGGAGTTGAATTAATGCTAAATTTAAGGCTGTGAGTTCTGGTCGATCGGATGGTCGATATGCACTTAGTCGGACAAACGCTGTTCTTCCTTTCATTACGGGAAAAAAAAAAGCGCTTCTTAATCAAATTCTCCCCATAATGACAAAGCAATTCACGATGAATAACTAAACTAACGACCAAAACACATTACCACCGATTACATTCCCATGCTCCCATACAAAATGGAGTCGATGTAACAGCACCACGTACAGGCCCAGCTAACACCCCAGGCCCGGGCCTACCTGGAAGGACATCTCGGGCTCCGTCCTCTGCAGCGCCGGGCTGGAGCTGTGCAGACAGATGGCCAGCAGGGCCTCCAGCAGACGGATGCTCTGTAGGGGCCACTCCTCCTCCAGCTGCCTGGCCGGGTCCCTGGTCCCGTCCGGAGCCGCCGTCGTCTCCTCTGGGTCCGGCGGGGCGGCGGCGGCGGGGCCCGTCACCGACAGCGCCCCCCTCTTCTTCTTGCCCCGGCCGTCCTTGCTCTTGCAGGTGAGCTTCTGGATGACCAGGGCCATGAGGCGGGAGCACACCTCCAGGCCCCCCAGCCGGAAGAACTGCCGCTGGAAGGCGGGGCTGGCCAGGTAGATCCAGCGGCACACCGACCACACGTCGGCCGCCTGCCGCACCTGCTCCTTGGAGGGCAGGGCCACGCTGTCGGGGGACAGGCAGGGCAGCCGGCCCCCCAGCGGCTCGCTGGCCGTGCTGTCGTAGCCCGACGTGTCCTCCGAGTCGTTGGCCGAGTCGCGGTCCGAGTCCGCCTCCTTGCTGACGCAGAGGAACGCCACGCACAGGAACAGGTTGATGGTGTTGAGGTGGGTCTCCGCCCGTCCGCGCCCGGGCCCGGGTCCCCCGCCCCCGCGGTTCCGCCGCCGGGGGCACGCCTCCTTCAGGCCCTCGTAGAACTTGCTGAGGCTCTGGGGGCCCTCGCCGGTGCCCCCGCCCTGGGAGCCCGGGTCCTCCGCGGGGCCCAGGACTGAGTCCCTCTCCTGGGCGCCGGCATCGCTCTCCAGCTCCTGCAGCGCCCCGTCGGCGGGCTGGCCCCCGGCCCCCAGGATCAGCGTCTCGAACACCTTCAGCGCCCAGGAGCGTGTCTGGTCCAGGAGGATGAGCTCTGTGATCTGGCTGAGGCCGTTGCAGCTGATGAAGAGGTCCCGGATCACCCTACGGTAGGACACAGTGACACGTGACTCAGACAGGTGATGAAGAGGTCCCGGATCACCCTACGGTAGGACACAGTGACACGTGACTCAGACAGGTGATGAAGAGGTCCCGGATCACCCTACGGTAGGACACAGTGACACGTGACTCAGACAGGTGATGAAGAGGTCCCGGATCACCCTACGGTAGGACACAGTGACACGTGACTCAGACAGGTGATGAGAGGTCCCGGATCACCCTACGGTAGGACACAGTGACACGTGACTCAGACAGGTGATGAAGAGGTCCCGGATCACCCTACGGTAGGACAGAGTGACGCGGGACTCAGACAGGGGATGAAGAGGTCCCGGATCACCCTACGGTAGGACACAGTGACACGTGACTCAGAAAGGTGATGAAGAGGTCTCTGATCACCCGGCGGTAGGACAGAGTGACACGTGACTCAGACAGGAGTAATGGATGCCCGATCCCAAACAGACGAGGATAATGCAGAGGCAGAGGGGGGTCTGGAGGAGGGATAGCTCGCAGGAGCACTTACTTATTAATTTAGTGCACAACCAGCCGAAAAGCAGATCCAGAAAAAGAACGGACATAATCAGTTGATAAACAACAACTGACGTGATTCGATTTGATCCGACCATGGTTGGGGCATGCCCATCAGACCATGAGATAGATCAGAATCGACCTCTTTCCTACGCATTCCCATTAGCTGGATATCTAGGCTGTAGAGGCCTGTTACACATTTTTCCATTCACTTAATTTTTCACAAATACTAATCTTCCTCGTTGTCGTTTCAATCTCAACTCATTCCTCCATTTCAGAAGCCTCCCTTAGTAATTACGTTTCAAAGTGGGCGAGGAAAGCGGTTGGGACTTCATTCGATTAAATGTAACACAACCTCTAATACTCGTATAATAAAAACGAGGGTAAGCATTGAGCAATATGGAGAAACCAGCCGGAGTAAGCTCCAACAAAACAAATCTGACCCCTCCCCTCCCTGAAACCCCTCCCCTACCCAAACATGTGACTATCTCACTCGCTTTAGCAAAAGGCATGCTTAGCCTTGTGGAAGACTCCAGTCATGTGAAACGAGTGCAGCCACAGAAATCGGGCCTGACAGATATAGTCATATAATTACATCATATTTCTCTTTTCCTGTTGGGTTAGAAAACAGAGAGGGGAGAGTAAATTCTTTAATACTCATTTTAAAAAGATTTTGTTAAACAAACCAGCCACTCTAATCATAACACAAATTTAACAAGCAAGAGATTAGCATTCCAGATCTGGGCAGTCTGAGGGCTGAACATTTAGATGTAATCATCATCTCAAGTCGACCAATAATGACCAGCGCCTCGTCAAGAGGAACTCTCAACCAGACCTCAATCAACTTAACATTATTAAAATGATTAAATGAATAATTAGTATTCTTTGAAGGTAGACCGCTCGGCTCTAAGCAATAAACACTGGTGGGCCTTTTGCGGCCGTCCACACCGTGGTCCACTGTGGGTAATATCCCAGTCCCAAACAGGCCTTGACCTTACGTCTCACCCACAGAGGGCTGTGATAAATAATTGAAAGGCACGAGCAGTTAGCAGCCGGTGACGCAGGCCGGCAGGCAGATCTGATGACTGGCCGTGACAGAGCGGATTAACTCTCTTGACTCCGGGTTGGCTCATCATATTTGCCTCATTGTCAGAGCGCAGCACTGAGGCGCACCCAATACCACATTCAACAGGCCAGAGCCGGCTCTGCTGACGATCAGACTGTGGTTCATCCGGAGGCAACTTGGACTTATGCTAAACAGATTAGCAGGATGAGAAAGAGACGCTTGAACTGAACTCCTGCGGTTTAACATGGCATCTAGGGCATTTTGAGGGCATTTAGCAGCTGTTTCAACCAAAGCGACTTACAATAAGTACATTTTTCAGAAGAAAGAGAAACGATCTATATATTGCTGTCGGTACAGTAAGGATGCTCATAGAAGAGCAACGCAAAAGGCCTTCTTAGCCCCGCTGACAATGAACACCGAAACCGCCGATAAATTGATTCAACATCTAACATCCCAAACAACAACCTAGCATCACAAGCCGCCGACTAAAACACACAACAGACACACCCCCCCCCCCGAACACCCACCTTGATTTGAGCAGCGCCGGCAGCGTCTGCAGGTAGACGAGCAGCACCTCCACGGGCAGGCACTGGGAGTGGTAGCTGCACATCTGAGCGCACACGGCGGACACGCCCAGCTGCTGGGCGTGGTGCACCAGCTCCACCCCCCGCTGCATCACGGGGTTGAAGATGTGCGTGTACAGCTGCCACTGCACCACCGCGTTGCCCCGCAGCGTGAGCTGGCACACGTGGCCCGCGATCTGCTGGCTCAGCAGCCGGTCCTCGCCGAACACCAGCGCCTGGTAGGCCTCCAGGGCGCCCCACTTCCACAGCATGTCCTCGGCGTCCCCGCCGCTGGGCAGGATGCCCTGCGAGCGGTGGCCCGGGCCGAGGGAGGCGGCAAAGGGCTCGCCCTGCTGCAGCGTCTCCTCCAGGCCGGGCAGCTGGCTGCTGTCCAGGGTGCAGACGTTGCAGGAGGCCAGCTTGGCCTTCTCCGAGGGCTGCCCGCCGCCCAGCTGGTCCAGGATCAGCCGGCCCAGGACGTTGAGCACGTGGGACTGGTAGGTGCGCAGCCCCGGCGCCTGGAAGGCGTGCAGCAGGGGCCCGACGACCGAGCGGGGGTCCATGCAGCAGCAGATCCCCACGGCCTGCACCCCGGCGAGGAGCTGCAGCACGGCGGGCCCGTTGGGGGACAGCCGCTGCAGGAGGCGCAGGCACTGGTGGGCGCAGGCGGCGAGGCAGCAGCAGCGCTCGGGGTAGCGCACCGCCGCGCCCTCCGGCCCCTCCCTGCAGCCGTCCTCCTCCTCCTCGAAGGGGTTGCGCCGGGCGGCCTGCTTGAAGGCCGACACCGGCAGGCCCGAGAGGTCCCGGTGGTGGTGCAGGAAGTGGGAGTACTCGCAGCGGCGGTGGCGGCGCCGCGCGCACACCGACTGGTGGAGCTGCTCCGACTTGGCCTTCTTCACGGCGCTGATGATCTTCAGGACGCCGCCGACGAGGCCCCGCACCCTCTCGGCGGCCTCGCCGCCCACCTCCGAGTCCCGGGCGCGCGCCAGCCCCTCCAGCCGCAGCACGGTGACCTCGAACAGCTCCAGGCCGCGGTGCTGGATGAACTCGTGGATGAGCTCCAGGGCCTGGCTGAAGAAGAAGGGGTTGGAGGCGGACGCCTGCAGGCAGCCCAGCAACACCTGCAGCACGCCCTCCAGCAGCTCCGGCAGCAGCAGCGCCCGGTGGCGGTAGCGGGAGAAGGAGAAGTCGTCTTGGACCTCCTGCAGGGTCTTCTTGGGTCGGGGGGCGAAGGGGTCCGCCTGGCGGTCCAGGCAGCTGCGGATCTTGAGGGTGGCCCGCAGCAGGTCGGTCAGGCTGCGCCTCAGGCTGTCGGGCAGGGCCTCGCTCTGACCCACGTCCACCGACATCAGGTGCAGGACGGTGCGTAGGAGCATCCTCTGGACCAGGGCGACGGGCTCCTCCGTCCAGCCCCCAGCCAGCTCCTCTGGCCCCGCTCCTCCTCCTCCACCTCCTCCACCTCCACCCCCTCCACCCCCGGGGCCACAACAGTCCCCAAACTCTGTCAGGAACTCTGTCAGCGTGGGCACCACGCTGACCGCCAGGCCGGGGTTGTGGTTGATGCTCATGTCGAACTTGCACACCTTCTCCAGCAGGGAGAGCAGCACGTGACAGAGGTCAAAGGGCGAGTTCTCCATGCGGTTGAATATCGACATGGCGGCCGGGTCGGTCAGGATCTCGGCGTCCAGGGACTGGGAGCCCGGGCCCCAGGGGTGGGGGTACGATGCGGTCATGGTCTCTGTAGTCGTGGCGACGGACACAGGGATGGGAGGGGCTTGGGAGTGGTGAGTGGACGTGCGCTGGGCAGAGCCGTGCGTCCGCCTGCCCCTTGTCCCGCCCTGGCCCGGCCCCGGCGCCTTGGTGTCGGCGTTGGCGTCCGAATCGGACGTGGAGAGCTGGGACTGGCGCGCCTCCTTCACCGAGTACCTCTGGGCGATGCGGCGGGACCGCCGCGACTTCCACGACGCGCTGCCCGTGTGCGAGCGCCTGCCGCTGCTCTGGGCATCGGGGCGGGCCTTCTGTCCGGCTCGGAGAGGGGGCGACCTCGACTCCCGGCTGAGGAACACCTCCAGCAGGGACGGCAGGATGAAATCTGTCCAGGGCGGAAATGGAGAAATAAAAATCACTTGCTTAGAACTTTCTCAAGACGGAAGAGCGTGCGGAGAACCTGCCTGCTGGGACAACGGGCCGATTGCTTGTGCCCTCGCAGAAGCAGAACCGTGCATCCAAACCACTTCACACTCAATATTACATTTCCCTGGGTCCTAAGCAACACACCCACCAGGTGTGGTGTAGATCGGATGAACAGGAAATTTTGACAAACCGAGACTCTAATTCCACGGAAATAGGATAACTAGAAGAAGTCAGATGAGTAAGGAGAAGTCTGTTTACAGGAATAGCATCTTAACCCTTGAAGACTCATTTAGCGTACATGCAGGAATTAATAAAGAAAAAATGTCTCAAGTCCATGATACAAAGGATTAGCACTTCTACGCTAAATAGCTAGGCCATCCTGAGGATGCCATCGCTGATCCTGTGAGGACGTTGCGGGGCTGCCTCTGTAAATGGATCTGAAAATAGGAGTTGAATCTTCTTACAATCAGCAAATTTGACCTCTGTCTGAATTAGTAAAAACCTTGGAGTGTAGATGCTGGTCAGTCAGTATGCTCATTCACATTATATATATAACATTTTTATATTTGAGTTCTTCACCACAATAAAGTGTAGACTTAAATGGCAGTATTTTAAAAAGGATTATATTAATCGGAACCTGGATATTGAAAGATAAAGCAGCAAGGGAAATTATGAGGTTGAATATTTTTATGACATTGGCCTGTGCCCTTACACCATCGTGTTTCTCATACAGCAAAGAACCAGATCAAACAAGAAACAGATGTAGGTACAGGTTATGAGAACTGGGATGCATTGAACAGGTAACCGATTGTTTCCCTTGTGTTGACCGATTCCGTATTAACAGCATGGTCCTTTCACACCTTCCTCTAATCATCCCAGCTCTGATAAAAGCCACACAGATACAATCATACCCTACGCCTGCCTGGTATCAGACTGTCATCGGACGACAACACGGACATACCAGGCCAGGGTATGTGGGGTCCGGGGTCTCGGGGGGGGGGGGGGGGGGGGGGGGGGGGTACTGTACCTGGGGCTTTGTCCTCCTGCACGGGGATCTTCCACACCAGGGGTAGCAGCGAGAGCAGCAGAGTGAGGAGCTCCTCCCGACAAGTCAGCTCCTGAGCGAAGGAATGACACAGAACCAGGGAGACCCTCAGTGTCTGCTGCCTCAAGTCCCCCCCGTGCCTCCAGCCCCCCCGAGCCGTGTTCACACCTCCACGTCGCAATGCAAACGCCCCCGCCCCCCCCCCGTCCCCATTTCCCGAGCGGCATGCGGCTCAGGAGGTAGAGCGGGTTGGCTGGTAACCGGAAGGTTGCTAGTTTGACTACCCGGCTCCTCCTAGCTGAGTGCCGGGGTGTCCCTGAGCAAGACACCTCACCCTAACATCTCCCGACAAGCTGGCTGGCGCCTTATATGCCAGACGCCGCTGTCGGTGTGTGAATGTACATGTTAGGCAATATTGTACAGCACTTTGAGTGGCCACTGGTTAGAAAAGCGCTATATAAATGCAGTCCATTTACCATTTTCCATTCCCCAGGTTAAAACGTTGGCAAGATCCATATACCACCGCGCAGTGTGTCTCTTGGGCTTTTCCGTGCATGGTATAAAAATGAATTTAAATCCCTGTTTCTTGTACATGATAATGTTCACATGATAAAGTATGCATTGCAGAACAATAATTAGTATCACGTGCCATATGCAAATGCTAATTACCGGGTAGTTGAAGAAGATCAGAGCCGTACTGACGGTTCAATTCTAGTGCTGCATGGAATAACAACCACTACTGCACACAGGCACTCAAAACGAAGGACCGAAAATAACTTCCAAGCTCATTAATGCGTGTACGCCTCTGTGCTTGAGTTCACTCCTGCGCTACAAACGTAGCAGGACAAGACGCTTCTTTATATCAAGACAGATCTGTGTGATGTATCAAAGGTAGAATCATTTCATCATCGTTTTATGTTTAGATATGATTTATTGCCATGATACAAACTAAATAACTACAATTTTCCCCATCCATATCAAAGCTCCAGGCTATAAATATTCTCACAGATATGAACAAAAAAATTTCTTGTTTCTGTTTTGACAACTCCTAGAGAGCTCATGCCCCAGATCAGAATCTACAGGCGTTTTATAAACTGGTTAGAGGACCATAACATGCATTCATACATAATGTTTCACTGGTAACAGCTCAGACTGAAACAGAAGAGAGGGAAGGCCACACATACCACAGTCACAGCTGTGCCTTTTAGCAAAGATTTCATGCAATGTCCGTGACATTGCAATTATTCATTCAATAACATATCTTCTAGTCTAAATCCAACAGTGTATTCATCTCAGCTTGCTTTGAAGGGCACTTTTGGGCCAGCACAAGTAGAAATGACTAGAATGTTGCAAGGCAGAAGAGAAAAGATTTTTAAGGAAGAAACAAAATAACTTGTTACTACCTTCAGAGAAAATACAAGGCTACTGCCCTTGCTTTGTCTTCTGTAAAAGTGGGCTCAGCATACATTTCAGATTCTTCTAATGAAAAAAATGTCTAACTCTACGTACTCTTCCAATCTTGGTGTAAAGTGAACAGCAAAGTTAATCTTTTGGTTTTGCATTCGATAGGGCGTCATTTGTTTTCGTTTAAATAGACCTCTAATTTAATCCAATTGTAATGCATTATATTGAATGTGCTCATTATTGTGTGATTCAAATCAATTTGTTTTCTTATTGTTGCATCGTTGTGTCCCTCGTTATGCATGAAGAGGGCTAACCTATCCCTTTGGCACCAGGTATTGAGGTTACTCAATACCAGATAATACTATACTAGGTTACTCTAGTATAGTATTATCAAAAGGATCGATGGCAAGTACACCGTGAGACAAGCTTCTCTTAGTTAACCGCAAAGCCCTCTAGACTCAGCGTGGAGGCAGAGGCAACTTGAGGGTCACCAGCAGAGAGGGCTGTGGAAGAATAAAGGAACAATGTCCGTCTCTGTGGGTGAACCAATTTCCCATCGGCTAACATGGCCACTTAAACAGCATGTGTACAAGTCCCTGTTATAAATGGACTAGGGCAAAACTACCCAATAAAATGGTTGCCATGCGTTATGTTGATAGAAAAATACAGAATAGTTTTTTTGCCTTATCATTAACATGAGCACTTGCCCACTTGTTTCCACTGAACTGTGCTGCAGCTAGGAAGAGAAGGAGGGACTATAATTCATCCCTACGTGTAGCCTAACTAAGGACTACCTGTACCCTCTATCCTGGATTACTTTGGTGGCTTCCACTGTACGATAGCACCCGATCAGTTGGGTCAACTCACTGTGTGTGGAACTTTATTAATACCAGACGTGTCTCAGCAGAAAATATATGAATATATAAAAGACATAACAAGTAAATTGCCAAACACATAAAAACGCCAAAAATATAAATATACCTTTATGGAAAAAAAGCTTTATCATAAAAACGTAGCCATGTTTGGGCGTGCTCACCTGGTCAATGATGGAGTCCAGCGTGCTGAGGAGCAGGAAGCCCCGCCCCCTGACCAGGTACTCCCCCAGCGCCACCATGTGACTCTCCTCCTCGTCTTCCTCGCGGGACTCCGCCCTCTGGGCCACGGCGCTGCACAGCTGGTGCACATCTGTCAGGAACTCCCGGGCCAGCGTGTTGCTGGCGCCACTCATGTCTGAGCTGGGAGAGGGAGCGGAGGACGGAGAGAGGAGAGAGACAGGGAGGGGGACGAAGAGGGGACGGAGACCGGAGAGAGACAGGAGACAGAGAGAGATAGGAGAGAGACAGGGAGGGGGACGAAGAGGGGACGGAGACCGGAGAGACAGGAGACAGAGAGAGACAGGAGAGAGACAGGGAGGGGGACGAAGAGGGGACGGAGACCGGAGAGAGACAGGAGACAGAGAGAGACAGGAGAGAGACAGGGAGGGGGACGAAGAGGGGACGGAGACCGGAGAGAGACAGGAGACAGAGAGAGATAGGAGAGAGACAGGGAGGGGGACGAAGAGGGGACGGAGACCGGAGAGAGACAGGAGACAGAGAGAGATAGGAGAGAGACAGGGAGGGGGACGAAGAGGGGACGGAGACCGGAGAGAGACAGGAGACAGAGAGAGATAGGAGAGAGACAGGGAGGGGGACGAAGAGGGGACGGAGACCGGAGAGAGACAGGAGACAGAGAGAGATAGGAGAGAGACAGGGAGGGGGACGAAGAGGGGACGGAGACCGGAGAGAGACAGGAGACAGAGAGAGATAGGAGAGAGACAGGGAGGGGGACGGAGAGGGGACGGAGACCGGAGAGAGACAGGAGACAGAGAGAGACAGGAGAGAGACAGGGAGGGGGACGAAGAGGGGACGGAGACCGGAGAGAGACAGGAGACAGAGAGAGATAGGAGAGAGACAGGGAGGGGGACGAAGAGGGGACGGAGACCGGAGAGAGACAGGAGACAGAGAGAGATAGGAGAGAGACAGGGAGGGGGACGAAGAGGGGACGGAGACCGGAGAGACAGGAGACAGAGAGAGACAGGAGAGAGACAGGGAGGGGGACGAAGTGGGGACGGAGACCGGAGAGAGACAGGAGACAGAGAGAGAGACAGGAGACAGAGAGAGAGAGACAGGTGAGATAAGAAACAGAGACGGAGACAGGGATGGGACAGAGACAGGAGAGAGAGAGAGATAGGAGAGAGAGAGACAGGGAGGGGGACGAAGAGGGGACGGAGACCGGAGAGAGACAGGAGACAGAGAGAGATAGGAGAGAGACAGGGAGGGGGACGAAGAGGGGACGGAGACCGGAGAGAGACAGGAGACAGAGAGAGAGAGACAGGAGAGATAAGAAACAGAGACGGAGACAGGGATGGGACAGAGACGGAGACAGGGATGGGACAGAGACAGGAGAGAGACAGGAGACAGAGAGAGAGACAGGACACAGAGAGAGATAGGAGAGATAAGTGACATAGACAGAGAGAGGAGACAGGGATGGGGCCGAGACAGGAGAGAGTAGAGACGGAGACAGGAGAGAGGAGAGAGGGGATACACAGACAGGAAGGAGAGAGACAGGAAGACAGAGAGACAGAGAGAGGAGACAGAGAGAGAGACAGAGAGAGGAGACAGAGAGAAACAGAGAGAGAGAGACAGACAGGAGAGAGGAGAGACGGAGACAGGAGAGAGGATAGCCAGACAGGAAGTAGGAAGACCGAAAGACAATAAGAGGAGACGGAGAGAGAGAGACAGAGAGAGAGAGAGAGACGGAGAGAGAGAGACAGAGATGGAGACCGAGATGGGACAGAGACAGAATATGGAGGAGATAGTAGAGACAGGAGAGAGAGAGACAGAGACAGAGAAAGAGAGACAGAGACAGACAGAGACAGACAGAGACAGAGACAGAGACAGAGACAGACAGAGAGAGACAGAGACAGAGACAGAGAGAGAAGGGTAGAAAATATATTTTAGTTAGCTTGGAAGAAGAATTCTGTTCGTTTTAAAAGACTTAACAGGGTAGACATGAGATAACCAGTGTAGGTGATTCAGGCTTTTATCTCGTGATGTTGGGCAACCGTAATTACATTGAGAAGAGTAGACCTTATCCAAACTTCTAGTGTGCACACTGCAAAACAGACAGCAGAGAACTCCTGTAAACGAAGACGTTTTAATCTTTGATACTGTGATTAGGTTTGATCCTAGGTTAGTGTACAGCTCGTCTTGGACGACGTTAAAAAGAGAAAGAAGTGAATGTAGCTGCATAATCAGGCTTATGTAATGTACTGCAACCCCCTGAAGTGACAGCAGCCGTCCTGTCAACCTGAATGGCTTTTCTATAAATATGGATAGTTTTTGAGCAGGCACGTAAGAAATTTTTCATAAATATCTATTTATGGCAATGGCAAAAAAAGAAAGAAAATGGTACTACAGAGACACACGTCTGATTCCAACGCAGATATCAGTATCATCCCAGATCTTGCTGGTAGTGGCAAATATTAAAGCGAGAACTTGAATGAATGAAGGTCATTAATATCTATTCCTGGCAGTGGCAGAAAACAAACGGTACTACGGCGACGTGTCTTATTCCAACCAGATAACAAAATCATACCAAACCCTACGATTAAAAACACACTCGCTCACATTATGTGTTAAGAAACTGCTCTGAACAAGAGCCTCACGCCATACAAGTAACAGCAGCAAGACTTACTAGCAGAGGCCAGATCATGATAAACAGTCAACGGTAAGCCCTTCGAAACCGCTTTAACGGCCCAACGCACTCGCCCCGCAAACGCCCTTCGAGACAATAGGCCACGCTGCTGTCTCACCCAGCACCGGAGGCCTCAGCGTCCGTCTCTCGGCCATCGTCTCGCCTCTGCGAATCCAAGGTAAACCCCTGCTCGCCTGCCTGTGTCGGCATAGCTCCTCGCGGGGCGACCGACTGACTTTTCTTCTTCCTTCTGCGGCTGAAATTCCATCAAATTGCCATGGCGAATGAAAGCTTTCCAGATTTGCAGCGGAGCCATGCATCCCATGGAAGCATGTGATGTCACATGGGACTCGGCTGGGCCGGCCCTGGGGAATGTGGTCGAGCTGCCGCTGGCCTAGAGCACGCCACTGCCGTTTCCTCGCGGTCACAATAGAGCCTCTTATTGAGGCAGGACCTTAGAATATGGGTTGGTTTTCCGGCCCGTGCCATGACTTCACTGTCCAGAAGAGGAAGTGAAGAGACCTTACGAGACCCTTAAACTATACTTTAATCAGAGATCATTGACCTTACTTTAACTAGAGACCTTTAACTTAACTAGAGACCTTTAACTATACTTTAACTCTTCTTTAACCAGATACCTTTAACTTTACTTGAACTAGAGACCTTTAGCTATACTTTAACCAGAGACCTTTAACTCTACTTGAACTAGAGACCTTTAACTATACTTTAACTAGAGACCTGTTAACTATACTTTAACTAGAGACCTTTAACTCTACTTAACTAGAGACCTTTAACTAGAGACATTTAACTTTACTTTACCGGCTGACCTTTAACTATACTTTAACTAGAGACCTTTAACTATACTTTAACTATACTTTAACTAGAGCCCTTTAACTATACTTTAACTATACTTTAACTTTACTTTAACTAGAGACCTTTAACTACACTCAGAGAGGTTATTTGAGGCATGCTGAAGACTATACGGTTCCATTTATTATCCTAATTATCATAACCTAATTATCATCCACTCATTAAACCAGTAAAGTCAATGAAGTAATTCATATGTTGGCTAAACTTCACTGATCAGCTAAAAGGCTTTGACATGCTACAGAAAGACAGTGAAAAATATTTATTTTCCAAAAGCTACTCGTAAAGGAAACTAACAAGGCAAACCCGTGTTCTGCTTTTATTAAATATAAAATCAAATCCTGATCTGGGCTTCTTCATTTCTGTATTCATCTTCAGATTGAATCAGCGGTCATTATCATAAGACAGTGATTAGGGACTTTGTAAACAGAGATGAGGGTCAGCATGCTACCTCTCTTCAGGAGACAAGACCGCTTTGTAGGATCAGACATGGGCAGTTCCTTCCCGGACCATTTAAAACCCACCAGCGCACAAACACATCCCAGCACCTCAGATCTCAGCCCTACTTTATTTAAACTGGTTGGTTCTTTGTCCAATTTGTACAATATATATAAATATATATAATTAATAGTAGTAGTATCTGAAGATTTTCTTTACTCATAATTCCACAAATTTGCCTTGTGTGTGAACACTCATTGTTCGCAGGGGGCAAATCGTACAAGCAGTACGTCTTCTCAAATATCCATTTAAAATCATACTTTCGGTACCCATTTAAGCATATTCTTGGAGGCTGAAGAGATTGAAGGTGAAACCTACCAGAAGGTCAGCAGGTCCTGGGTAACATGGTGGTGGACTTTACGCACACAGTGGAAGAGGCAGAGGAAGTTCTCAAGGCACTGGAGGCTGACCTGTGGATAGATGTCATGGAAACCAGTGAACACAGGCACCACCTTGCTCATAGCACACCACCGATACGTCGCATTAGTGTACTTAGTGTAGAGAAGATGTGATTTAAAACACAGTATTCATACACAGGAGGACTGGATAATAGTTCCCTGCAGTCATATGGGTTATGCCAACACAAATGATCTTGTAATTCAAATGTTAATTAACAATATCAGGGGAAGAAAATGGATCCTAACATTCTGTTAATTGCCGGTAATGTGATTTCCAGGTTGTTGATGTAAAAAAAGTGAATTAACTACAAACTAGCTGACCAACCACACACACACACACACACACACACACACACACACACACACACACACACACACACACACACACACACACACACACACACACACACACACACACACACACACACACACACACACACACACACACAATTTTTCCAATGTTTCGCAACACAGTACAAGCCAATGCGTGCGCGCCTCCGACTACACCGCAGAGTCATTTCCCGCCTGTAATCTGCAACAGCAGCGTAAAAACAAAGCGGTGAATGTTTCGTTTGTGGTGTGGAGGAGCGGGGTGTGTGACTCACTCCCCCGTGCGCCGAGAGGCTCAATAACCAAGAGCACTCTGCCACCCGGGGGCAGAACCAGCTCCCCTGATGACTGACACACACACACACACACACACACACACACACACACACACACACACACACACACACACACACACACACACACACACACACACACACACACACACACACACACACACACACACACACACACACACCTCCTCCTGACCTCTTCGGTTGCTATCCCTCCCCCCAGCCAGGGGGCGCGGGTGTATTCATACCCCCTGACTGAGGGCGGGCGGCTGTCCTTACACCTCACCTCCTGACCTCCTGACCTCCTGACCTCCTCCCAGCCCACTCCCTCAGCCCCCAGCTGGACCGCCCCTGCCAATAAGGGAGCTTGCTCCAACATGCAGCGTCAGGCATAGAGGTGGAGCAGATGGGATTCATCCAGACCCCGGCTGCTGCCCACTAATAACTCTTCTGCATGCAGAAGGCACTGCAGGCAAAACAAGGTCAGATCTGCCACCGATACGTATACAAACAAATGTACCAACAACTGGTAAAAATATACAGCGATACAGTCAGAAGTGGTGGATGAATATGAATTCAAATAAAAACAACAATGTTTTAAAGAACATAGACAGGGCTATAGAGTATGTCGGTAAAGCAGAGATTAGCATCAACATCGCCCCAGAGCCCTTAGATTTGAATAAAAAGGACAATCTGTATTTGTCTGGGATAGAGCTTAGGCCTAAAAAAAAAATTTGTTTGGTTCCGGTTTCCGACCGACCTTGTCAATTTATGTGCGACCCAAATTATTTTATGATTTTTTTTGATGCAAACCATAATTACGTTTTTGTACAGCACCTCTTCATTCTGTACAAGGATGAGCGCATTCTCTCGTTTTTAAATGAAAACAACCTACCTACCTATCATTCGCTGCCGCTGGAAAAAATTAAATAAAAAACTTAAATAAATTCCCTACCTACCCATGACCTCAACTGACAACCAACAGGAACCAAACTTTTTTTTTTTAGGCTTTATCTGATGCGAACACACAGCATCAAATGTTGCTTTGTGATAAATATTCAAACCCATTTCAAGCTCATTTGACCATGGTACAGTACATGGCAGTGCACTAAACATTGACACTTGAAAAAGCAGAAGCCAAATATCATTTTGAGGGGAAAATGTAAAAGAAAAAATAAAGTGACTGTCGACTGTCGCATCGCAATTTATTATTAGGTTTTCCCCCCCATGGCATCTTTAACCTTGTGATTTTCGATAAACATCCATAATTAAATCGTGTTCTACTTTCTGGAACCTTTGGTTTGCAATCAAAGCTGTGTTATTGCCATGAGGGGACTTAGGTGAAAACTTACTTTTGGTCCGAGTCATCTTCCCGTCAGTGGTCACTTGAAAACGAAATGTGTTTTCTTCAAAACGGCTTTCTTGAACTGTGTGGTGATTGTGTGCTCGATGCAGACCCCAGATTGCTTTTCTAAAAGACATCATTTGCCTCATTTATTCTCTGACGGGAAGATGTACTCCAGACTGTTTTTTTGTTGTTTCTTATGAAGGTATTGGTCTGCTTTGCTGAAAGCAACACAAAAAGATTGCAACATGGATCAACAATACCACGGACAAGAAACAAAAAGCATAATTGCCTTCAGCTGTAGTGAAATCTTCAATCTTAGCTATCGGAGCACCACATTGGTTGTACTTCTACATCAAATGCACAGACATTTGAAGAGGGGAAATGGCCTGGCTTGAACCCACATGTTCTGCACCAGTGTTGAGAAAAACACCTTTCCACAAGCGCCGTAGAGTGAGTTCAGAGACGGGTCACAAAGTGGCAGTTTGGTAAGAGACGGAGAGAGAGGCATCCCTTGAAAGGTTGTCGGCCTATGTTGCTAACCACAGCCATTTCGACGGCACACCACAGGAGATGGAGGCGGAGGAGAGGGGAGGGTAAATAGGGGTGGGGATCCACACATAAGGCCAAGCCCTCCAGGCAGCGAGCTGGGGGGTGGGGGGAATGATTGAGAGGTTGCATAAAAGGTGAACCCCAGTGAAGCAAAAGTCCTTCAAGCCGTTGACACCTGCAGAGCTCCAGACCCAAGTCGGTTAAAAGCTGTGTGCCCTTATTCAACATCCGCCCTGAGGGAAACAAATGAACAGGGCTGCCATCGGAGGATGATGTACATGTACCGTGGGTCTACAAACCCCCATGTAGGTCAAGCCACAGACATGTCTGTCTACATCGTATATGTAGACAGACAACGGCACCACCAAAGTAAAAGGAAGAAATGACGAACGAACACACACACACACACACACACACACACACACACACACACACACACACACACACACACACACACACACACACACACACACACACACACACACACACACACACACACACACACACACACACACACACACGTATTGAACAGGGCAGAGATCTCCATGACTGATTAATGCCATCCTTATGAATCATGAATGTCATCAATCATTGACTTCCAAGACCAGATTCTGCAATGCAATTACAATGAACTTCAAACCCCAGAAGTTTCCCATTTGCTTGTTGCACCCCTTACCAATGATAGCATGTACTTCATAAAGCCACATATAAATAACACTAGGCCTCCAGGTTGCCAAACAACGATAACCCCTGTTTGCACAAGGGCAATAACTCGTCTAGGTTACCACGTGCAACTTTAATGTCACTTTTGTGATCAGATGCACCAGACTGGAACACAGACCTCTCCAGACTGTCCAGACACAGGGTTTGATTTCATTTCCTGTTAATAATAAATACATGTTAAAATGGAGCTCGGGGCAAGAGGAGCCTTTCTGTTCTCCTACACGTCCAAAGTGTTGTTTCAGTAGAAGAGCTCATTCAGGCGTACGGCTGTGCGATGCTGAGGGGAGAGGGCAGGGATAGCCGTGTGCGTGACTTCAGTCGGGGATCAGTGGGGGTAGGCGAGAGGGATTATGGTTTTGATGAAGCAGCTGGTCGTCTGTTTACATTGTGGTCAGATTGCAGGTCCACACACACACACCCTCCCAATCCTGGCCTGAAGACCACGGCGGGACGTGGGCTGTGGCTCATCGAATCATCTCCTCGTGTGGGAGGAGCAGCCACCTGCTCTCCGCCGGTACAGGTTCCAGCCAGGCTTTCAGTTTGCGAAATAAAAACAACTTTTTAGAAGATCCTCTGCTGTTATGGCACACACGCAAGCGCACACTAGGGCTGCTCGATTATGGGAAAAATCATAATCACGATTATTTTGGTAAATATTGAAATGACGATTATTCAAACGATTATTTTTGAGTTCGACAACATGTTGTATTTATTCAGCATGTCACTCCCAAAAAAAAACTTAACTTATCTGAGAACTTTTAAATTAAATTTCGCCTTAAAAGAAATACACAAAATGGTCAAAAAGAAATTGTCCCAATCTAAAATAATATACAGATAATGTATCCAGATGTTCTGGCCTTTCTATAAAACATTAAACATAAATAAATATATAAATATCGAAAAACTTGATTATGTTAATTCTGCGATAATTTGTGGCTAAAATCGTAATCGCGATCAAAATTCGATTAATGGCCCAGCCCTAGCGCGCGCACACACACACCCACACACACACACACACTAAAACCCAAGGCCTGGGTCCCGTCCTCACACAGGTGCATCTCCAATCTCCATGGTCCCTCTCCCAGCGAGGGGCCCTGATCTTCCTCTGCGACCGGACAGAGCGCGGTGAGCCTCAAGGGGGGGTCCCTTCTCGTGACCGGGGGAGTGCACGGGATTCAAAGCTGATTGAATTTGACTGTTTTCCTTCTGAATGCTTTCCCTGGTGACGAGCATCATGAGTGGCCCCTTATGTTCCACATTTCCTCTGGATCAGTCAGGCAGAGTTCCGACTCATTTCTCGCAACAACACCATCCCAAATTGCTTTATTACCATGTGAGGACACGGTAGCCTGGTCCTACCAGGCTCTCGTACTTCATTTCATTCGCCATGATCAATCGCTAACGTTTGGGCGTCGTGACGTTTGCCATGCGCCGGGACAGGCTGGGAATTACGTTGCATGTAGGCTGAAAACAAACCAAACACCGTGCGTGAAGATGTCCGTTAACGAGAGCTGACTTTAACATCATTGTTCTCAGCCACTCCCTCTGTTCGCTGATTGGACGCACACAATTTGGACGGAGAAAACCCGCGAATATTCCGCAAACCCAGACGTAGTACTGAAGGGAAATTAAAATTGAGCGGAAGCACTTAGGCGGGCGGAGGCAGGCTGGATACGCTGTTGTCAGCCCGTCCCTAGAGTGTATCTGGAGACTTGGGCCTCCTTGAAACGTGTCAGGGTCAGGGATGAGGCTAACCACAACAGCTTCAATGAGGAACTGAGAGCAAGGGACTTTTTCTTCATTTTACTTTGACGCCTTAGCAAATCAACCCAGCAGGCCGTTAATAGGAAGGCGTGGTTGGTGAAAAAAACGAACGAGAAAGCAAGTGTGAAGGACGTGGTGTCATCTCCCACAGTAGGCAGAGATTGTAATATTGTCACAAAGTAGAGAGTAATAATAGCACAGATGGGAAACTAAGTAGCAGGATGTCATCAACACACACCTGCAGCCCAGCTGTAGCATAAAAACTCAAACATAAACAGAACAGTATATGCAGTCATATGGTCATTCAGATCTACTGAAGACTTCCTCAAACCCAGACAAACTGGGTCCTTGTTTCACAAACAAATATTTGACTTGCTAAAAAATGTAAACACTGGCTAATAATTCAAGTGACCAACAGACCACAGTCTCCCAGCTTCAAACTGTGGCCTCGATTTCCCCTCAAAACACACTGACTGGCACAGTATCACACCTACAGGCGTAACAATTCATAGACTGTAATAACATGTAAACTGACTTCCATTGGTGTAGGCCTGCAGCTGTTTGCATGAGAGAATAATGACACAGACCTGCGTGAAACAAAGAGAGAGACTTGAACAAAAGCAAACAAATGACTCGTCGTTAGACGCTGCCCTGCATCGTTTCATTACTAAACAGGTTGTGTGGAAACACAGATTCCACGGTGGGAGATAACAAACTCTGCAAAGGTGATACATCATCGCTTTCACACCAGCAGCCCCAATCTGAGACAGTAAAACTCCCAATTCTACTAGTAAGGCTAATGCCTTTACGGAGCCATTCGAGAATGCGGTGTGCATTTCACATTCATGCCACATATTATTTACTCTGCTTTATTTTTCTGACACTGTGCTTCCATGATGAATTGGTTTGTCAAATGTAAGCTTGCATTTCATTACAATGAATGCAGGCCAGGGGAAATAGACTAGGAGTATATAAGGCTCCAGTATCTATTATATTGTCCCTTATACCACACTCAGTAACCTGTAGTTATTGAGGGATTGAAGGTTCTATTTCTACATATAATGGTAGCTGCAAGTAGTTACCATTAGTAGCTGCAAACTTCGGTTTCTACAGAGATCAAGGAAATAGTCTATGCCTGACAACCTGGCGACAATCCATACATAGTATGACTGCTAATACCGATAAGGTTTACTTACAATAACAGCCTAGTTGTCCGAGTCTTGCAAAATCCATTTGTGTGCCAAAACGACTCGCTTTAACTTGTCCTCAGTTCAATTTAAACTAATTTGCTGAATAAAACGAACCATATCAGATAAGCAGAACAAGCATGAAACTACTGCAACTTCTTGAACGCTCTAGTGTAAAGTGAGCATCAACTTTTTTTTTTACCCTGGTGTTTTGAAACATCCTGAGGGGAGTCTACACGCTATGTCATCTACAGATCAGGGCTTGGTTCTGTAATTTGGAAAGGTAAAAAATCATGATCTACTCAAGAAATACTAACACTGAAATGTCTGAGGTGCAGATGAAAGGTTTCCCTTATTGGAAAATGTGTTATAATATTATGAGATACATAAAGCAGTACTTTTGCCAACAACATCATTGAGAAATATAGATGTTGCAATTAGTTATTCAGTATCACACATATGAATGTATCGCTATGTATTTGCACACAGACTCACACACAGTTTTCTAGATAACCAAAAAGAAAAGGGCTCTAGATGTGAATAACAGGACATACCTTTAGAGCAAGAATGAGTGTGTGTCAGATCTCCAGTGGTCCTAATCCTAGTCCCATGATCCGAAATTAGTTCACTGACTCTCTCACACAGTGTGTGTGTGTGTGTGTGTGTGTGTGTGTGTGTGTGTGTGTGTGTGTGTGTGTGTGTGTGTGTGTGTGTGTGTGTGTGTCATTGGCCTCTAATCGTGTTGTTCACATTGACACTGCAGTTCTTATTTCCTTTTCAGATTGCCCAAAAATCCGAGTTTCAACACAAACTTGTTCAACGCAGAAGCAACACAAACACTTAATTTCCCTTTCAGTTTCATAAATTCAGCCCATGTGACACACACACACACACGCGCGCGCCCGCGCGCACACGCACACACACACACACACACAGTACACACACACACGTGCACACAGGAACCTACCTGTAGATCTGCTCCTTGTAGTCGACAGTCCATATACTTCTCCCATGCAAACGACAGATCATTGTGATGTGGACTGGCCATGTCTCGCACAACTTCGAGAAGAGGATGCAAAGTCAGTTATCACTGATTGGTCTGTCGGTCGCCTCCTCAATCCTCCGAAGGTCTTCCGAAAGTGTCCCCAAAGCGGTCCTCGAAGTCATGCATGACACATCTATGAAATTTGCTATACTGGTCTGCCTCTTTGACAGCGGGCTCTGCAGGAAAATCCCAATAAAGCAGCTACCAATAGCTAGCATCAGAGGATATTATTACTTCCTCCATGCACTCTGAGGTATGGATGGTGAGCGCTGTGTCGTGTCGTCCCCACACACACAGCTGAGGGGTGCTGTGTGAGCACACGGACCATTTCTACTATACCTGCCCTGTTGCAAACAAAACAGGTCAAAACCAGACAGGAGCGAAGCCCATAGCTAGCCTATCTGTCAACAGTCAATGAGATGGTACTGCAAGGTAAAAGCCGGCTGCCAGAATACCACTTCTGGTGAAGAACGGCGCTTTCAAAGTAAAAGCCGGTCCTGTGTTTTCTACGGCAGCCACGCCTGCAGGTGGTCGTTCGAGGGTAGGGCTATTTCTAGTGAGATATATGAATTATTTTTCTATTTTATAAGGTTAGTGTTGTTATGTGACTTGTAATTCTTTAATCAATTCCCAAATAATTTATCAAATCATGTTTTTCATATCAATAATATATGAATAAATAATCGTTTTGTCCAGTTTAGAATGTGTAGGCTACATTTAATTATTAAAGGATTCATGCTGTTATCCTAATATATATGAAAAAAACATGAGTCTCATATAGCTTCAGTCGCGTAAATAAATGCTTTTACTCTGAAAAGTAAATCCAGGGCATTTGGACCATTCCATGACTGTCTTGACAAGGATGTTGGAGCTGTGAAGCAGATGCGGGATCGCACTACCGAAATGACACTAGATGGTCTACTCTCAGCCATGCATGCATTGAAAAGACAAGAACTACATGAAATCTTATCATGAGCCTGCTGGTTCAAAACAGTATTTAATGACTATATGTGAACACTAGCACGAGAGCGAGAGCAATGTCAAACATTGTCGCAACATAACTAACTCATTCAATAAATATTACGATAAAGACAGCATTACATGTTTGGTTGTACCTCATTTCACTATGCGGTCCTAGCCACTATGTAATTCAATGTTCTCTCATCAGCCAGCATCCCTCAAAGCGCTACTGTGGTTTATGGCGTCCCACCCAAGCAGTTTATAAAACAATAGCGCCCCCATCCTAACGAGCAGCATCAGTACCACACCTACCCGCCATAACATCACACATTATCTTTTTATTAATTGCATGCACATGAAGACGTTGTGCACATTTTTGAGAATTGTATTCGATTTACCTTGTACTTTTAAAGGACAGTTGGTGGCATGTGGCTACGGCAGTTTTAAGATGTCAATATTTCTGAGTAAATTTAAATCATTATCTTTCACAATATATTCAACTTTGATTTGATATCCTCTCAAATGTGCAATGCATTTACATCAAGCTACAGTGTAAACTTCTACACACTGGATAGGCTTGGTTCAGCAATAGAGCAATGTACACACAGCAGCATTTTGTGTACATTGTGACACAACATTATATTACGATTTTGGATATTACATGCTGTTATATATATGTAGAGTCAAAATCGTAATATAATTCTTGCATAATCCCCTAATCAACCCATATCTCCTTAGTTCACACATTTCGACCACAGTCGACATATTTAGTTGAAAGTGTGTGTGCGTGTGTGTGTGTGTGTGTGTGTGTGTGTGTGTGTGTGTGTGTGTGTGTGTGTGTGTGTGTGTGTGTGTGTGTGAGTGTGAACGCTGGAAGACAAAGTAGCCTATTTCTTCTCTAACTGCAGAACAAGGCCGTTTCATTTGAAAGCATTGCATCATTCAGTTGGGTGAAAAACTAAATAGATATATGAACATGTTTCCAAGGAGCTTGGGCAGTGATAAAGGCAACTTGCATGCTATTGTGGTTCAGTTGCCATATGCTGTTTATATATATTCACAAATTACGCTTAATATATTAATTAAATGTATTTTCCAAATAACAACGGGAATTGGAAGTGGTTCAAATGACCCCTTTTATCGTTCAATGGCGACATAGCCTGCATCCCACACGATGGCGCTGTAACTTCACTCAGAGACACACAACCATGTAACTTTTTTTAATCACTCCCCAGAATGTAAACCAACTCCATAGTATTTGTACCTCGAGTCATGTTTTTCCTCTCATTTGATTGTCAATTCGGTAACCCACACGTCCCATATCATAACCTGTGTTACAGTTTATCACAAGCTGACGTTAACGTATGTGAAACATCATAATAACCATGTTGGAGCACCTGATGTCATTTATTGCTGTAATGAATTTCACATTTTAAATATTCAATATCCCTGTAGTTCCTTAGTTTCCTTAGATTATGTGCATTGGTATAAAACAATGTCAACAAAATGTGTATATATTTACAATTCTGATAGGCATTCATATATATTCATAAAGGCAGAGGAATTACATCGCTGTATTTTCTTTTGTTTTTGTCTGTTACTGTCGAGCAGTTACACTAAAGAACACTTTGGGACTCAAAAGTCCCAAAAACACTTTGGGACTTCCACTCCTTATCACATCCACAGATCTCTCTCTCTCTCTCTCTCTCCCCATCTCTCGCTCTCTCTATCTCCCTCTCTCTTCTCTCTATCTCCCTCTCTCTTCTCTCTATCTCCCTCTCTCTTCTCTCTATCTCCCTTTCTCTTCTCTCTCTCTCCATCTCCTTCTCCATCTCCAGCTCACTGCCCTCACTCCACACAGCCCACGCTGGACGCGTTGTCGGGGCACTTGCAGGAGCGTCCATTCGGCGTGGCTAAACAGAGGTGAGAGCAACCTCCGTTGTTCGCAGCACAGTAGTTTTGTCCTGGGGGGGGGGGGGGGGTGATGGGGTGTTGAGGAGAAACAAGAACACAGAAAAGTTAAACATGTCCAACGATGACAGTCTGTTATGTTCAACACAGTCCACCCTGAGACCGTTTGGGGGGGGGGGGGAGGAGAAAGGTTTGTTTTTCAAGCACCAGAACATTTGGGCTTAAGGCAACAGCCGCTTCTCAATTTGGTCAACAGATACACATAGTTGGGTGAGACGTAGCAGACTCCAGATGTCGGAGGGCCCCTTGGCTCTGCATTCTCTGGATTTATGCCCTCTTATCTAGCGGGGAGGTTTGGAGGAGTAAAGCCTCGTACTGCAATATGCACTAACTGTTCCTAATTCCTCCAGATACTTAAATGCTTGAGGAGTACATCCATACTCGCTTTTTCCAAAAGTCCCATATTGAACTCAAAGGGGTTCATGGTAGGGCGACAGTGACCAGAAAGAGGCTGGAGGAAGCCACAATTTTACCAGAGTGACAGCATTTCTAAGAAATGCTCTTTAGACCGGTCTATGAATCACAGAATGCTGCCAAAGGTCACGGTGTAAACAGAATGTCGTTTTCGGTAAACATTTGGGGGTCAACGTAAAAAGAGGAGATTTAGGAAGTATGCTCAGATGTATTGAGTGTCTGTGTTGAGTGTGTGAGTTACCCGCTGGACACTGGGCGTAGGCGGTGGTGATGCCGTACAGCTTGGTGCGTTTCAGAGGCAGGAACTCGGACGTCTCCTGGCCACCGTTGGTGTCCACGGCAACCACAGCCTGCCTAACGTAAACATAATCAACAGAACAGTTCAGTCCTCCATGGGCAGAGACGGACGGGGCTCCTGGGGGAAGCAGTGGGAGTCAAGTTTAGTTTAGAGTTAATTTGGCTCCTTTTTGACGCACTTGAAGCGTTTAGGCTCCCCCGTACGAAAGACAAACAAAAAGACTAACAGAGATACACAGTGACGCACACACAAAGACACACACACACACAGACGCACAAAAAAGCACACACAGACGCACAAAAACACACACACGCACACACACACACACACACACACACACACACACACACACACACACACACACACACACACACACACACACACACACACACACACACACACACACACACACACACACAATCCCCAACCCAAAAAACTGCTCCTCTCTGATCCACTGGGGTAAATCTCTGGGCAGATCAGAGGGAAGGGGGTCATGGACAGGTCATTCACAGACGCTGAAGAGACTGAAAAATGGCAGGCAGCTGTCACTTTTTAAAGCGGCCTGCTTGACCCTGCTCTCTATCGCCTGGCACCCTCTCTCCGTGGTCATGGTCCACAAACCGCCTGGCCCCACTGAGGGGAGAAAGCCCTCCAGTGTGCAGGGAAGAGGCGCCGAGTGTGGGGGAACATCAAGGCCTGAACCCTTCCTCTGGGAGCGGGGCTGGAAGGTTAACCTTTGGCCCTCTCTTCTTCATGGCCCGCTAATTGGCCACCAGGACAACGCTGGTCTCTTACATCACACGCCAAAGTGTACATAAAGGGTTCATTGTTTTTTTTGTAGCTTTTTGCAGCAACCCAGAATAACTTTTTAATTTTGGATGGGGATTTTTTGCAAGGAATGTTTTACAAATACAATTACAATTAGGGCATTTAGCAGACACTTTTATCCAAAGCGACTTACATAGGTTAATAAACACATTGACACACCGACGGTAGAGCCAACCATGTAAGGCGACAGCCAGCTCGTCAGGAGCAGTTAGGGTTAAGTGTCTTGCTCAGGGACACATCAACACTCAGCTAGGAGGAGCTGGGGAACGAACTACAAGGCGACTGCTCTACCTCCTGAGCAAAGCCGACCCTTTTACATTATGAGGATGCCTCCAGGATACGTTTCCACTTAGCTATGTCTCGAGTCTAACCCTTAAGTTGTTGAATATACAAAAGCAAGTATTAATTTCAACATGGGACAAAATAAGTCATTTGTTGACCAACCCTTGGTGAAGGAGCCTACCTATCCCAGTCGGTGTAATAAAGGTTTTTCCCATAAGAAGTCATCCCGAACGGGTACTGGATCCCCTCAGTCATCTTTCTGCGGTCTCCCCTTCCCGGGTTCATACACTCCAGGATCCTCGTGCCTACAAGCAGGAGAGAGTTCCCCGGTTATGGGACAATAAAATGCCTGTGTTACGACAGTTGAAGTCTACGTTGCCAAAGATGATATGAAGAAAAAAAGCTGCGCCTAGGGTGATGTCATGTGGCATGTTGGCAAGTTAGCAAAAACAACACAGCCTTGTAATTTAACGTTTACTAGAACATTACATTTACCGTAGATTGCCATTTAGGGCATTCGAGCACTTGTTACAAACGCTAGGTTATTCTATCCAACAAAGCTAGCTAGGATAAGATACTACACAATGCTAAGTACTATTAAGTGCAACTACTAAGTGCAAGGACGTACAACATACAAAAGGTCTGTACATTAAGGGCAAAGACGTACAACATACAATAAGTGAGTAAGAAGGGTGTAGGGGTAGGGGAGGGGGAGGCTATGCAGACTCTAGGGGGAAACCTACCGGCATCTGCCCAGCAGAGCAGAGAGCTCTGAGGCTCGTAGGTCAAGCCGTTGGGAAGGCTCAGGTTATCCTTCACCAACACCCGTCTGTTGGTCCCGTCCATATAAGCGGTCTCAATCTTGGGCGCTTCCCGGTCCCAGTCAGCCCAGTAGAGGTTTCTTTGTAAAGGAATGCGGGCGTTGTTAGATCAGATGCTGGACTTGGGAGAGATTCAAAGAAAACGTTTGTGTCCAAGCACGAGCAAAATGGGCAACACATGAGAAGGCCTAACCCATTAGGGGGGTCGGCGATGATAGCACGGGGGTTCACGAGGTCCGTGGCTACAATGACCCGCCGTTGAGACCCGTCCATGGAGGCTACTTCAATCTGGTCCGTGCTGGAATCCGTCCAGAATATATTCCGGCCCAAGTGGTCTACGGCGATCCCCTCCGGGCTGGTGACCCCTATTTGGGAAGGAGACGAGGACTCATCGATTGCTCTCACTTCAAAAGTAATCTCAAACGGAGAGTAAACTGGTGTGATGCAAGAGGATAACAGACGTGGTTTTGAGGCTGAATTAACTGCGATCGGGGACCCCACCTGACTCAATGACCGGGATGATGTCCCCTCCTTCCAGGCTGGCCTTGTTGATGGAGGACGGGCTGATCTCCGTCCAGTAGACCATCTTCTCCACGCAGTCGTAGGCCACCCCGATGATGAGCTTGCCCTGCGGAGATAGAGAGGTCAACCACCCGTGTCTTTGAAGTGCGGTTTCTTTGAAAACCCGAACGGTGCGCCATAAAACGAGAACAAAAACAAGACAGATGGTTCTGCATATTTCCAGACATTAACGTCTAGACACAGGCTAGAAAACAAACAAAAACTGGCCCATAAAAAAAGAACAGCCCCGGAATATGGATGCGCAACAGCTAGACACAAACCGGAGCCAGCTGGCCTGGGAATCTGCGCGACATTAAATGCAGTTTGTAGTTCTAGGATGTTGCGCTGATGTTAGCAATTAGCAACCATGTCACCATGTGTCTACAATAAAGCACAAACCTAGCCTTTTCCAGAGCATGAGGCAGAAGGGGGGAAATTTGGAGCTTCAACGCACAAGCTGGTTATTACAGGCAAGCAAACTTAGGTAAGCTGACAACATGTGCAGAAGACACTAATTTCAACACAGGTGGTTGTGGTGGCTTTCTCCAGAATGTTGACAGATACCTACAAGTAAGCGCTATTTTTTCTGATCGAGTTAAGCCACATTTAACATCCTATTCTTATGCTTAAAGTAAGAAGCATTGGATATGGATCGTTTTCAGTTTAAACTGCACAAACCTATTATCACACAGTGAGAATGTCAAATGGGATTCCTAAGGTCACGATGCGTTTTCACATTAGACCGCACAGACGCACAACCGCTCTTCTAACCAAACATTCAGAAATAAACAAGCCATGACTATTAGAGCACACTCAATCTCCAACACACAACAATTCACCCATTTTACAGAATAACAAACCGATTCGAACCACATGTCAAACATCTTTGAAAAACCCTTAGGAAAACCCAATCCAATAAAACATCCCATAGTAAACGCCGCCAGTCGACCGAGGAGGATTGATCTGAAACAACAACAAGTTGCGACACAACACAACACAACAGACTCACAGGTAGATGGAGCACGGTCTTGGCCTGGTCGGGCTTCATGTCATAGCCCTCCAGGGGGATGTGCTCGATCCGGCCGTTCTGGGCGAACACCAGGTGGGTCCCCGAGGGGGGGGGCTGGACATTGGGTCGGGGGGTGGGTCTCACCGGGGGCTGGGAGTCGCCGTGGTCGATACCTAGCGGAGGTCCGGCGGGAAATGAGCGGTGGCAAACCGACAGTTCATACTAATTCAGATTCGGAAAACTTTATTGTCAATCAACAGTAAAAAATATTTTTGAAAGAACCCAGTGTGCAGAATAACGTTTCATATTTTGTAAGTATTTTGTTAACTACAGCATATGTGATGTAGGTGTACTTTTTTATTCAGCTTTGGAGGTGCTATTGTCAATCGAGAGCCATGAAAAAACGAAATACAAAAACAGAACAAAAAATAATCCATTAACAGCAGGCCTAACAGAAGAGCAAAGTGCAACATTTTTTAAGTGCACAGAATAAAGTTTCATATTTTGTATGTATTTTGTAGACTACAGCATTGGACCAATGCTGTAGGCTGATTACAAAATGACTCTGACATCAGCAATGCCATTGGTGATGTCAGAGTCATTTTGTAATCAGCCTCGGAGCTGCTACTCACAAGATGGCCGCTGGCCCGGTCCGAAGCGCGTCCCGGGGATCTCCTGCCCGCGGTGGTCCACACACCAGCAGTGTCCGGTGCTGGCGTGACACTGGAGCGGCGTGTAGTCGCCGCGGTCGCTGCACGTGGGGACATGGTGGCCGACCGGCCGGGGCCGGTACTCTGAGGCCCCCAGGAGGCTGTCTCTGTGGGCTTCACACTGGGTCTTGGTCCTCTCTGGGGAGCGTATAAATCCAGTTCAGAATAAGACTGGAAAGTGCTAGAAACTGATAGATGGCAGAAAAACGATCTAATGCACTTTTATAACAACCCCAGCCTCATTAATACCAGATAAAATCTAGTTAAAAATAAGAATGGAAACTACTTGAAATCTCCAATTACTAGAACAATCTTCTTGAAAAAGCATTGCAAAATACGGAATTCAGTTACGACAGAAAATCTCTTTCATCGTTCTCCGTCCAGACATTACGGATAGATGGCAGAAAAACGATCTACAGCCCTTTTATAATAACCCCACTCATTAATACCAGATACAATTTTGTTAAAAATAGGACTGGAAACGACTTGAAATTCAGATTCAACCCAAGCCTCATTAACAGCAGATTAAACCCACTGTGTTCCAGAGAGAGTGCGGTGAATGTTATCAAGGCTCTCCGAGGCCGCAGGGGGGCTCGCATTCCGAGACTCTCACCTGGGGCGCACTGGAAGCCGTCTCCATAGTAACCTGGCCTGCACTGGCAGGTGAAGGATCCCTGGGTGTTGTAGCACACGGCGTCCTGGTGGCAGCTGCCAGGCCGGCATTCATCCGAGTCTTGGGGAATCAAGACACGAGGCGTTGATAAATGGTAAATGGACTGCATTTATTCAGCCCTTTTCTAACCAGTGGCCACTCAAAGCGCTTTATGATATCGGCTAACAATCAACCATTCATGCACACATTCACACACCGATGGCGGAGTCCACCATGCAAGGCTACAGCCAGCTCGTCGGGGGGCAGTTAGGGTGAGGTGTCTTGCTCAGGGACACCTCGAAACTCAGCTAGAAGGAGCCGGGGATCGAATTAGCAACCTTCTGGCTTCCAGCCAACCCGCTCTACCTCCTGAGCCGCGTGCCGACCACTTGAGAGCCTGAGGTTCAGTTTTAAAGATCTGTTGAACTTCGGCCTTGGCTGAGTCTGAGGTCAGAGGTTAACTGGGGGGTCTGACCGTGGCGTTGTATGTATGGATGATTTGAGCAGATACCGGTAGACTACAGAACAAGAGGACAGGAGAGGTATGGAGAAAAGAGACAGAGAAGAGATGGAAAATATGAATGGGTGAATCCCTTGAGAGTGAGTGTGTGTATGGCGGGGGGGGGGGGAGGGCCGGGATGTGGTGAATATACATACACCATCTGCTTTGTTTCATGTCCTGCTGTGTAGTTGTACCAGATGTATAACCAATCTACGCTGTGCTCCCCCGGTTGGATGGTTTAACAATTATGTCCCGACCATCCTCGTTGTGGAATGCAGAGGCTGAACTGGTTGTAATAACTAAAAGCAAAACACTTGAGTGAAGTAATCCTTATTGTAAACACGTATTCCGCTAGGCCATCGCTGCGTGGATAGTTTCAGTTCACTAGTGAGGTACTTTTTATTGCCATGCAAGAGAGCTGCAACTTGTAGAGTTATTGATGAACTGTGTGTGCTCTCGTTTCAGGGTGGGTCCAGACAGCTTTGACTTGTAGTGTTAATGATGAAGTGTGTGCTCTCATCGATCACCTTGACACACTCTGCCATCGCCTATGTATCCTGGCAGGCAGGAGCAGATGAAGGCGGAGCCTCCGGTGTAGCTGCACTGAGCGCGCTCAGGGACGTCACAGTCGTGGGTTCCTTCGTCACAGTGGTTGGTGGGTCGGCTGACTTCTGTTGGAGAGGAGAATGAGCGGTATGTCAAACCGGGTTTTACCGCCAATGTAAATATAAATGTTGAAATTAAAATAATGAAGTCCTGATAGGCAGGGCCGTTGCACCAAATCCTGGGCCCCTATGCAAGGGGTACTGATGGGCCCCCCTGCGCTGGAGGAGCTGGGTAAGGAGCAATTGGGTAAGGAGCAATTGTTGACCGGGGGGAGGGGGGGTAGGAAGCAATTGTTGAGGGGGGGGGGGGGGGGGAAGACGTCGCCGTGTGCGACTCCTAACACTATGGGCTGGTAGATTTTTTTTTTTTTCTTTTTTTTTCTTTGCCATGGGCCCCCCCTCTGCCTTGGGCCCCCCCACAACTGTCTCACTTTCCCCCGCAGTCCGTCGGCCCTGCTGATAGGTGTGTCATTAAATGGATGGATAGCACGAGGCAGTGAAAATAAAGTTTTTAAGTCCATAGCAAGCATTAGGAAGGTTGATACAGAAAGTAAGAATCTCTGGGTAATAGGCTTGCGTGAACACACAGATACACACACACACACACACACACGCACACACACACGCGCACACGCACACACGCAAGTACACACACACACACACACACACACACACACACACACACACACACACACACACACACACACACACACACACACACACACACACACACACACACACACACACACACACACACACACTCCTAGACCCTAATTATTCCAGTATTCCCCAGTATTAACTCAAGTCCGCCATGCTAATCATATGCCTCAATAACTCTCCATTCGTGATGAACAAAGGTATTATACCTTCTATTACCGTTTATGCTTTATAAGTTTGTTTATTGGAACATTTCCACCAACTATTACCAGAGACTTGCAATTGGACCTGGCGATGCACACATGCCACTTACCAAGACACGAGTGGCCATCAGTGGCAAACTGATAGCCTTCGTGACATTCACAGCGGAAGGTTCCCGGCTGGTTGTTGCAGATGGCATTCTGGTCACAGATATTGGGGATGGTTCTGCATTCGTCCACATCTGGTGGGGCAAACATAGAGACAAAACCACAGTCACGATGAAATCATCAAAGAACTGCAGTTGATTACAGTCTCCTAGTGAACTCTGGGAACTCTGTACATTATCGTTTTCCTGACGCCGGATCAGCGGGGGCGTTTCCAGTCCTAATTACAACAATCTACAGAACCTATCTTTATGGTGACTGAAAAACATCCCTTTTCTCTCTCCTCCTTGTGCACTACAGAAGTTCTCTCTCTCCCTCTCCCTCCTTCTCTCTCTCCCTCTCCCTCCTTCTCTCTCTCTCTCTCTCTCTCTCTCTCTCTCTCTCTCTCCCTCTCTCTCTCTCTCTCTCTCCCTCTCTCTCTCTGATATGCTGAGAGGGGGTTGGGAACTGGATATGCTGTCCTTTGATTGAATGTTTGGTCTGGGACCATGTGGTGCAGTAATACGGTGGCGTTGTTTACGCTAAGGTCTCGCTTTGCTAATTGTCAAGGAGTGCCCAGCTTCCCAGGAAGGAAGGAATTACTAATTGAGTCTAATGGAAAATCCAACGATGGCTCCTTACAGATACATACCATTTCCCTGATGGAATCATTCATCATGTAAATGGAACTGTTACTAATCACATTTTGTAGGGGTTCACATGTAGGTGAAGCCCTACAAAATATATATCTGCAAAAATGACTATATTTATATATATATAATTCTATTTGTATATAATATAGATATATACATAATTATATTTCTCTCCCCTTCAAATCCTCTTGTATTCATATACTTGTATTACACACAATGGGAGGTTTTGTATAAATTTTTCATCCGTACCGCGGCACGAGCGACCGTCTCCGTCGAATCCGACGGCACACTCGCAGTTGAAGTGAGTGCCCTGGCCCGGGCGGCAAACGGCGTTGGTGTCGCACCCGTGTCTCCCGGTGAAGCAAGGGTTCTCCTCGGGTTCTCCTCCTGAGGCCAGGACACACAGGAACGGGGCGGGTTTATACACAACGCTCAGATGGGTCTATAGCGGTCATCATGACAAGATAAGATCTCACTCAGTTTATATATATATATATATATATATATATATATATATAGGTCGTCGTGAGAAGATAAGATCTGACGGCCTATATATATATATACGGGGGGGTCGCTGCTAGACTTCCCTCACCAATCACAGCAGCAATCACCAGACGATCGAGACAGAATCGTCCCGCATGCGCTATCTGGGGCCAGGATGTGGACCACGAGAACACCAGGAAGGAAGTGAAATAGCGCCAAAACAGGAAGTCTCACGATGGGACGACAATAACCCGCGTGACCTCACCGTTGACGTCGGCGATCTTGTTGCTCATGGCGTAGCGCATGAGCATGTTGGTGGAGTCGTACATGACGAAGATCTGGTCCACGTTGAGCATCTGGGTGGGTTTCATGGATCTGAGGGACTCGTCGTGCTGGCAGCTCTGGAAGCTGATGGTCTGGCGCCACTGGTACGTCCGGGTCTCGGACGTTCCCTCGGGAAGGGTGACCACGTAGTCCCGCGTGGACGACGAGCTGACGACTGGGGAGTGGAGGCACAGATGGGGTGAAAACCAACAGACATGCATGGCTCCCTTTGCACCAGTTGAAAGGTTGAACGATGATTCAGAAGCCTCTTGGGGATTGGACAGGGTCATGTCTAACAGCATTAGCAGATGCACGCAGAGAGAGGTAAAGCCTAATGCACATGTGTATATAACATGATCGTTTGCAAGGCAAACTCGAGAATCAAGGAAAGTTTGCAATTTTTTCCAGCATGCGATCATGTTAAGGAATGGCTTTTACTCATTTGTCTCAACACAATCAAAATCTATAATATAGACAATATATACAATTTATAATGTATATTCAATATACTTGCCTGAACAGCAGCATTTTTTGCAACATAGAAGTTAGACATTTTCTACTGAATAACTTGTTGCCGTTGTTAATGTATCCACGACGTCATGCATGCGTGCGTGACATTGACGTGACTCTGAGTCTGGGTGCCTTACGGTTGTTGGAGTACTGGTAGATCTCAGAGTACTTGTCGAGTGTCACGGTGGCCCCCCGGGGCACCTCGGGGACGCGGCCCTCCAGGACGGTGCTCACTACCAGGTGGTCGTGCTCGTCGATGCCCTTGAACTCCTGCGTGATGCTCAGCTTCTCGTTGCCGGGCTGGAAGGTCACGTCCGCCTTCCTGGTGAACTCCCCTCCTGCAGGGGAGGGAAGAGGGGAAAACATCAAGAGGAGCGTCCCGCTGATGCTTATCAAGATTTCTTCCTTGCTTATTAAGGGAGTTTTTTCTTGCCCTCGGGAGGGCTAGGGTCAGGGGGGGTGTCATGAATGTACAGCCTGTTTAAGCCCCTTTGAGACTAAACTGTGATTTAATTTAATTTAATTGCTCTGAATGAACTGTGATCATCCCACAACCTCCATCCCCTCTCTCCCTGCCTGTTCTGGGTCCGAGATGAGGTAATGCAGGGAGAGTCCTTTCTTTGACGCTAGGTCAAGGGGAAGCCGTTCACGCTTTTCAGAGCATGGTGCAGCATCAACAGTTGAATGCTTCTTGAGTTCAGTAAAAATATTGCTGTGCGACGCAAATAACAAAGACGTCACTTGAACCGGCAAAGCCAAGGCGGACCGAAAGGATTTTTAGTCTCGCTCGGTCCGTTGGTCTAGAACCTTTTCCCTCACCTACGATGCTGAAGCCGTTCTTGAAGCCGGGCTGCTCCAGGGCGAAGGCCCAGCCGATGACCCCGCCCACGGCGGACAGGGGCATCAGCGAGGGCCCAAGGCTGTCCGGGATGTCGCTGATGGCCACGTAGGAGCGCCCGTCGTTGACCACCACGTACGAGTGGAGGTCGTTGTTGCTGAACTCAACCGGCGAGGGGGAATGGCCCACGTAAACCCTTCCTTGCACCTTCCCGTTAATCCTCTGGTGTTTTCCTGTGGGGGGGGGGCGAAAAGACTCAAACCTTCATCTCAGTGCCTCGCTGAACTACGGCTTCCTGGCGCTAGTGTTGGTGTTTTAACACGGCACGGGACCAGGTTCTCACCCTCCGCCACACACTGTTTTCCGTTGCCGTAGAAACCGGGCGTGCAGTGGCAGCAGTAGCCGCCCGTGTAGTCCCGGCATTCGGCGAAAGGACCGCAGTGGCTTCTGCCGGCGGCGCAGGTCTCGGAGTTGTACCGGAACACTGCGAGTGGAGCGGACAGACGGATCGTTGAGCATAAAAGATGGCGCTTGGAATGACAGCACTCAACACGTTAAGAACATAGTACAGCACTACCACAGTAACCAGCAGAATCGATGAATCGATGAAGAGGAAGGGGAGAGCGCGTTGACATGCAACCGAAAGGTTGCTAGTTCAATCTCTGGCTCCTCCTAGGAGTGTCGAGTTGTTCCTGAGCAAGACATCTTACCCTAACTGCTCCCGACGATTGGATAAAAGTGTCTGCTAAATGCCCTAAATGTACGTAGACCCACCGTCTACGTTGATGTCGGTGTTGTCCACCACCACCACCTCCGGTTGGTGCACCGGGTGGTAGTTGGGGTTGAACGGTAGAGAGAGGGCCTCCACTTGCTCTCCCGCGTCATAGCTGGCCTTTCTGGTCTGTGGGGTCGGCTCCTGTGGCCTCTCGGCCGGGAGGTCAAGGACCTCGCCGGGGGCCACGTTGGAGAACAGGGGCGAAGTTCCGACCTCGAACACGTAGACGCCGCGTACGCCCGCGTTGGTCTCCCTGAGAGGGATGGGAACAGACTCGAACCATGACTCCTGACACAATCCTCATGGATTCAGGAACCACGTTTTACATGAATGAACAACGTTCCTAAGAATCAGCAGGTGGGTGCTGAGCTACTTACTCCGCCAGCTCCCTGACGGTGGCCTCATCAGTGGCGATGGGGTAGTAGGGCCCTTGACTGGAGAAGAAGTAGCCCTTGACCAGACCCTTACTGATGCCGACCTGCATGGGCACGCTAGCGCCCCCGATGGGTGTGGAGTGGAACTGCACCCCACCCCTTTCGTACAGCAAAATGGCGTAGGAGGCCTTCTCGTGGGTTGCGATCACCAGCTGGAAGGTGTTCCTCTGTGGGACGAAAGATCCACGATATCAATCAGTGGGTTCAGTGCAGCGGCTCCACCCCTCTCTCTCCACGATGGCCCGTCCCAGCGGGTCTCACCTTCTTGCCCACGCCGTCCCCTCGGCTCGGGGGCTCGTGGGTGGCCACGTCCACCCAGGTGACCACCACCACGTGGGTGGGGCTCACCGCCGGGTCCTCTGGGAAGGCCCCGTTGATGAGGTCGCCCGCCTGCCGCAGAACGGCGGGGCTGTGGTCCTGGCGGAAGAAGACCTTCCCCACGCCGTCGCTGGTGTCCAGGTCGCCCTGCAGTGCGGCGAGCGAGCCGAAGTCGGCGGGCATTCTGCCCAGGTACTCTGCCTCGGCGGGCGGCTGGACAGTGGCCACGAAGCCGTTGGTGCTGACCTGAAACGAGTGAAGACAACGGTGAGGATTAGCTCAGGAGCAGTGATGGACTCAGAGTGTTTGAAGGGCAGGGGTGGAAAAATAAAAAGGGCACATTCTTGCTCTAGAGGGCACATCGTCATAATTTATTGTATGAAGGGGCACAAGAGGACGCCCATTCATTTTTTTCACATGTAAAGGGCAGCCAATAAGGCACTTTCTCTTGTATTCACCACTCTAGAAGGCACTTTTTCAACCATGGAGGCACTGTAAGGGCATTAAGAGGGCCCTCATTGAGGCACGTTATCGAATTTTCTTATCTAGAGGGCTCATCATCATAATTTATTGTATGAAGGGGCACCAGAGGGCACCCAATCATTTTTTTCACATGTAAAGGGCAGCCAATAAGGCACTTTCTCTCGTATTCGCCACTCTTGAGGGCACTTTTTCAACCATGGAGGCACGAGGGTCCGCCACTGCTCAGGAGGTAGACCGGGGTTGACTGAGTTCGATCCCCGGCTCCTCCTAGCGGTGTGTCGAGGTGTCCTTGAGCAAGACACCTTACGAACTGCTCTTGCAAGCTGGCTGTCGCCTTGCATGGTTATTGCATTTTATTTGTATAGCCCTTAATCACAGGTACAATCTCAAAGAGCTTAACAGGCCATGCATGTATGACACCCCCCTGACCCTAGCCCCCGATAGGGCAAGAGAAAACCCCCTTAATTAACAAGGAAGAAATCGTGAGAAGGAATACAGAGTGGGGGATCCCTCTTTCCAGGTATGATCAGGAGTGCAATGGGTGCCATAATTGACATAGATACATACATACAAGCAGAAAATAAATAAATTGATGATGGTTGACTCTTCGAATCGGAGCAGCAATGTCCGTATGAATGCTTGTAAGTCGCTTTGGATAGAAGCGTCTGCTATATGTAAATGAAAAAGGTGTTTCAGTTAGTAGCCTGGGGGTGGGCCTGGGGGGAATGGGCTGCGATGACCTAATGGCTTTTACAGACATGTTCCAAAAGGGCTTGAATAACACACGCAGGCATGCTGCCGCGGTAGAGGTGAACCCAGTGTGTGTCCTTTGGGCCCACTTTGATCTCTATTCCCCGCTCATTAGACTAATGAATCAGGGCAGCTGCCCTGGCCAACTAAAGTCTCTAATGAACAAACACACAAGATGTGTTCTGTGGCCACGGTGTTTCCTCTCTCTACACACTCGTAAAGCTCTTAATGAACTCATGCAGAGTTGTTAAATCATTTCAATAAATAAATAGGGTCCTGTAAATATTTGGGGAACACAAACATTCACAAACACACCCACACTGTCACACACACACACACACACACACACACACAGGCACACACACACACACACACACACACACACACACACACACACACACACACACACACACACACACACACACACACACACACACACACACACACACACAGAGACACACAGAGACACACGCACAAACACACACACACACACACACACACACACACACACACACACACACACACACACACACACACACACACACACACACACACACACACACACACACACACACACACACACACACACAGACACAGACACACACACACACGCACACACACACACACACATTGTTATTTATTGCACTTCCCGAGCCAGCGCCGGTACAAACTAGCGCACCGCTTGTGGCCAGAGCCATACCGTTTCCCGTCCTTACCCCAGACCCAGAGATCCTACAGATTGCACAATACCATCACCACAGCCACTTCCTGCCCAAAAGCGAGACAGCACTGGGAAAAGCAATCCCAACTGCTCACATCTGGCCCCTTCAAAAAAAAAGTCTGCAGTTCATACTACAGATGTAACCCTACCTGATTCACAACAAGGAGACAACTATAAACTTGTAACAAGTGTAATTATTTACTTTTTTTTAAATATATAAACGTACATGATGTGTGTTAGTTTTCCCCCACGGGGCATAGCCATATTAGGACAACATTTATGTGGCCTGATCATTCAACAAGACACTCGACAGGCCATAATAATCACTGCAGCAGCACACATAACTCGCCTTTCACGCACAGCCAAACTTGTTTAGGGACCGCACAATATACACCTAACCTACACACTTAGAGTAGTAAACCTTTCTCTGACGGTAACATTAATATGCTCATACCGTCACAACTATAAGTAAACATGTAATGTGCAATAGACTTAAAACCGTTCACTTGATAAGGTCATTGCTAAGCTCTTGGGTTCAAGGCCAGTTGTTTTGATATACTTTAAAGTCATTCTGAATTATGAAAATACAATGAAAACACAGATTCAGTACAGACATCTTTGGTCGGTGGTTACAGGCCCTGGGATACAGGGTTGAAACATGCTTCTATGTGGGCTTTGCTTTAGTCGACTGTCAATAGAACAGATTTTCAAAGATTTTCAAATCCTTTTTTTTTATCGATTCATGAACACACTATTATATACAGAATACTAGTCCTAGATATAATAGTATCTTTTTACAATATGCGAGATCATTCAGTCAAGTAAGCCCTCACATAACTTCTGCCAGAGGGTCTTTGCTTTGGGATGGATTGCAAAATGAGATGTGTGGAGTTACTTTGGCCCCTGGTCAACAGTGAAACGATAACCCCACGCAAGGTAGCGTGACCACACCGCATTCCGCAGGGGAGTCCAGTCCAAACAACATGATGCACATCAATAAAAACTGCGTTTCTAAACACCGTCGATGGTCAGAAGAACGCCCCAGTTGTATTTTTAAGTTTCCAATAGACGATCTTGTGGATCAATAAGACATGCGCAACAGTGACGTCTACGAAATATGATAGTTCGATACACAAATTAGTTTGTTTTGTTTTTAATAAACATGTATTGCTTTTGATAAGTGACAAATACAAATTATGGCGATACATGGTGATAGGCTTAGCAGATATAATATCACTTCAATCCACTTACATAGATGCTATTGAAGGTTGCATCATAGAAGAAGAATGGTTTATCCAGAGCGAGCTGCAGCGTCTGGTCGTTCCCTGGTTGCAGCGCCTGGTCCCGGGACGGTCCGAAGGGGAAGAGCTCTCCTCTGCTCACGCACTGCACCCACGATACCAAAGAGACCACGAGGGTCGCCCACAGAAGACAACCCCGTTCCTGGAAACCCATTTTCGTTTTCAGTGCCACCGGGTCTGGTCTTGGGGGGCTTCTCGGAGGGTTGGTAGACCAGAGAGTGACGCCTGGGAGAGTGTGGTGTACTGGAGGTCTGGCAAGGGGTCGACCACGGGGCGGAGTTGTGAGGTTGTGAGGGGTGCGGGTTGTTCCTGCTGCTCGACTACAAACGGGGAAGAGATTATGAGTGGGAGAGACTGAGAGACTGGGTTGACTTTTTGGTGAACGTTAAGCAACGTTGGTTCACTCAAGTTCATTTATAGTAGAGCTGATTAATCTCTGTCAAACAGAGAGATTATGAGGTGAAGGATCATAGATCCTAGGAAGCCACGTATTAGGCTACAACTAATTCTCATGAAATCTCAGTCACCACAGGAGTAACGGGACACAGCATTGTAGTGTTTCCCTTTAAATGAAAGTCTATACGCGGATGGTCATGTATAGAAAACTACGTGACACGTGTTTTATAAAGTTATGAAGTTTTATAAAAAAAAGTGTATCAGCAGACTTGAACCCGTTTCAAGCAACGGACCCTTGAATGTCAGAAGACTGGGTTAATTGGCCGAGTTAATTGATAGTTACGTCAAGGACAGTGGAGCCTACTGTTCCATACACTAATTGGACTATTGCCACGTGACGAACGGCTCCGTTTGTTGGCCCTACCGCCTCGTGTTAATTTTTTTTAATAATGAGTCAAATAACATTCCACGTTTCTCAGTTCGGATTGTACGTTGGATATTTCATGGAATAATTTAATTGGTTTAGTGGTTTCGTTTTGGTCAAGAGAAGATAAATAAGGCGGCGTCCGCCGTCCTTTATGCTTATCTCAAAAATGGGATTCTACTGCCACCTGGTGGTTAAATTATGGATTAAAAATGAAGATCGTTCACTTTGCAAAATTTTTTACTTTATAGGCTTTTTTACAGGATTAAAATAAATATAGCTGGCATTGTCTGCACTTAAAAAAAAAGTGATATAACACAGCAATATCGTGGAGTGCTACTTGTTTGGCAGCACCAATATAGACAGAATAACAGGATAAGCCTTCAGGATACAGGACTGTCTGGGAACAAGGTTCCTATTGATCAACCAATACACTCTATCCCTCTTATCCCAGACCTTGTACACTATTTTATCCCTTAAGCATGTGGACCTCTTACCTACACAACAAACCCACCCAGCTACCCTCCAGCGATCCATCAATAATGATTTTGCTGAGAAAGCAGCAACAATTTCTGTTTGACTTGGGTGGTGCAGAGTTGGACAAATGTTGCAGCAGGGTCAAAGGGGACTGGGAGAGGTCTTCTTCCTCATGGCTCCCCCTGTGTTCACATGACCCAGTGTCGGGGAAAAATGATAGGTTCACCAATTGAAAATACAGTGAATCCGAGCAAAATATTTAATATTTTATACAAGCCATGTGTCAAATAGAGGTATTAATGCATTAACAATGCCGCATCGTTGTATACATTCCATTTCAATTGACATTGTTTACTTTTGCAACAGTGCCCCAAGAGGTCAAAACAAGAGAAGGAGCGATGTCTTGGTCTGCTGGTCGTTTCTCATCACGACAGCCTCGTCTGTAGCGTCCGGAGTTTGACAAAGTGCAGCAGTGTCTCCCCCTCTCGCTTCCCCTCCCTCCCCCTCCCCATCCTCCTCTCTCTCTCTCCCTCTCTCCCTCTTTTCTCTCACTATCTCTCTTCCTCTAGATTTTGTTGTTGTTTAGTAGCAGTGTAAAAAGCAAGCTAATGTAGTGATTCAAACCCTGTCTTGATTCAGTACTACTCTCTCCCTTCCTCTCCATGTCCCTGTCTTTCTATATCTCTCCCCGTCTCCCTGTCTCTCTCTCTCTCTCTCTCTCTCTCTCTCTCTCTCTCTCTCTCTCTCTCTCTCTCTCTCTCTCTCTCTCTCCCTCCCTCTCTCTCCCCTGGGCTGTGGGAACCTCCAGGATAGGGTTAAAAGGTACAGCGGAGTGCGTCAGCTGATGCGTACGGCCTTGCGTCAGGGATGGGGGGGGGGGGGGGGGGGGGGGGGGGGGTGGTGCCTGTGAGCTCTCTGCCTCTCTCTCTCTCCCTGGGCTACAGCAGCTACAGCACAATGCAGCTTCCTGCTCACGACTGCTGACCGGCTTTCTTTCTCTCTCTCTCTCTCTCTCCCTCTCTCTCTCTCTCTCTCTCTCTCTCTCTCTCTCGGTCTCTGTCTCTGTCTCTGTCTCGCCTCATCTCTCTCTCTCCGGCGTCCGATCATGTGCCTCAGCTACCGGCTCCAGCAGTGCTTCTCCACCACCTCTCCTCTCCTGCTCTTCCGTTCTCCCTGCTCCTGACACACGCCCCCCCCCCCCCCCCCCCTCTACTATCGCGGCGTTCACAACATCCTTTCCTTCCCTCCTTCCCGGCTCCCTTCTGGATTGTTTAAACCGTGCCTCAGGGAGCCGCTGCAGCGGGCAGACCGACCGGTGGTAAGAGGAGCTGGTGGTGGTGGTGGTGCTGGTGGTGGTGGGGGGGTCCGGAGACAGCGGCGGCAGCTCAGAGACAGCAAGAGAAAGGGAGAGAGGCCCCCTTTTCTCCCCCTTTCCCCTCTCCATTCATTCCTTCTAGCGCTCCCCTCCTCCGGCCCTCGCTCTCTCGCTCGGGGGGGGGGAAAAGCCGGCAGCCATGGAGCCCCCGGCCGGCGGCGTGGCCCTGGCCCCCTCCACGCTCAGCCCCGCCGTGCCCACCTACGTGACTCTGGGGCTGACGGGGGTCTACACGGCCCTGTACTCGCTCCTCTTCGTCGGCGTGTACTCCCAGCTCTGGCTGGTGCTGCGGTACGGACACAAGCGACTGAGCTACCAGACGGTGTTCCTGTTCCTGTGCCTGCTGTGGGCCGCCCTGCGGACCGTGCTCTTCTCCTTCTACTTCCAGGACTGCGTGAGGGCCAACACGCTGGGACCCCTGCCCTTCTGGCTGCTGTACTGCTGCCCCGTCTGCCTGCAGTTCTTCACCCTCTGCCTCATGAACCTCTACTTCGCCCAGGTGAGCGGGGCTCCGGAGCGCTCACTGGGCTGTGTGTAGAATGTAGGTTTTTTTGTTTGGTGTTGATGGTTGTGTGTCCTGCATTCAGGTTTAAGTTGAAATAGACGAGCAGCCATTCCTTAATGTACTTCAGATAGAGGATCGTGGTGGGAGGATGTCAGACAAAACCAGGCTCTGTTACATTCTTGTTGTCCTTTCGATATAGCACTCAAAAGTTGAATCCTCGTGAAGTTGGGCATGATTAAATACTCAGGGGACTATGGGTGCAAATGTGTTGAACAAGTTGCTATTTATCCATATGTTGTACCAGCAACATTGTTAAATGTTTACCCTGAAGGTGGGCATTATTTGAAACAAGACACAAGTAAAGATGAATGAACCAATGATGTACACTATTCTTGCAGTAGCCTGCTCTACTGATTTGCCAGTCGTGACATGATTGACTTCCTCCGATATAAAGGGTGGAGGCGATATGGCAGGTTCCCACAGAGTTTTGCTTAAGTTCTATAGAATCTAGCAGCTGTGTGTGAAAACAACTATTTTTAATCTGGACTTGCAGTTTCACGAGAGTGCTTATGACTGCTTGAGTCCTCAGAAGAGAGAAGTGAAACAGGCCTTAAGTAACAGTATCACACCGTAGCCTGATGACTATCTAATTTAATTCCCTTTTTTGATTTTCTCCCAACAGGTTGTTTTCAAGGCAAAGTCAAAATATGACCCAGAGCTGTTGAGATACAGGTATGCCTGTCCACCAGTATACCGATCAAGTTTACTGTGTACATTTGTACATGTGCATAGACACACTGCTTTCCCGCATACTTGCATGTAACAATAACTGCTTCACAACAGGGTCATGAACCGCTTCACTAAACCCAACCATAACTACCGCTTGTGGTATTTTGTGTCTTCTGTCATCTGATGTCTTCTCAAATGCATGATGCTGTGGGATGTCCTTTTCTTCCTCAACATTTTCTTGCATTTGTTTGACACGGAGAAGCAAACACATGCCTTTCAAGATTTAGGGGTCTGCCTCATGCTCTCTTGCTTTTGCTCTCCCTCTCTCTCTCTCTGTTCAAAAGCAGTACACTGTGTCTGGTCATGATCAGTTTTTAAGTATCTTTTAGCCAAATCAAGGACATTGATTGTAAACATCCGTCCGTCGGTACAGGGCGATCAGACTGCCAACGCGTATACAACCACACACCTCAGAAACACGGTTTATTTGCGCACCAATGTCGACGCCTCCAGGATGACTGCACTTCGCCCCGTGACGTGTAGCAACGACGACAGCGGCATGGAGTGACTCGGGACCCGACCCCCTGACCCCGTGACCCCCTGACCCCCTGACCCCTCTCCTCCCTAGGCTGCCCCTCTACCTGCTCTTCCTCTCCATCAGCCTGCTCTTCCTCCTGGTCAACCTGGCCTGCGCTCTGCTGGTCAGGATGACGGCGGCCGACCCTCGGGTCGTGGTGCTGGTGCGGGTCACCATCAACGACACGCTCTTCGTCCTGTGCGCCGTGTCCCTCGCCGCGTGCCTCTACAAGATCGCCAAGATGTCCCTGGCCAACGTCTACCTGGAGTCGAAGGTGAGGAGAGTAAGGGGGGTGAAACGCTGCGCGGGGCTGGATGTTGGCGGTGATTGAGGAACGAACGGTTCCTTGAGATAATACTTTTTCTTTGGTTCGAGAATAGAGTCTGTTGTTGTTGTTGTTGTTGTTGTGGTTGTTGTTGTGTTGTAACATGGTGGTGCTCCCTAGAACGACACACTTGGTGTTTGCTTTGCACAATAGCTTTCCTTCGTCAACAGCAAACATGTGTAACTGTATCATTTGGCGTATTGACAGTATGGAGATGAAGAATTTAGTCATTCAAATTTGCCCCATGTATAACTATTTTATTACTAAAATGTAACTAACTAGTGTTATTTTAAAGTAGCTTGTGATGTTACGTAGAGAATATTGAAATCAAACTTTCGGGGAGTTTCATAAGAGTAAAGAGAAAAGCTACTATAGACACCTTTTCAACCAATCAATGTGTGTTTGAAAACTGATCCATGTGTCTGCGTGTGGGTGTGTCTGTTCAGGGGACCTCCGTGTGCCAGGGGACAGCGATAGGCGCTACGGTCATCCTGCTGTACGCCTCCAGGGCCTGCTACAACCTGGTGGTGCTGGCTCTGTCCAGCAACACCATCAACTCCTTCGACTACGACTGGTACAACGTCTCGGACCAGGTACGGCCTGCTTCCGAACACGATAAGCGAGTGCTTAAAGGTTGTATCAGCGATGTTGGGTGACGTCACCTCTGTTGGTATTTGAAGCGAGATCCCAAACAAACGGGGCCAGCTCACCCCTAACTTCCGTGTTTCGTTCATCCATTAAAAACGATCAAGAACGCAGCGTAATACCCCACAACACCCACCACTCCTCATTGGTTGGTTGGAATACTATTTATTTTGGTTTTGAGTGGTTGGTAGTACCATTTGTTTTTGTGTATGATCTTGGAGCAAAGGCTGCCTACAGAGATGGTTTTTTTGACGGCCTGCTTATGGGTCGGGCAGCTAGTATATCGTGAGGAAAGATCAGAGGAATGTGATCATTTATGTTTCGGCCTAGTGCAGGACAATGGTGGAATAAAAGAGAACTGAAATTGAAAACAACAAGAGGAAAAGGCCAGGCAGATTTCTGTTCCGGATGGATAAGGTCAACCACTGAATCAGCAGAATTAGAACAAGAAGATGTGTACATTTTTTTTTTAAATATATATGGACTGACTCCATTGGCCACTCCGAGCATTTTACAATATCGCACGCACACATTCATTCGCCGACGGCGGTGTCGACCACGCAAGGCGACAGCACGCTTGTCGGGAGCAGTCAGAGTGAGGCGTCTTGCTCAGGTACACCCCGACACTCCACTAGGAGGAGCCGGGGATTCGAACTAGCAACCTTCCGGTTACCAGCCGCCAACCCGCTCTACCTCCTGAGCCACATGCCTGGGGTGAGTGGGGGCGGTGGGGACTGGACGGTGAGGTCGTCTGCTCGTATCATAACATCAAAGCACATGTTTGATTAAAGGGGACATGTTATACCACCAGGTGTGAGTTTGATTAGCTCTTACAAGCCGTTTGGAAAATGTACAGCTTCTGACATCACAGGTGGGCATGTCCACCGTCCTAGATGTATGAAGGATAGCTAAACAACGTTTGCTACAGTCCACGGGTAAGGCTGGTAGACTGATCTATCCAGCACACATCTAGGTGGACACGCCCACCTGTGATATCAGAAGCTGCGCATTTTCAAAAACGGCTTGTTTTGAAATAAACCAATAGGTTTAAGGCCCAATCCAATTTCTACCCCTTACCCCTTCCCCTTACCCCTCCCCCTTGTTTTGAAGGGGTAAGGGGAAGGGCCCAATCCCATTTCTACCCCTTACCCCTTCCCCTTCCCCCTTCAAAACAAGGGGAAGGGGTAAGGGTAGAAATGGGATTGGGTCTTAATATGTCCCCTTTAAAGAAGCATTGGTATATATGTGTTTGCTTCATCGTCAGCCGGAGGTGGATTCATTGAGCCGTCCTCTGCTGGGTGTTTGTGTTCAGGCAGATCTGCAGCTGACCCTGGGCGATGCCGGCTACGTTGTGTTCGGCGTGGTCCTGTTTGTGTGGGAGCTGCTGCCCACCTCTCTGCTGGTCTACTTCTTCAGGGTGCGACGCCCCTCCCAGGACAGGGTAGGGATCCCCTCGTCTCTGTCCCACTGCTGAGCTTAATTGGTTCTAATACTAAAGATCCTCCATTTTCTGTGATCTTGAAAATTTAGCCATTGATAATGGCGGTCACTAGAATACCATAAGAATGTATCTTGCACTTAATGTATGCACTTATTGTCTGTTGTACGTCCTGGCACTTAAAAATAGTACTTAGCATCGTGTAGCGTCTTTTCCTAGCTGAATATCTTTACTGTACCGACAGCGATATATAGTTGTTTCTCTTTCTTCTGACAAATGTACTTATTGTAGGTCGCTTTCATTAAAACATCTGCTAAATGCACTAAGTGTAAATGTATTTGTATTGCAGTAATCTATTTACAATAAGAGCATCCTTAAAAACAACATTCATAATTATATAACTCATTTAATTTAAAGGTCGTTAGGACGCTGATTGACCAATGAGAGTGTGGTGTAATTAACTCAATCGGCGGTCTGTGATTGGCTGCAGAGCGGCCCGGGTCTCTCTGGCCATGGGTTCTCATCAAGAGCGTACTTCTTCGACAACCCCCGGCGCTACGACAGCGATGACGACCTGGCCTGGAGCATCATCCCCCAGAACATCAGACCCAGGTAGCAAGACCACTGATAGTCAAAACTCCTCGACTACTGGACTAGCTTCTTAGCTCTTGTCATTTTTGTAAATATCATTTTTATTGTGGATTGCCAAACTTGAAAAAAATAATAAAAAATTATATGCATATATAATAATATATTTTTTGTCAACTATAAAGCGTAGGCTATACCAAGTTGGATTGAATCTAGTAAGTAGTAGAAATCTGATTAAACTATATATCGGAGGAAGTCACATCATGTCACGACTGGCAGACAGACGTATTCCCTGAAGGATGACAATTAAAGTGTTTGTCTCACTGTGCCGCAGTGTGACCGCTGATAGCTGCGACTGGGGCAGCCAGAGCAGCAGCATCACTGCCTACATCGGGGGGGAGGAGCCTCTGTTCCAGGCCCCGCCCCCAGAGGAGCTGAACCCGTACTGATGGACAGCTGACCTGATTTATCAGGCACCCACTGTTTTTGCACATGACTCAGAGACAAACAGAGGCACATATTAGGGACGTCACCCTGGACTTTATACATTTGGGATTCTTTTTTTTTATGGCCCTATTTTTTTGGGTCTGCAAACAAGAGCTAACAGAGTTTTTTATACAAATATATTCGAGTCCTTAATTGGGACATTAACTTGCACAATATGGTAAAAGAAGTATAGCTATTCTGACTCTTTAGTTTTAGTACATAGTTGATGCCAAATATCTAATATATTTCTGTGTTTTGGTTAGTCCGATGTGTTCCATTATAAAATGTATTTACATTGATACATAGACTGTGATTACTGTTTATATAATAGATTTGTTGAATTCATAATAAAGGGAGTTTTATTCTGTGTACATTTGACGCTATAAAAGAATAAGGACAAATATTGGACTTCTTACAATTCATGGAATTATCTTATTATAGTATTTACGGTGCCCACCATGAGTTGGAGTATATATCAGAAAGACAAGCTGTATGGTGTTTGATAGAAGATCACTTGTCATGCAGTTTATAAAGCATTGACAAGCATATTAATTTGTAACCAAGGCTTCACTGCCATGGAATTGGCTGCTAGGTTTAATTACGTTGAATCAAACCGTCCTTAAATAACCATAAAGGAATTTGTAGAGCAGGACAGCAAAGTTATTTTTCGCATGATGAGTCACATTAAAGTGTAAAACAGAAACTACCATCACACTTAAATAACAAAATGCATCCAGCCCGGAAATTAATTAGAAATAAGGCGTACTACCCAGTCAGTGGCAGTTTACAGCCATCTATTCATACTACTATCACTTCAAGAGGGTTACGAGTTACAGAAGTATTTTCATCTATTGAATTCAGTCAAACATTTAAAATAGCCTATTATAATGGATGTAGAACTATCCAAATGCAAGACATCTGTTAATTGCATACGCTCTAGCATAGCTGGTAAGACGAGGATGAACATGATTTTTCCTACAAATTAGTTAAGAAATGAATGTGCTTGACCTTCAATAACAACTTATACATTTAAATTGGTAGAATATCTAACCCTATGGATATTCCAATTACTTTATGTCGATAAGCCATTTTAGAAATCGTGATTAACCAAGTCCCTACTCCGTGGTGTCCAGCAGGTGGCAGCATGCAGCAGTCAATTATACCTCAGCGCCTTCAGACCTGACTGGAATTCTTGAGCGATCAGTCAGATTCATGTTTTCTTTAAACGTCTTGCAAGCTTGCATGACTTGACATGAAAAATAAATAAAAATACATTGACAAAGGGCGGCACAAGAAATTATTTTCACGCCATCATTAACTCAAAACAAAGGCAAACATTCAACAGTCAGAAAAAGGCGTTTCTTTTTAATTGCGTTCACCACTCGAGCTATTGAAAAACTCAAGTACAATCAAACCACAGCTTATGACAGCTCATTCCATGTGAAAAGCATCAATAAACAATCTTATGCAGAACACTGTACCTTGAAGGAATCAACTGCAAGAACCACAATGTGGAGAGCATAAAAAGCAGAATTGTCCACCTGGGCCCGACTTCTGTGCTCAGCTCTAACATGAAAGCCTGGCGACACCAAAAAAGGTGAGACATGGATGAGGAGGAGGGGGGGGGGAAACAAACAAACGGGCGACTGTTCCTCTCGGTAAAATGTCTTGACAATCAAAGCCATCGGGGTTTTCCGAGTTCCCCCGGGGGTGAAATGAAAGAAACTGCGATTGTATTTAGCGTTGCTTTTTTTTTTTTTCAAACCGCCGCTTACATTGATGGTCGGCGTTCGCTCCGGCGATGTCGGCGCTCCGTGTTGATTCACACCAGCCGTTGCACGTACAAGCGCAGACACACAAAAATACACACTCTCGCTCTCTCTCTCTCTCTCGCTCGCTATAGGCCACTTCTGAGGACAGAGCACTTGATTGAGGGTTCTTGCAGGGAGGGGGGGGGGGGGGAGGGGGTCTGCGAGGCAGACACTAGCTGGGGTCCGAGGGTTTGTTGAGTTCCACCTTCACTCCTTTCTCCCCGGCACCTGGACAACAAACACGACACGTGGGAGGGAAGACAAGTCTCGTCATGAGAAGATACTATATTTAACACAGATGTTTGAACAATGAAAGGAGGTCGTGCAACGACCCAAAAAAACGACACTCACAACCACAAAAAAACAATTCATTGTCAAACAGATGTTTTGTTTTTACCCGTTAAGTACTTCTCTTTAGCCTTGGCCCGCTCGTCCGCGTCGAAATACCAGACCGTGATGGCATACCTGCGGGGCGAACATTCATTAGCAAGAGAAGTGCATCATGGGAAAAAATAAATAAACGGACCCCCCGCTGACCCCTGACCCCAGCACCCCCGCCCCCTTGCCGGTGCTGACCTGGTGGAGTGCGCCGGCTGCACCTCGTGGGGGTTCCGCCGGTCCGACCAGAACAGCAGCAGCCGGTCGAACTTGGGCTCGATGTCCGCGAACTGGGTCTTGCCCTCGGGGAAGATCCGGAGCAGGCCTCCCTGTTCCTTGAAGGCCAGAACCAATGTCAGACGACGACGACGACGACGACGACCACAAACAACAAAACAATGGTCACACCGAGCCCTAAACATGGTGTGATAGTGTCGACGGGCGGAGGAGGAGGAGGAGGAGCAGGAGCAGGAGCAGGGCTGGCCCCGGGGGGGCCCGGGGGAGTGGAACAGAGGACGGGAAGCAGTAGGGAAGGGGAAGGACTTCCTGCGGAGGGATCGGGGAAGAATGAGCCACAGGAAAACGTGTGCCGGAGGGATAAAGGGTGTAAAGGAGAGCGGTGAGATTGGGGTGAGCCTGGCGGATTCCAGCTCGCACGGTCTGATACGGACCCCGCCACCCCCCCCCCCCCCCCCCCCGTCTCTCTCTTCACACGCACAGCGGCGTGAGCCTGAGACGGGCCCCGCCCCCCTGGTACCGGCTCGCGGCGTCACCAACATTAACAGGACGCGAGGACCATTCCTCACCACAGACAGGGCCATTGATACCATAACAAAGCACGGCGGGGTCGCAGGGAGATAGGCAGGTCATGTTTTGCCTTCGAGTGCCAGAGAAAATACGCGAGCACAGACACGGCTGTACATTTTCGTTTTGTTGTGGGTGGAACAGCGCTTTTAAGCGAACATACAGTAGCATCGTTGGTGGGTTTTAACGCGTCGACTCGAGAGGCAGGCGTTTGTTGATTGACCCGCTGGTAACCTCTTCAGAGCGTTAAACCTGGACGGCCCTTAGAGCTCCCTGACAGCTGGCAAACAAGGACCTGACCTTCGTCGCGATCCCTTAGGGCTTAGTTACGGTTGCATGTTGACGCAAAAGGAAGGGGTTTTGACGGACCCGTTTCGTCCTTGCGGACCCTCCTTGCACCCGCAAGGGCTTGACGCGCGCCTCCCAAAAAATGTTAACCTTGCGTCGAGGAGACAGCAAGGTCTTGGTTGAAGTGACTGTGTTGTCATTGCGTTGCGTCGACTTTCAACCTTAACCAAGCCTTTAGGCCGAGTCCCTTATCATAGCTGTGAATGCCCCCCGGCAATGGTTTCTACGTGGATGAAGGGTGAGATCGCATTAGAGAGTGGAGGTGATTGGCAGATTGAAGAGCTCAAACAGTTGGACAAACTGAACTCGAACACTCCACAGACACTTTTTTCTCTGACTGACACCTTGGTATCCAGGCAACGTTGTTTTAGATAACAGCTGGCCCGTTGTTTTGTTAGGGTGTGGCTTATCTTAGACTTGAAGAATTTCTAGGCAGGGTTTAGGAAAACTACTGCCCCTTTATAAATCAAATAAAATGACAATCAGAAGTACTAAAACTCCATGACAAAATGATTGATACAAATACAGAAAAGCCCTGAATATTATGAACATGCAAATCAGCATTTTATATCCATATACAATACAATTTATTGAAGTATATCATCAGGATTAAGGAGTAGTAAGGAGCTGTATTAAGATTTAAGAGCGATTCCTTCAAGATAAGTTGCAAGAAATAACATAGCGATCAGTGAGTGAAACGCGCTGAGACAATCTCGGTTCCGCAGAATGAGAGCATTTCGATTTGCATCACAGCCAATCTCTTCCTTGTGTGATTCAGGGAATCCGTCTCGCCTGTCAATCACAGGTGTGTGAAATGCAACACTTAACAATAGCCTGGAAACGTGGGGAGGGAAGGAGGGAGGGAGGGAGGGAGGGAACAGACTGGAAGGAGATGTTTTGGTCGTCATGTTTCAAAATACGGCTCTTCCCAACTCTTGTTACTGACCTATTCACCTTTATATATATATATTCCGGAAAATTCTAAAGTGACACGTTCATAAATTTAAGGGCGAATGTTTAATCATTTAAATGTTAAGCAGCCAACAGCCTTTCAGAATATTTAAAATCCTATATAATAGGGATGTTTATGATTAAATCTTTAATGGATTAATTGCCGTGAATAATTTAACTTAATGTTTTAACTGACAATGTAGGCTCAATGTACCATTTCTTACTAAATGGGTTTTGTTTTGTTTGATCTGCCTTGTTAGTAATTTCTCATTCGACATAGTTTTGTTTGGCAACTCCATTGGTTGAATAAGACTGACAGGAACAGCCAACGCAAGAGGACCTTTATTGTTTTATTACTCTGTTTGTTTAAGTTGTTTAACGATTCACTTGACTAATGTGGCACTGGAACTGTTTAAACAGAGCGTAAACTGAGAAAAAGACGTGCGTCATGCCTCTTATTAATTATTAATGATTAATCAATTATTGACCGTTAACGCGTCCAGCTCTTGGATAAGAAAAATGGATGAAATGTGCAAACGTATTAATAGACTTATCTCCAGTCGCCGAAATATGGACGCATATTTACCGGGAAATGTATGCTACGAATGTGTTTTCTTCACACACACACACACACACACACACACACACACACACACACACACACACACACACACACACACACACACACACACACACACACACACACACACAATGCATTGATTTTGTTTCACATAGATGGTTTCTAAGCTTTGACCAACGACAAGACTGAACAATGGACTTGCTGTACAGCAGCGAGTATAGTATGATACCCAGGGTAACAACTCAGGGCGAGGCTATAGATGAATCCCCAGTGGCCGAGCCAGCACAGAAACTCCCATGGCATTGTGAAGCGCGTTGGGCAAGCGGCCAACGGTGAATAGGACCTTGCATTCATGCATCTTCTCTCCGTGCCGCGGAATTCCCCGACACGCTAGCCAGCGACCGGCCATCCTCTGTTGGGGCAGAGCTCTATACCGCTATACATCCCCACCAGACCTCCCTGTAATTTAATAATCTCCTAAACAGGTTTGGAGGGTAGGAGGCTGGCGTTATGAAGCACTGCCATGCCTCCGCACCTAGGCACGGGTCTCTCCCAACCGCGCCCCACGCTTAACGAACAAATTTGGCCGTGCTACTGCCAGATGTTTTTTTCGAGAGTCATCACTCACTGGTCCCACCCTCTGTACCGAGACGGTGATCTGTACGAACCTCTACCGTCCAGGGAGAAGCAGCAACCCGATTGCGGAGCGGCACATGAATAAAGATAGAATTTGGGGTTTTAAGCTTTGCCTATATCGGAGTGCGATTGTGAAAATTGAGATGTGCAGTCATATAATTGGAGCCCCACTTTATTAATTGCAAACAACAGCAGAACAACTCATGCATTACCAGCTGTCTGACTGAATACAAGCTCACAGCCAGGCTAAGACCAGGTCACAGTCAGGTTACAGTCATGACCTGGGTATAGCCAGGTTATGACTGGGTCACAGCCAGGTTATACACGAGTAAACCCAGGTAATGACTGGGTTACAGTCAGATTATACCCGGGTTACAGTCAGTCAGGTAATGACGTGGTTACAGCCAAGTTATGGTGTGGTTGGTGGCTGTTTCCTGGAGGTACTGGAGGGTGAACAGTACTGTAACGTACAGTAATGAGTCGCTGCAGGGGGTAGGAACTCTGTCCTTAACTACTATAACGGGATTAAGGAAAAGGAGCGATTGTTCCCGGAGCATGCCGGGGCTGAAACACAGCAGGGAGGTTAACCCAAATACGAGAAGATTTGGGAGGAGAGACCGCAAGGAGAATACGGGTAGACCGCAACGAAAACATTGTCTTGCGCTTGACTTTTCTCATATAACGCATCAGAAAAAGATAATAAATATTGATTTAATAAATTCTTCAAAGTCAAACCAAACCTAAACCGTTGACCATATATTCTTGGTGAAAACGTAAATTAGCTTAACAAAAAACCCACATAAAGACGTTTGCCTTTTCTTCGTTGGACGGGCTCATTCACCTACCTTGACATCCCAATCTTTGTTAAGGTAATATATGCATGTGACGCAGCGTCCGTCACCATTCGGGTTGTCCACATGTCGCACATATCCAGTCCCGTTGCCCGGGTAACACGCCACCATCGCCTGAAGAGGAGAGAGGAAACGACAACCAGGGCACCGTTTAATGAACGGCCACGCGCTTCACAAACAACCGTTTACAAAACCCACCGGACTTCAACCACCGAACCGCAGGACGACGAGCACTTAGAATTAGGATTCACTGAGGGATCGGGTTAGCCTAAAGTGGTAGCACAGCAGTGCGTGATAATACAATGCAGGGGGGAGGTTGTGCACGGCATGCATCTAAACTCGGTTGGTGGCTGCTCGTCGTGCTTGCTGTGCCCCGGACACACACGGGGAGCTAGGGTCCCAGTCCACACCTGTGTGCACTGTGGGATAGGAAGCTGTTGGCGTGCAGGCAAGCCTTACGGAATCCACGCCGGCAGAACGCTCCAAACCTTCGAGACCAGTGCCAAACCCCCCCCCCCCCCCCCCCCCCCCCCCCTCCTCTTCCTGCTCCAATAAGACGGGCACTACCGGTGAGGACATTCTGTGGTTTAGAAACAGCGTCGTTGTGTAAACACTGGCCTCCAGACGACTTAAAAGATGTGGGTTTTTGTGCAATTTTGCAATATCCTTCCTCCCTCCATCTTATTCATACCGCAATATCTGTCTCTGGATGAAAGGCATTTTTTTGCACAGAAATATCACATCTTGGCCCCCCCCCCCTCCCCCCCTCCCTCTAGTGTCTGTCGGGCTTCACGCTGAAAATGAATTGGGAGGAGATAAGTTTGGACAGAGACTGTTGAACGTGCAGAAACCAAGGAGGAGGACTGGGGGCAGGGCTGCTCTCCCAGCCCCCATGAGCAGTGTCTTCAGCGAGATCTCTCCGGAACAAAGAGTGGGAGTCCCGGGGCTCGGGCAGGCAAGAATGTAACCGACACCATAGCAACATTATTAAAAACACTCCCCTCTTCTCGAAATCACCGTCGGGAGACACACGCCCCGCGATCCTGTAGCCAGCATACGTGCGCCTCGAAGAAATACTGTTGCAAAAGAATATATACAGAACAAAAGCGCAGCCGGATCTGCGCTTACCACCGCGACGGACGGACGGACGGGGGGCGTCACTGTTTATGTTTTGATTCGTATGGAGGTCGCCCTATCTGAAATGTTGACCTTCTCTCGAGTGCCGTTCCATTGTTTGATTTTTATTCAGAGGCAGATGCATGGCAAAACCAAGGACGTGCGCTAAAGGACGGCGCACCGCACGTGACACACACACACACACACACACACCCACCTCTTCCCCGTCCTCCTGACGCATTTCGCCGGAGCCACTTGCGTCAGTGCCCCCCCCCCCCCCCCGTCACCGTAGCGTATCCTCCGTGAGGAGGGTGGGCGCATGGGGGTGTGCGTGCTCCGTCGGCTGCCCACATCAGACACCAGAACTGGGGGGGCGGGGTCTTCGCTCCAGTGCTCATGGCTGACAGACCTCCCCCCCTCACCCTTTTTCGGGTGAACACTTCGACAGACCCTCACAAAAGGCTGGGTGCGTAAAGAGCTCTGCGGGGATGGGCGGTGGGGAGGTGGTGCTGCTGGTAGAGGTGGTGGTGGTGGTGGTGGTGGTGGTGGTGGTGAAGGTGGTGGAGGGAGACCTAAGAGTGGGTGGGCATGCCACACGCTAACAGACAAAGGACTTCCTAACTGTCAGAGTCGTTAGTCTCGGGTGCCTGCGGGTGTGTGTGTGTGTGTGTGTGTGTGTGTGTGTGTCTGTGTGTGTGCGTGCGTGCGTGTGTGTGCATTTGGCGTACGTGCCGAAGTGTGTAAAGAGAGAGAAAAAAAAAAAAAAGAAGCAAGCAACACACGAGTTGGAGGGAGCGAGACGGAGCGACAGAAAGAGAAACAGAGCGAGAGGGGGAGAGGGGGAGAGGGGGAGAGAGGGGAGAGAGGGGAGGGGGCGGCTCTGCAGAAGAGAAGAGTTTGAACTGCTGTAAACTTTGACTCTTGGCCTCGCGCCAGAGGGAGCAGTGTTTTAATGGTCCTGCTACGTGCAGAGCGTGTGGAAGATTGCTGATGCTGGGTACAGCGAGGGGATCTCTCTTACACACACACACACACACACACACACACAGCCCTCAATCACACATACACACGGTCCTTAACCCCCCCCCCCCCCCCCCCCCCCCCACACACACACACACACACTGTCCTCAACCCCCCCACACACACACACACACGACACAAACACACACACAGTCGACACAACACACACAGTCGACACAACACACACACACACACACACACACACGCACACACATGCACGCACGCTTGCAGCCCTTTGCAGCACGCGAGCATGTGTGCGTTACAGGGAGAATAATCCACAAGGTGTGGGGGGGCTTCAGCCTTTGGCACTGGCCCAGGAGATCAAACATCTTCTCTGCTGGTCAGACGCCCCCGCCCTCCCTCCCCTGCCCCTGCCCCGCCCTCCCCACCCCACCTCCTTCCCTTCTCGAGGACCAGCAGTGCTAGGCTAGAGTAGCTTGTTGTGCTGGCTAGGACCACCTGACCCCACACAGAGCCATGAGCTCAGCGGGGAGACTCTGGCCTTTCATAAGTACACATAATGTGCAGAAAGCTATAAAGATTAGTCTGATCAAAGCAACGCGCCCCCACCCTAATCCCCGCGCCACCCTGAACGCCACACGGCAAAACCTTTTTAAAACGACGCATTAACGCGGCGCATGGGGGAATAAAGCGACAACCGCAATAATAAATATGCCTCTAACCAAACCAAACTCTCCGTCAAGGAATAAGGGTGAAAAGCATAGGCCTATACAAAACCACACATGCTATTTATAGAGTGCAACATCCTGTCCGGCCAACACCTACTCCGCCGTCTGCGTCAGTTCCTTAAGGAATTGTCTTGAACTCCTCTCCACCTCCCCTGTGGTTCAGTCCTGCAGCAGCTCAGCGCTAGCTTAGAGCCGGGCCTGGATCCGCCTTGTGGCTCCAACCCCTTCCGATTTTCAAACCCACATTGGGCACGACGGGACCGCTCACTGGGGCCGCAGTGGCACCAAATGATGAATGAATGTGCGTAAAGTCGCATTCAAGTGCATTCAAACGGAACCCGGCGTACACGTCCCATTCCAGCGTGCTTCACGTTTGAGAGTCGCGGCAGGGCCGCCCTTTGATTCTGATTCAACGCAACTCCCTCTGTGTAAGCCCTCGCCCGATGATGGCTGAGTCACTCAACTAGTTTCCCCTCCCGTAGTACTGAACCTGCAGCACGCGCCGACACATGCAGAGAGAGAGAGAGATTCGGCAGCCCACCACTCACCACCGTCACTTGACGCCCGGGGGCTTACAACGTATCCCTTCCGGTAAAAAGGATTTCGGGAACTCATTCTCTCTCTGCTGGAGGTGTTCCTTGTACGCCACCTTCACCCCTGACCTCCCTCTGTGTTCCTGTTCCTGCCGCCCGCTCTTCCGCGTTCCTCCGGAGCCCTCATTAGGGGGCTGACCCGGCTCGCCATGCTGCCTGTTTACATTCCACCCAGCGCACGGGCGAGAGAGAGAGGCAGAGAGGCAGAGAGGCAGAGAGAGAGAGGCATAGAGAGATGGAGGCAGACTAGGCAGAGAAAAAGAGGCTGATACAGAGAGAGCAGCAGGTACAAAGAGAGGCAGAGAGAGAGAGAGAGAGAGAGAGACGAACAGAGGCTGATACAGAGAGAGCAGCAGGTACAAAGAGAGGCAGAGAGAGACAGACAGACAGAGACTGATACAGAAAGAGACTGATACAGAAAGAGACAGACATACAACAGAAGCAGCCACAGATACAGATACAAAGAGAGCGAGAGTGTGACAGAGAGCGAGAGACAGAGGGGTAGGGAGAGGCCGATACAGAGAGACACGGACCCTAACCTGCAGGGATCCATGCATATAAGACCCCTATCACACACTGTTATTAGATATTATAAGACCAGGTGTAGAAGTAGGCTAGAAGTTACCGCCCAGCCGACAATAACAGCCTACCAACATGCTGCATGCCTACCTAGTCTGTTTATGTTGACGCATTAACCTCCCTCTCTCCCTCCCTCTTTCTCTGCAACAGGCCCAACATTGTCCCCTAGCATAGACAGTCAAATTTAGTGGAAAATAATATAATCCTCCACTTTGAGAGGAGTGGCATGCACAGCAAGCTGCAGCAGCAGCAGCAGGGGAAATAGGATTTCAAGAGCTCACTCCGGCCTCTTGAAGCTATATCCGTCTGCACCGCGCTTGAGGACGTCATCGTTCTGCAATGCTTTCGGATATCCTTACAACTGGGGAACACCAAGCACAGGATCGGCTCCCACAAACAACCCTCGGAAAGGACAGGTGGGTATACGCTTAGTCCAGTCACGCATCTCCGATATCACCCACACGGAATAATAGACCCAGCAGTCGCCTAGGCGTAGGAAGCGTTCCATTATTAAGATCGGGATTAAGATACACTCAAACACTCAAACACACAAATCAAGGGGTTCAGCAGCTTGGGGTGACTGGCTTCCAACAATGGCTAATATTGAAAAAGACAATAGCGAGGTGTCTGTTTTTTGTGGAACGCTGTTGTATTCACAGAGTGCTGCGGTTTCTTGGTTGTGATTATTCAGCACAAATAGAGAACATGTAAACTGAAAAACACCCCCACTAAAAACACAACCATTTCCTCCTGTGTGCACCCAGAAGCTTGTTCAGCACGTAACGCGGATCTCATCTAAACTCTCAAATACAATTTAGTCCTCAGTCTCATATTATGGTGAGTTCATTTGATTCCTGGTGAACCAGCCTACTGAAGATACTGGATTGGATACTGGATGCCAATGCCAATATTAGGTAGTAAAAAATTACCGATATCGGCGATATTGAAAATATTGATATATGGGCCATTATTCAATATACATATCGTGGTAACCATGGGGGAGAAGATGCTCTTTGGTATTTTGGAGACTCAACCAGAGTAGTCCAGGCCCCCGATTACCCCCCACCACAAAGACCTCATCTGGTTCCCGACATCATGATGCTCTCGCTGTGGGGCTATAGGCTTCCGTATCGTAGGGGTGGGTGGGGGAAAGGGGGCATCGGCACGGGAACAGGGGGACAAACGCTATGAGGGGGGGTCCAGCTCGTCCAACGGAAAGCCGCTTATCTAAACAGTACAGCAGAAGCGGTTGGATGTAGGAGGCCTCTCTTGGGGGGTGTGTGTGTGTGTGTGTGTGTGTGTGTGTGTGTGTGTGTGTGTGTGTGTGTGTGTGTGTTCTATACCATCAGAGTGACCGAGGTGCGGTGCAGAGAGGAAATCCCTGTTTAAAACCAACGACCTAGTTGTTTTTCATTTTACTTTAAACGGCAGAACAATGAAGGCACATATACACAGAGGGCCATCCCGGCGGAAAAACGCAGGCTGACGCACGGAAAATGCATGCATTTTCCTTGTCGATATTTGTGCGTGCGGTTCGAAGGGTTCACACTAATGCACGTCTCACCTTGATGAATTAAATATAAAGGAAACATAGAATACGTTGAGCTAGATGAGCTTCCTTGACGAGCCTTGTTTAAAATAGCTTCACATAGAGATCCACTTATATAAAGAGGACTGCTGCTTTCGCTCTTCGACTAGGTCAAGGAGTCACATGGGGTAAGCAAGCATATCTCAATAGAGGAAAGAGTCAAGTCAACATTCTTCTGGCCTCAGTCAGGAGTTTTTCTATTCATTCACACAAACACACAATGTCGTGCGATGAACCACCCATTAAAGTCAGTAAAGACTTCCATGGAGGCGTGGGATCAATATGAAACTAGAGCTGGTGGGTTAGAGCGCTCCCTGCCAGTGACAGAAGTTTCTGCCCGCTGACGAACGTCCTTCAGGTACACCCGTGGGACAGAACGAATGAATGCCCTTTCCGGTCATAAGGACAACAATGGCGTTCCGAAGGAGAGGCTGTTGATTGACGAACAGAGAGGAATCTCGACCGGTTAACCAGTCGGCCATCGGTTGACAGGTAATAAACTCAGACATAATCAAACCTGCCTCCTTTCCAAACAGGATACTTCTACTAGGGATGTGAAAAACTCAAATTTTTTCATGGTTGAATAATCAGTGGGTGGTATGAGCGAATAATCGATTACTCGATGTGTGCCGACATTCACAAAGGCAGCTATGGATCATCGGCAAGAAATCACTTAATGTCTTAAACACAAAAACAACAACTACCTGCTAAGTAGTTCCAGTCAAATAGTCTGCTGTGAAAAATGCATTAAACTGTAATCAGAAAACACGGTTATATACTATAGACAATATAGCATCTGTGGTGAAAAGGCTGGGACAAATTTCAAATTATAAATATGTACACTTTATGTTCAAAGCATAGACCGTCGCGAATCCCATTGAAACGAATGGCGCAGTGATTCAGTCTTCAAAACGAGAGCTGGTAAATTGTGAAAAATGAATTAAACTGTAATCAGACAACTCAGTTATATGCTATAGACCCTAGAGCATCTGTTGTATAAAGGCTGGGACGAATATTGAATTATAACTATGTACAATAATAATAATAATAAATGAAATTTGTATATAGCGCTTAATATGGTACTCAAAGAAGCTTTACATATTGCCCTATCTAAACTATGTAACAGACATATATTAAGACAGACTAGGATTAAAAGAAAAACAGGTTAAACATGAAGAATAAGGTGGGAGTTAGGTGGGGAAGGCTTGTCTACAAAGGTATGACGTGCAATGCATAACGTTAGCTCTCTGGCTCATAGCTGAGCGGACTAGAATACCTCCCGTTGCCAAGTCTTAGCTAAGGTCCGTCCTATTTACTGGAGGAGAACAACTTTTCCGTTGCATAAGAACCTTACGGGAAGGTAATGATTGTTCCAGCCATTAGTCAAACCCTCAGTCGTTACAAGGGAAACAAAGTTATGGCTTGTGAAAAACTTTATATTTGAATGGGAAAAAAAATTGACGGTCCAAATGTTAAAAATCGATTTTGACCCTCAGGAACGAAAAATTGAATATTCTGACCCATCCCCAACTTCTACTCCGTTGGAGCACTCTTTCAGGAACAGTCATGGAGGTCACAGCAAAAGCTGTAAGACATAGAAACAAACATGGGTGAACTCAACTCAAGTCGAGCCGCCGACCCATCATCACAGCCTAACGTTCAGCTCAGAACGTGTGGCTAGCCCACGCTCACTTCACTTGTAGCTCGTGTGCTAACTGGTCTTCAAATCAATTCCAAGCAGTGTGACTCATGGTGCTTTTATTTGCTTATTAAAATTAGGAATAACCGAACCCCGCCCATGCTGGGAATACATCATAGAACATCCCCCTGCTCAATGAAAGGTGATCCAAACTCTTGGTAAAAACAAGCCTAAACAAATAAGAAACTGCAGCACGCAAGTAGTTAAAGATGTGAGTGTAGTTAAACTAGTCAATGGCCCCCTTCGCTGCTCGTAATACACACAACAGTAGTGAAAGCTGGCAGTCGTTTACACCACATTCACAGGCCTATACTCACTGCCTTTTGAGTCGAAACCGCAGTGGAGGATACACACGAGAGCAGTGGAAACTATAACAGTATAGTGAAACAGCCCCTCCCTCCACACAGCCCAATGCTGCAGCCTAATGACTCATGCAGCAGTCCTGTCCAGCGGGACAGAGAAGACCTGCGCCGACCCACACCCCCGCTGCTACTCTGCCCCGTTAATGACCTATGGCAGGAGTCACCTTCCTGGAGACAGAGCCAGGTCTGGGGACGACTGAGGTTAACAGGCCCCCCCCCCCCCCCCCCCCCGCGGAGGTGGGACTGGTTTAGCACGTCGGTAGCCAAGCCTGAGGGGAAACAGACGAGTTTGGTAGTATTTTCTCATGGCTAGCAGAGTTTGATGCACGAGTTGTAAGGTGCCCTCATTCAAATGATCAAATATCTAATGTAGAGACACAATTGAATAAAATAATTAATAAAGGATATAACGGTGTGAAAACAAAGTGCCTTGCTTCCGTAGAACAGCCTGGGTGCCTTTATCTGAAACCTGTGTCATTAAACACAACCCGCTGTGTAAATTCTAGCAAATCAAATTATTTCCTCTTAGATACCCAACAATGCCTTTCTGAACACTGCAGATGGGGGGGCTGGGGGGGGGGAGAGAAACAAACAGCCTGCTCCGACCCACAATGTTATCAAGGAAAGGCGGAAGTGGTAACAATCCCGTTGAATAACTATTGGCCCAATTTATTTTTTCCTCTATCTTTGGCCGGGCGGATTGTTTGGGAGGTGGTGTGAGTGCCTTGTGTCCCTTTGAACTATTGATACTGGCAGCTCTCCATTTGCGCAAGTCATGGTGGCGTGGCCTGGTCCCGGTCCAGAGGAGCTGGCCAGGGCTTCCACGGGAGTAGGCAAGGAAGTCGAGCACAACAATGAGTTGATTAAAGTTCAGCCACAGGCGAGGAGGTACAGTAGGATCTGCCCGCGCTCAGTGAAGGATTCAATGGAGGGTTCAAGAAGGTGGACTCAGTATTACTTGTGGTTGGATTTGAAGCAGTGATGGATATGTACCTGCTGTCATAGAGATATGTAAATATGTTGTTTATTTTATTACTTTCAGCTGCCTACTCGTCATACTTTACTTTACACTGTTCCGAGCTACTTTGACACCTGATTTTCCAGGGACTAATCCGTATGATCTTTGAGTAGAAACTCCAGGTAATGAGTGTACATCATTTTTAATAGCCAGGCAAGAAGGGGAATCCAATACAACTTTTTTTTTTGACATAAATCATCAGGTCATGCCTGGCGGGTTATATTTATGATGTAATTATCCCTGACAAATTCACTGCCTCACCCACAACCTTGTAAGGAGAGGACATCCATACAGGAGGGGAGTGTGGCTCATCCCAAGGTTATGGGGGGGCGTGTAGCAGATTATGAACTGCACGTACACACCGTAGTATTGCGCAAAGCGTCTGTTTACGCCAGGAAAAGACTGCAGCAAGAACAAGACTGCAACAACGACCCCGTCATTGAACAGTTCTCCAGGAAAGAGTGCGTCTGTGTGTAGGAGAGGGTCGGGAAGACCTTTCTCAGGGCAAAGTCTCAGGCCTTGGGCAAAGTTTCAGGCCTTGCCCCCCCACCCCTGCCAACTTCACAGGGAACCTCCCCATAAGGGGGACTTTCAGAGAAGACTGGTGGGCTGCAGAGCATTGCCTTCGTTTTCCTACTGTCATGAGGGTTAGAGGAAGTGGTCTTCGGCACTATGGTGGAAACCGAAAATATATTTCAACGTGTTTGACACACATTGCATGTCATGCATTAAACTAGGCCAAAGTGCATCAGGGCACAACGGCTCAGGGTCGCCCTGAACATTTGTAAACATGACGCCTCTCAACTTTGTGACATGTGTCATGCGACAGGAAAGCTCTGTATTGACTACTAAGAAAGCACTGACTTTGAATGCTGTAATCCTTTTTTGATGTGTCGTTTTTAAGTGTTAAACACTTGGGATACAATAGTTTGAATGGGCAGTGTTTAACTGCTCCAGATTTGGATTCATAAATAGACCCAAGAGTATATCCCTGTAAATAAAGCATAAATTAAATGCATGAATGTTACACTTTGACACAATATTGCTTTCAAAAAACCACTTTAGATGAGCTTTAAAGGAATCTGGGTGATCAGACCTGCCACCTGCACATACTTACTTTAGTCCTTCCGTTTATCGTGTAGTTTCCCAGTTTCCCGTTGCAATGTCTGACCAGATCATCCATCCTACTCATCAGAAAGCGGATCTTCTCGCAGCCCTTCTCCTGTCCGTCTATCCACGTGATCTTGTCCCCTCGGATGTCCTTGGTGGAGTCGCTCTTCTGGCTGACCAGCTGGCCGTCTGTGAACCGGCCGGTCTGGTGCAGCGCCTTCACGTCCTGCAGGATGCAAACCCCGGTCTCCGCGCCGAGGAAGTTGTCCACCACGCAGATCCCGTTCTTGTTCATCAGCGGGATGATGTAGTCTGTTGCGAGCTTCTGCGGGGACGGTCTCGTCTGTCCATTGGGCTTGGCATTGTTATTGCCACCAACACCCCCACTTGATTTGTCCATGACCTCCTCCGGTCCCTCGGCGTTTGTGATGAAGCCTCTCATGCGCTCGCCGCTCGGCTCCGGTTGCTCGGCGCTCCGGTTCTTTTGTTTGGATCGCTCCGGTTCCTTGCCCTCCCGTGCAGACAGCGCCGGTTCGGGGGTCTGTTTAGGACCCTGCTGCGCTGCCGCCGCCGTGTCCGCCTCTTTGCATATCAGCTTGTGCGTCCCCCAGTGCTGCTTCTGGTGCTCCTTGCTGCAGTAGAACGAGCTGCGGCACCGACCGCACTTGAGGAGGTTTTCCATTTTCCCGCAAAGTTCGCAGTACGAGCGCTCCCGTTCCCGTTCCAGATCCAGTGCGCTTTTCTTCTTCTCCATGTTTGCGGCTCGGACGCAGTGTGTACTTCGTCTTTAAACGTGTGTACTGCGTCTTTAATTTCCAATCCTTCACATGCGCCCTGTTAACTTCGGAAACGCTCCGCCGCCTGGTGCCACGCTACCCCGACCGGAACGAAAAAACATGACCCCCACCGCACGGAATCCTAAGAAATCGATACACGAAGTTCTTCTGACTTCGCGCATGAGCACCACACCGCATAATAAACGTCCATTAAAGCCCACTTTTCGATCAGAGCGCGATCAGTCAGGACGTTTCGGCGCGAGCCCGCCGTCCAACATGACACATGGCGCCGTTCTGCGTGCGCTAAGCTTTTTTGGGATCGACGCTCAGAGCCCCTCCTATCATGACGCGCACCGGGAAGTCCCACCCCCTCGACGTCAAATCGTGCGTAACCCACCTATCAAGTCTCCGAGGCTGCGTTCCAAATCGCATACTATTTCTGTACGCCTCAGCTACCCTTACAATATACTGTTGCACAGTAGTATGCCTACTACCATAGTAAATAGTAATAAATATACTAATTTAGTATGATACTCAATAGTATGGTAGAATGGGTCTGACTCTGGAACACAGAGTTAGGGTAAGGCCCTGCGTTCTAATACCCATACTACCATACTATTTAGTATGGCAGAGAAATATGTAGTAGCCTATGTCCCAATGCATAGTATGGAAAATATGGTCTGCCACAAATACCAGTATGTTGTACTATATTTAATCCCGAACCGCAGTATGCAAGTCAGCATGCTTTTTGGGCTATCCTGCCTCACAATCCTCTGCGCAACACAAGATACATAGGTGGCACTACAGGTGTGCTAATCAGTGAAAACGCCTAGTATGTTCCAATTGTATGCATACTACGGTGTGCCACAGTACGTACTTTGTAAGGGAAGCTGTCGTACGTACTACAAGTAGCCTAAAAAGAAAAAAGCATGCGATTTGGAACGCAGCCTCCATTCAATTCACAAGTCACAAAAACAATACCGATTAAAATAACTTTTTATTTCTCCATTTTAGACCTCAATCTTTTTATCTACGCTTGCCCGTTTGTTTCCTTGAGGGATATTTATACTGTATAATATATACCAGATGCATTACCATAACCCATTATTATTTGTCTTTATTCCTACGAGAACGTCTGTGAGGTGCCTTGTTTGACGGGCATGAAGCAGATGTGCCTGATGCGGTGCCAAGGCGCGGCTGGCGTTACGCCAACACCAATCCGGCACCAGACGCGTGCCACGTACGCATTTGGCACAAGTCCCTGGCAAAACCGTTAAAGCAGTTTGTTGATTATTGTCATGAAGCGCACTGTAGTTTGTAACGGGAGTCAGATCTTTTATTAGCAGTTATGAAAGAAAAAATAAGAAAATTAAAGTGGGTTGAGTTTTGGTTTTATAAATGCTCTTCCTTCGATACAGGACAGATATTAAAGCTGAATACACATAACTTGTAGGCCTACGTTTTTAAATAAATAGTTGTGACATAGTTAAATCCCACAGATTTTTGGTTTGCTGAAGTAATAAACAAACATTGTTACATGAAATCAGCACGGTTCATCATATATATGTAGGCCTATACCTTATACCTATTTACTTATCTAGGCTACCTATATTACATATACAGTAGGCCTACACATCACACATGTTTACAGCACAATTCACATTAAAGACAACAACTAGGCAGTATATCTCCAGTTGTTACGAGAAGAAGACATTATGCAGTGTCTCTCTTGTGCCAGTTTCTCTTGTACGCCGAAGGTCACAACAGACGCACGGTTTCGGTGTCTGCGTTCCGCTCGCCCACAAGAGAGGCCGTGTAAACTACATATCCCAGGATCCCTTTCTCCAGACTACTGACGTACGTGAAAAGTGCAAAAGACCCATGAAAGACGGCTCATGTGGGTGCCTGTCGTAATCGATAACGTTTCCTTTTATGGGTGATACCATTTCGCTTATGTTCGTTTCTCATTGTTATATCTATTTTACCAACCCTATTAATAACCTGCTTTCTTTTTCTGTTGATGTTTAAATTCACGGTTGACCATGGTAAACAAGCCCGAATCAGGCTTGTTTACATTGTCACGGACAGTATTCCCAGATTGGGGGTAAACCTGGCCCAATCTGGCAACACTGGTCACGGAAGCATTGAGTAGTTTTCCTTGTGGTTGGTAAAAAAAATACTAGCTTCTCGACATTATAGAAAGATTACATTGAAAAACATCCAATTCATAAGATATGAGTAAGGGAGACGGTAAGTTCTGCCTTTGAAGACAGGTATGACTTAATTTACAACAACCGTGTAGTATGATTTGAAAGGGTTGTTGGCAGCATGTGCTGCTGTCCTCCAGTCAGAGCCTCATACTAACATGAAGCCATACAACGTTAGTTAACCATGATTATTTCAGTCCATTGACGAGATTGGGTGATGTTCTAGTATCTATGAATCAGGATTTGTCAATGATTGTCTTTGACTTAGCCCAGGGATGTCTGAAGAAGTCAGGCGGACTGCAGGAACGTGATGCGAGTGCCAACGCGTCCTCCTCACCCGTCATCGCTGCCTTCAAAGGTACCTGTATCCCATGTGCTACTGATGATGGGACATTGTGATGGGCGGTTGGCTATTATCAGACACCATTTTAATTTTTTAACATTTCTCTAAAGTTTTTCAACAGGAGCTCGACACAAAACACGACAAACATGAGCGTCTGGTCAAGATCAGCCGAGATATCACCATTGAAAGCAAGAGGACGATCTTTCTCTTACACAGAGTAACCAGGTATTTCCATACCTTATTTGTATTGTGTTGAGGGTTCAGTCTCAAGAGGTTATGTGATACAATAGTTGATTGATTCGGTTTGTGCAGCATGCTCACTTGAACCAACCTTATCAATGCATGTGCTGAAGAATGGCATGTCGTCTTTACTCATACTTAAGCTATTGTTGATATCTTAAATATATAACTAAAGTTTCGTGCAAGGCTTGTACACCAAACCTTTGGGTGCATATTTTAGATATCAACAATAGCATAAACAATAGCATAATTTTGTTATTGTTGATGTCTTCAATGTATAACCCAAGACTTTGTGTAACAGCACCCATTCTTAGATTAAGTTAGGGGAATTTATGATAGGACTCAGAGGGACATATAGAGCTTTGCCATTCAACCAGAATAATAGTTTGAATAAATTGGCATGTTGATGTTAATAATTATATCACATAAATACATCACGCCTCGAAACTAACCTTGTTACAAAATTGTTCTGTGGGCTTGTCTTGGTCCTGCAGTGTTACAGATGTGGAAAGCATTCTGAAGGAATCGGATGTGAAGCTGGACTTGGTCAGGCGGAAGATTGCTCAAATAGCAGAAGAGCTTAAAGGGGAGGACATATACCAGTTTCACAGAGCCTTCACCGCTGGTGAGTTGAAACATTGTCCTTTTCATCATTGTCACGATCTTTCGATACCTTTTTTAAATAATGTTGATGCTCATGCTTCAAAAAGCCTTGCAAGTTACTATTACAAACGGTCTTATACAGGTCAATTTATGCACATTTCGTCAAACAACAATCATCTTTGTTTACTTCCTCATATCCCTTACTGACCACTGCGTTTGGCCTTTTTTATTTAATATATCAACCAAGCATGTTATTGAACAATGTCCAATAGTTTCCCAGCATCAGTTATTACCACCCTGAGTGCCCCCCTCAAAGGGCTGAAGGGAAGACATGTATACAGTACTGTCACTCTAATTCCCATTTGGGATGAATAAAGTTCGTGTAACCTTCCACTGATAGTGAGCAAGCTTGGAATCAAGCCTGGGTCCTCTTTCGTTCCACCAGCATTAGCGGCAACTAGTGGCATCCCCCCCTCGACTATAGGAATAGGCTGCCAATACCTAAATTCATGCGGGTGCAGGTATCTTTCACGTTGTATATTCTTTATTATTCCTCTGTGCAGCCTAAGGTCATTTACAAATGTACAAGTACTTACAGCAAATACCCTGGTCACGGCACCTGTGCGACGGATAGTCGGGAGACCTGTTATGTCGAAGTACTTTGGTTGCTTCCACCGGAGTTAGACGGCACAGAACCCGTGCTTGGGTCCACTCTCCTTCCATCAACGTTAAATCCCATGTCTCATCCCATATGGCTCCTCCCACCGTGACGCTCACCGGGAAGCCCCGCCCCTCGACGTCAAGTCGTGCGTAACCCATCCTTCATGTCTCAGAGGCTGCGTTTCCGATTTGCATACTTTTTCTATTTACTTGTAGTACGTACTACAGCTACCCTTACAAAGTATGTATTGCTGCCGCAGTATGCATACTACCATACTAAAAAGTACTAAATGTACTAATTTACTATAATACTAAATAGTATGGTAGTATGGGTATCAGAGTTTGTTCGAGTCCCTATGGGACAATATAGAGCCGAATGTACCAGCTGATACACTATGTGTAACGCAGCATGTACTTCCTTGGTTTTTAAGTCAGATTCACATTGTATCCAAGAGCATTCTGCTAAGTCATTACATGGCAAAGTGCTAGTGTTGGTCACGTCCTATCCCCTTCACAATACCCCAGATAAGATCAGATCACAATCTCCTGGCTAATGAAAAACTTCATGCTGTCCCCAGCCAGGAAGCCGAGAACTATCAGCCACGTATGAACTGTGAGGACGTGGTGGTTTCTGGTAGTTCTATTATTGTTGTATTGAAATCGAAAAAAAGAGAATTTATGAATGGAACATACAACTGCATCTGCACAGAACGGAAATCCATTCAACTCACGACGACCGCTGCGATTCACTGGATGTGTCACATTTAATACAGTGTTAATTCCTCACACCTACCTACCTACCTACCTACCTACCTACCTAAAGCCAGTATTGTTCGATGTGTCTCGGTTCAGTGAGAGAGGGCTTATTGTAACCCTCAGTAGATGAATCTCTTTATCAAGTTTTGGCTGGTCAGGCCAAGACGCTTGGGGGCGGGGTGGGCCGAAAACACCAAAACATTAGAGGGAGTCAGGCTATTATCTACTAAGCTAGGGAAGTCATTTATAGATTGCAGCTATGAATACTCAGGCGACGTGACCAAAGGCAGTTCCCACCAATTAGAGACCTCATTTTTATTTACTTGGCCGTGTTTCTTATCACATTTATTAGATTAAGAGCGGGGCCCGATACAGAGGCAATCTCTCCTAACGGCCGGCCATAATCACGGCTGGACAAGCAGTCTGCATCCCCTTCGAACTGCTGTGCACTTTGAAACGGTGCACAATAAAGGACCATGGCGTCCTTTTTAAAAGGAGCTGCCTTGCTGATAACGGCAGGCGAACGTGGGCTTTTCAGCGTAGCTGTAACACTGGCTACGTGGTTTGGAACTAGTGTGGGTGGTTCCAAGTCACCATACAAACAAACGGCCTGCAGTTCTTGGAATATGATGGATGCAACTGAGTAGAATTTCCCTGCAAAACCTGTATGTGCCAGGCTACACATGCAGGGTGCACATTCATTTGTGCTTGTGTAATGATTGATTTGAAAGTTGTTTTATCCTTCTAACATGCATTGTTTACCTGGTGGTGAATGCATTCTTGCAACCCGGGACTGGGACTGAAATGCAGAATTATAGATTATCCATGTAGTTTTAATGGTTTCGAAAGATTCTAGAAGGTGTGTTCGCCCAACTTACAATATGGCTACTCGCATTGAACCTGACAAAACGTGACGAAAAAAGCTGTGAAGGAACCAACTTATGGGTATGTTGACAACAGTGACCTCCTCATATTTCAATAATTGCATTGTCCTCATATTTGCATACTAGTCTTGCCAGTAGATGCTCTAGGATGTCCTGTCTCCTGTCTCCTCTTCAGCCCAGAGTTATTTCTCAGACAGTGGCTAGTCGGTGAGTCGACGAGGGTGTCCGTAACGGGAATAGCCTCCAGCAGTAAGTGTAGGAAAGTAAATGGGAGAGTGGGGGTTGGGGGTGCTGTCCACCTCAGATCATTGCAGATCAGATTCTCTGAAGCAGATTTGAAAGTGGTCTGATGTAGGAGCTGGAACTGAGTGCCGGGTGAGCGTGGCTTTTAGGGGGGGTGGGGTCAGAGGAGGGTGGGGGGGGTGAAGTGTTGAGATCTCGTGTAGGGGAGCCCGGGGAGATAGAGGGTGCTTTGAAGTTCAGTCGCCGCGCTTAAAGTAAACTTTGGACACAAAGTCTTCCGTCCTGCGATTATCGACTGGTTTGTTTGCACAGCGGCCTGAAAACAAATGAGGATTCATCTCAGCTGGCCCGCCACACAACGTGAACATCCTTGCTTCAGACGCAGTAGTGACCTGATGTTGCATATTTATACTCCTACTGTAACCTCCCTCGGTAAAGACATTATCCTTTTAACTCCGAGTTGGTTTAAAATAAGAAAACTGTAACGATTATGGCTTGTAGGGGGTTGTCAACATACTCATCACTTGGTTCCTTACTACTTATTTCGTCAGGTTTTTAGATATTTTTTAACTTGAGTCTGTGAATTGGCCTCATCACAACCTAGTGTAGTCCTTTCTCACATAGTATCCATGTTGTAAATTGGGCGAACAGTACACAGACTTCATGATCTCATTTCCTAGGACAGCCTCTAGAATATTTAATAAGTTAATCGTTTCAGCAGAGATTTCAGTTATTTTATCGGCTAACATTCTCCAATTCAGATCAGAACAGGTAACAACCGATTCGGAGGCCGGCTCCCATTGTTGATGTTCTGTGTTGTTCTTCTTTTAATTGTATGTGTCAGGAATCCAGGAGTATGTCGAGGCTGTCTCTTTCCAGCACTACATCCGCCACCGCACCCTCATCAGCCTGGAGGAGATCAATGCCATGCTGCTGTTCACTAAGGCACAGTCTACAGACGCCAAGGTAATTTCTTAAAAGCTCTCTCATTCTCTGTGAATGGTTAACCCTTTCGTCTGGGGATTCGTTCTGTAGCACATGGGCCTGAAAGGCGTTGTGATGTAATGAATGAATGAATGAATGAATGAATGAATGAAAGAATGTTTGGACTGGTTGGATATATTAAATCTGTAAGGTAGACTGCGTGACTTCTCGATGTTGATCCACCCAGCCATAAGAATTTCCGACTGAACTTTCAAACCGACTGCTCTGTCATTTAATCTGACATACATTTTGTAACCAAAGTGACCTGGAGTACTTACTAGATGGGGTGGAATATGGCTCAGGAGGTAGAGCGGGTTGGCTGGTAACCGGAAGATTGCTAGTATGGTTCCCGGCTCCTCCTAGAGAGTCGAGGTGTCCCTGAGCAAGACACCTCCCCCTAACTGCTCCTGACGATGTGTGAATGAATGGGTGAATGTTGGGCAATATTGTAAAGGGCTTTGAGTGACCACTGGTTAGGTCAGCGCTATATAACTGCAATCCATTTACCATTTATTAGATCACTGCTAGGTACTAGCAGTTATTGCCTAGTTACCTGCTAGCTACTTACTAGTTATTGCCTAGTTACCTGTTAACTACTTGCTAGTTATTGCCTAGTTACCTGCTAGCTACTTACTAGTTATTGCCTAGTTACCTGTTTAATTACTAACTAGTTATTGCCTAGTTACCTGCTAGCTACTTACTAGTTATTTCCTAGTTACCTGTTAATTACTTACTAGTTATCTCCTAGTTACCTGCTAGCTACTTACTAGATATTGCCTAGTTACCTGCTAGCTACTTACTCCTCCCACCGTCCGCTGCGTCTCTCCCCCCAGGAGCCAGCCGAGGAGGACGCCCCCCCACCGACGGTGACCGCGGTGAGCGCGCCCCCCTTCCAGGTGATCCCGTCGGACTACCTGCTGGGCGTGGCCGACCTGACGGGCGAGCTGATGCGCATGTGCATCGGCAGCGTGGGCAACGGCGACATCGACACGCCCTTCCAGCTCAGCCAGTTCCTGCGGCAGGTGCACGACGGCTTCTCGTACATCGGCAACTCGGGGCCCTACGAGGTGTCCAAGAAGCTGCACACGCTGCGCCAGAGCCTGGCCAAGGTGGAGGACGCCTGCTACGCGCTGCGCGTGCGCGGCTCCGAGATCCCCAAGCACATGCTGGCCGACGTGTTCGCCAGCCGCGACGCCATGATGGACGCCGACGAGGGCGTGGCCTAGAGGGGGTGTGGTCTAGAGAGGAGGGCGGGGCCGAGAGGGGTGGGTGGTACGTGGCCTAGAGGGGTAGGCAGTGTGTGGCCTATAGGAGGTGTGGCCTAGAGGGGCGGGTGGCGGCCTAGAGGGGTGAGCGGGGCGTGGCCTAAAGGGGGCGTTGCCCTGAGGGGAGGGCGCTGCGTGATGCGGTGCGATGTTTAAGGTCTACGTTTACGTGGTGTGTTCCTGCGATTGTTACCATGCGGTTTTCGCTATTGTTGTGTTGAAATGTTTTTTGTTTTTTTTATGATTGTCTTTTCATTGAGGTTCGTTGTTTCATGTGAGGCCCGACGTGTTGAATTGGAAGAACGAAGTTTGGTCACAGCAATGTTGTTGTTTTTTTGCATTGAAATTTCAAAGTTGTGAATAAACTTACGGGCAGGGCTTCAACACGGTGTGTTCTTTTAGTGACTCCTACCCTGGTGATTGCACACTCACGTGCTAGACCACTAAGATAGAACCAGCAGAACCAGTAGAGCCAGCGTTGGACTCTCACTGCATACATAATAGCAGTGGAAGCACCGTTTCGCTAGCAGGAACCATGGCACACACACACACACACACACACACACACACACACACACACACACACACACACACACACACACACACCTTCCCTTGATAAATAATCTTCACCCCAGGATGAAGAATGGAAGCCTGTTGAAGTCAAATGTATAGTTGTAACAGCAGCTAATTATATCTGGATGTTGTATCAAGGTACAATACAGTTCTGGAATAAATGTCACATGTAGCCACAGAGCAATTGAGATTAGCTCGGTTGATAGTAAACACAATAAGAAATCTCTGTATAAACATTATCATAGATATGTTTCAGACTATAAGTGTTGGTATATGGTATTAGGGCGCCACGTTGTGGTCAATAAGCATAGTGCAATCTTGGGCGATTTTTCCATTGCCTGGGGCGGAGATACATTTTTTTCAAACTAAATCCCCAGTTTGAAAACAAGTTATCTACCTAAAATCTGCATTGATCATTTAATGTGATTTAAAAAAAACAAACGATCCGGCACGGGCGGTCAATTTAATTTCCTAAACAGGATTATTTTTTAGCCAACAAACTCACAAGTTCTACTCAACTGGCTCATCCTCCAGTCCAGTCATATAACCTCGTCTATGAGTGCGCTTATCTTATAGCCCATATTTTGTCAGGGCAAACAGGGTTTTGGCGGACGGCATGGGAAGCTGTACCATTTTGCTTGCTGTCAGAAGATTTTCCATTGCCATTATCCAGAAAAAAGCACTGCACACAATCAAATTGTCAGTGCAGCCCCAGGCGGCGGCTCATTGGACGGTTGACTCTTGGCCACCAGAAGGCGGTCTGCAGGAGTCGGGAGTCAAATTCCATCACACGTAGGAAGTCCTCGATGGTCCAACACCACGATACATAACGGAGCGCCGTGCAGCGAGGATCAGGGCCCTGCTCCCGTGTTACTGCCACTCCCGAGGGGCGAAGGATCACCCGCACCATCCACCCCACCGGCGGCTCCTCTCTGCGCGTCTGACCGGTCCGGTGGAGCCCCTGGCCGGCTACTGGCTGCTTTCTGGCTGAAGTGGACCGTGGAAGTTTTTCCTGGGAGAGACGTGTCAACGCCGTGGGTCTCCCATCTGTTTACCCGGGATCGTTTCTTTCCTTGCTTGCTTCACTAGAGGAAAAGTCACTCCAGGCATGTGGATGCCTGGAGTGAGATCAAGATCAAGGAGGACTATAAGGCGACAAGCAGGCTTCATCTTTTTAACAGTGTGGGAGTTTGATCACACAGCAGAATCGTAGATTGGAGGAAGAGAAAGTCGACTTTCCCACAACGGAAATGAGATCAGTGTAGCCCCCCTACTACGGCATCGCCCGGCACGATTATGGATTATTTGTTCCAGAAGTGATCTGTTGCTGAAGGTAGTTCTTTCTGCGCCCGAGTTTTGTCTCTGCAGGCCGCCGGCTGCTGGCTGGACATCCGTGAACATCCAACATGTTTGCAGGACTTCTGGGGCTGCAATGTAACGGGAATGGGAGCATGGACCCCGGTCGCTCGTTGCTTCACCATTACGAAGCCATAGAAGGTAACGTGCATCCTTTATTATTATACAGGGGACTCGACTCACAACGTGTCCAAACGGTTATAGAATGGATGACATCTGAATGGTGACTTCTCGCGCAACTTCACGGGGATCCAATCCGCTGTCTGGGGCAGTGGAGGGGTCTTGGCCGAGGGGAGGAAGGTGATGTTTGCACAGCCAAGATGTTGTGTGGTTGAGAAAAATACACAAGGCGAGGAGAAAAGTCAGCATAATGACTAGCGTGGGAGCCTGACTGATCCTAAACAAGAACCAAAGCATTAAGTTATCATAAGATGATAACAGAATATTATCTCTCTCTCTCTCACTCACTCCCTCCCTCCCTCCCTCCCTCACTCACTCACTCACTCACTCACTCACTCACTCACTCACTCACTCACTGTCTGCCCTTCTTTCTTTACATCTGTGTGTCTGTCTGTCTTTCTTTACATCTGTGTGTCTGTCTGTCTTTTTACATATGTGTCTCTGTCTGTCCATCTGTCCATCTTCCTATATCTATCTATCTATCTATCTATCTATCTATCTATCTATCTATCTATCTATCTATCTATCTATCTATCTATCTATCTATCTATCTATCTATCTATCTATCTATCTATCTATCTATCTATCTATATGTTTGTCGGTCTTTCTTTACATCTGTATGTCTGTATGTCCATCTATCCATCTGTCAGTCTTGCTATTTATCTATCATCCGTCTATCTATCTATCTATCTATCTATCTATCTATCTATCTATCTATCTATCTATCTATCTATCTATCTATCTATCTATCTATCTATCTATCTATCTTTCTATCTTTCTATCTTTCTATCTTTCTATCAGTCTGTCTATCTGTCTATATTTGTTTGTCTGTCTTCTTTGTTCATCATATACTCTAGTCATTTAGTGAGCAATGCTCTTGCTGGTAAAACTGCAGCTTTTCACAATTGTTATTTCCACTTAATGTGTCCCATGTGACTGGACAGGAAGTGTGCTAGGGTGAGGGTTGCTAAACCATCAGCCTTCATCATGGCTTACTAGGGTGCATCTCTCTTTAGAAATAAAGTTCACTGATGCCTGTGGAGCGGAAATGTCTTCTTTCATATTTCAGACACATACATCTTGATATTAACATTTGACCTAGCCATACACACCCTAACAAGGACGTACGTCATCAAGTAGACAGGGTTTCATATCGGGTAATTTAATGAAGAGAATGATCCCTTTTTTGGAACTTGTCTTTCACTTCCCTAAACGCAGTGCTGTAGTCATCATGCATAACAAGGTGACCGAGCAGGCCTCCCAGCGCTCTTCATAAGGGCTGACACCGGCAGATCTCAGCAGCTTGCTCCTCAAACGTTTGTGTTTTTATGAGATCCAGCGCATTCCTCCGCTGTTTGGCTGAAGGTTCTCCATCCACCAATGGGAGGCCATGTTTAACGTGAGAGGCTTGAAGAGGCTTTTAATCTCCCAAGGTAAATAACCAGAGCTCTCTCAGCGCGGGCCTCTCTGCCTCGCTGTCGTTGGACCGACCGCTAGCATGAGGCCTTGCTTTTATAGTGAGGGGAGGTTTTCAATCAACATGGTGAATAATTCAACGCCTTAAAAACGCAAGTGTCTTTCAATGGGATGGAATTCGCCACATTTTTTACGACAGGAAGCCCGCGAATGCCACAGCTATGATGCGTCTGACCCCCCCCCCCCCACCCCACACACACACACCCCCCTCGACACGCTTCACAATGGGCCGTGAAGCATTTCCTTCCACCTCTTATGGAATAAAATAACCTAACGAGGAGGGGTAATCTAAGAATAGTGTGTGGCTGTAGAGTCGCCCTCCCATCCCCTGGTCTTTCTACCCTTCTCCCCAGTCCCTTGAGGGGCCTCAGTGCTTCACCACCAGCTGGTGGCCGGGCCAGGGTTGTATCAAGTGCCCAGGGAAAGTGTTGTGTTTCCCAGGTGGGTTAGGGAAACACTGCCCCCCCCACCCCCCCCCCCCCCCCCCATCTGGAAGTCTACCCACTAATGGTCCTGAAGGTAACCCGACACAAGGGGCGGTGGGGGGGGCCCTTGTGTACAGTGGGATCCTGCTAAGGCCTGGATCAATGGACACTCCCTTTCCTTATCCTAGCACACAATGCTAAACAAAAACACACTCAAACGCACCAATGTACTAATGCACGCACATGCACATACAGTGGAAGGTTATTATTGTTATTGAAAAAAAACGAAATAAATTTAAACAGGCGTGATATTTACTTTGCTTTGCATAAAAAGCAATGAGTAACTAAAATGGTTGTATGTGTTTACAAAACCAACTAAATTAGGCTAAAATAACAGCAAAAAGGTCTTTAGTTTTCATCATGGTTAATTTGTCTTTGTGAATGGTTGTTCATGTGTTATGAGGTAATACCTTGTCTTAAAAAATGACTGATGCTATCGCTAAAACTGATACAAACTAAACTGCAATCAAGCATTTTGAAAATAAAGTACCCTAGCAAACGTGAAATGAAAACTAAAAGTAAAAACAAAATGTAAATCAAACCGAAAGAAGATGCATACTAAGGAAAATATCACACACACACACACACACACACACACACACACACACACACACACACACACACACACACACACACACACACACACACACACACACACACACACACACACACACACACACACAGACAGAAGTCCCTCTTTGTCTCGCTGGTCTGCCGACTCTCTAAGTGGTGTCCTTTTGTCGCGGCTACGCTTCGCTCCCTAGACATGGCTTTGGACTGACATCATTAGGGGTCACGAGGGGCTGAGCCGCGGCCCGTGGCAGCCCGTTCTGTGGAGGTCATAATTCATCCAGCGTTTTTCAGTCCTCAGTCTTGATATACTGCAGCAGCAGAAGATAACTGTGGTCGGGGTGTCGTAGCTCTCATGCCAAAATCATTTAATTTGGAATGTGTAGGGCGCTCGATCTGAGACGATGTTGTTTTCTCAATGTTGTTGACGCTGTTGTCGTTTGAGTACATTTTTGTAGTATATAGGACAACAGGACTTGGGTTTATTTCCTTGATAAGTATGCTTCCTTTTGGTTTCCCAGTTGAGACTCTTCTTAGTTCAGCAGCTCAAACAGTGTGGTAGTTGAGTTTAATAGTGAGAGAAACACTGAATGCCCCCACTGTGATTCGATACAAATCTCTGTGTGTGTCTTTTGGCCTGGCTGTGCTCATGGTCTCAATGTCTATTTGGCTGTGTGTGTGTGTGTCTGTGTGTGTGTGTGCCTGCCAGTGTGTGTGTGTGTGTGTGTGTGTGTGTGTGTGTGTGTGTGCGTGTCTGTGTGTTTCTGCCAGTGTGTGTGTGTCTGTCAGAGTGTGTGTGTGTGTGTGTGTGTGTGTGTGTGTGTGTGTGTGTGTGTGTCTTCCAGTGTGTGTGCGCGCGCACATGTTCATGGCTGAGAGGAGAGAAAATCGAGACAGAGAGCGAAAAGAAAAGACAAGCACAGCTGTACACAAAAGGGCTGTTCATTACATTTCCGTCCCCTTCCTCTTCCCCAACGCCACCACACACGTTAAGCCCGTCCTATCAGCATTCAGGCTGGGCTGTAGAGCAGGTGCTGGGCCATTGACCCATACAGCTCTTATTCACAATGCTCCTCCAAAAATAACTGTGCTCTTTTAAACCAATGTACACCAAAGTAAACCATCATTCACATGTAATCTTTTGTCGTTTTATTTTAAGGCATTTACACATTGCATGCTTTGTGTTGCTTTAAGCTGTCTGTGTGAATCATCACGTAGTGAAAATGGTGATTTAGCAAGCTGACTTATCCCGAGGGAGTAAAAACACAAGCTTGCGTCATTCCTCCGTGGGAGGGCGTGTCTAACGCGCGCGTGATGATGAGGTCGGTTCGGTATTTCCCAGCAGCTGGATCCATAACCGCTGGGAAATGTCATCACTGGCTTAAAAGCTAATTTTCTACAGCAATGTTAGCTTCATGGGAACATGGCTGAGTCTGGGCTCCGGTTAAAGTCGGACGGCGTGAGATTTGTTATGCGATAATAACGTCTGTTATTGTTGGTCCTTGAGGATTAAGCCCAGATTTTTAGGTACGGCAGGAATAAAGAAAGAGATGGGAACCTTGGATCCTCTGAAGACCTCCCACCTTCATGTTACAATATTATTAATATTATTCTCTTTGCCGATGATCGTGTTCCAATCTCAAGCAGAGCAATTTAACCGAAAACTGTTTAGTTATGTGTGTCAGCTTGCTCTGTATCGTCCTCTGGACAGCTTTCCATCTAACCACATCTAATCTCCCCACGGTCAGGAGGTGGCAAGGCCTCGGAGTCCGCCGGTGAGTCCTGTCGCAAGAGGCCCCAGTGGAGGCCAGGGTACATGCGAATCGACCCACCCAGACCACAGAGCACCACGAGCGGGGACGAGGATGAAGAGGAGGAGGAGGAGGCGGAGGGCCGGAGCGCTCAGACTCTTAACGGAGGTCCGGGCGGTCCTGCGAGGAAGGATCGGAGCAGCATCATCGACACGCCCAACACACCTTGTAAGAGTCCGGTACTCACCCCTCAAGAGCCCCTCCTCAACCCGGGACGCCAGCCTCATGTAGACAGCCAGATGTCGTGGCTGGTTCCCAGGTCCACCCCATCCCCCCCGCACACGCCAGAACCCGTTGGGCGGGGCTCCGGTGAAGGGGCCGTCTACCATCAGGGTGGGAGCGGCCAATCAGGGACGCCGGGCAGGTACGGTACTGCCGAGACCAGACAGACTCCGGGGGGAGGCTCGTTCAACTCCAGCTTTAGTTTCATACAGCAGTCGCTCAGCGCCAGCCAAGAGAACGACATCACCGGCGTGACATCACTTCCTGTCCCCCGACCGGCCCGGAACCCATCAGTGCCTCTGCAACAGTCGACCTCTAGTCCAGTTTTCGCCGCGCTGACAACCGCTCCAACCAAGACCCCGATGCTGACCGCCAGCGGACGACCCCTGCCGAAGCTGTGCATCCCGCTACCAGCGCCAGGGGTCCATTCTCAGAGAGGGGAGGGGCTCTGGCAGGGAGGTCAGTGGGGGGTCAGCAGGGGGTCCGAGCTGCCCGACGGTGAGTCCTTCTCCCTGGGTACGGAGGAGTTCCCCTCCTCCCTGTCTGTGGACTCGGACACTGCCTCCTCCGTCACCTCCGGCTACGAGTCGGCCACGCCCGCCTCCTCCTCCTTCTCCGACCAGGGCTGGGACCCCCTGGTGAGGAAGTACGAGGGCGTCCTGCGAGAATGCCTGCAGAACAACCGCGCCAACAGCAAGGTGCGCGTGGTTCATGAGAATGAGTTACTTGTGGAAATGTGTAATAAGAAAGAAATATATATGATATATTTATATATAATAAGATCATTGTAATGCTCCTATCGTTTTTAATAATATTTTGTGAAACAATTACCATCTTATACCGATAAAACGTGAATACTATAGAAAATAAGAAACACAAATATATACATTTGAAGCAAAAAAGAGCAGTATTTGCCTTTTATGTGTCATGTTCCCATTCCTCTGGCAAGACCAGATAAGCATCCCATTATTTGAACTGAAAATCGACGTCATACTTTTGCGATCAATAATGAAAGAGAAGCAAAGTTCATTCAAAGAAAAGTAATAATGTCAGTTCAGAGTATAATCATCAGATGATCAGTGTAGCCTGAAGCCAAATATCAGTCTCGGACATCATTTTAGTATTCTGTGCGAACTGAATCCAGTTGGATTCCATTCAAACTGACAAAAGGTGGTCCCCTCACTCTCTTTCACTGCTAGTGCTGTCTGTTTGTGAAGCCTTGGCCCCTTTGGACTGTTAGCTAATCCTTCTGTTCGCTGCTGTCTGTCTGCCTCAGATTGAGTCCATGATGTTGAAGCTACAGCGACTGCAGCAGAAGGCCATCTTGGATGATGACTATGACACAGGTAAAGTGACATGGAGGCAATGTCATTAATTCTTATTTTAGTTATGCTAAAGAGCAACATGTGTTGGTCAACAGTTTGTTCGATTTGAATTCACAGAAGAATCCAAACTTTAATCAGTCAAGCTATTTGCATTTGACATATTACCAGGTAGGGAATTCACGAAGGACACTAGACCCTATGAAGTAGCTGTTAATTATTTATCGTTAGCTGATATAATAAATATGGATCTTGTAATGTTGAGCACAGACACGTGAGTAACTCAACAGGCCAGGGTAATTAGTAGGAGCAGGGGGGGAAACTAATGGTCACTTCACACTTCACCCATCGTAGCATAGCTTCATTACTTGATATTGGAGTCTTGGACCTTGGTGGTTCTTAGGAGATTAACCATGTGTGAGTTGAGCTTGACCTCATGTGTTCATCATCAGTGATGAGTTAGAAGACCTCATGAGAGGTAAAACATCCCGTTTGGACTTCAGAAAGTTCCTTAGCCTCTGATGCAGATGGAAAAGGGAAATAAGATGGAAATAAGAAGGCATTCATCTGCCCGCTCTCTCTCTCTGTGGCCTGAATCCATCCCAGAATATCCCTGGTTTAACCTAGCTAACTCTCACTGGAAAATGTTCATTATTTTAAGGAGACGCCTTCGATGCTGACCCATTTTCTAGACCCTGCGACAAAATAAAATAGTGACAGCTGCTGTTTGCTTTTTAACTATCTGATGTAAACCTTGAACGACAGTATTTGCATTAAGTGATAATATACCTTGGCGTGTGAAAGTTTAAATAGTTGTTTGGTCTTGCCTAGCACACAGTTGTTTATTAATAGTCACTTATATTAATAGCAGCTTATACATTTTCATATTATCAATCAAAAACATTGATTCTTCTTCACCATAGTGCGCAACCGACTAGACGGACTGCTTGAGTTTTCATATTATTTAAGGTTAATATTGAATTTATAGCAATTAGGAAAATCAATCTCTGCGTGTGTTAGTTGTGTGCCTGTCTGTATCAACACACTACTACAACTTTACAGTATATTCGATATCTCATGTTCTTTTGTGTGCTAAGTGGTCGAACGTTTTTGGTTACACTTTAGTCATTCATTATTTCCGGTGTTGCTGGTGTTTTTGAAGCCGAGCGATTTGGCAAGAAGCTGGGAGAGTTGTGTCTGGAGCGCAGTGCCCTGAAGCTGGGTCTGCCGTCCAGACAGCCCGGCATCGCGTCTTTCCTCCAGCGGCTCACACAGGCGGTCAACAGCGCCCTCCAGAGGACGCTGGAGTGCCAACGCAGGTGGGTCGATAATTCACTCCTAGGGAAAGCACTTTTGTTTTGTGGCCAATGTTTGCCTATTGAGGATTATTAACTGTGCAAATGGGATTGTAAATGATGTGTGCTTCTAAGTATCAAGCATCAAGCAAGAAGCACCTTATTCTTTGACGTTAAATGACAAACAGTTCATCACGATCAATTACAGAGTTTCAGTTGATTTTCTTTACACTTGCTCGGTATAATGACATTCATTTATACGGCCTGTTATGGAGGTAAATAAGTTAATGAATGACCCTTGGCTTCCATCACACTGTGCTCGGCAGAGCAGAGAACAATGAGGTGGAGATGTAAGCAAATAGCTTGTAACAGGAAGGAACTCAGCAGGGCTAGAGCAGTGGCCTGTTGTACTGCAGCCTCAGAACAGGCCTCTTCCTCACCAGTGAACCCCTGTCTAGTGTCCACACATGTAATAAAATATGCGCATGAAATTGCTATGTAGATGCAAGAAAAAGGTCACAGTGGTATTTGGGAATGATCAAACACTGTGTGTGTGTGTGTGTGTGTGTGTGTGTGTGTGTGTGTGTGTGTGTGTGTGTGTGTGTGTGTGTGTGTGTGTGTGTGTGTGTGTGTGTGTGTGTGTGTGTGTGTGTGTGTGTGTGTGTGTGTGTGTGTGGTGTGTGTGAGTGTTCGACACGTTTGTGTGTGTGTGCATTTGTGTGTGTGCATGTGTGACTCCCAGGGAGTCCCCTGAGCCTGATGCAGTTGAAAGGTCATCCCCTCAGCTGCTGAACCCAAGAGACCTTCTGGTGCAGGAGAAGCACCAGGTGGAGGTAAAGCACCTCCTCTTTGTAGCTTTCTTTCATTGCACTTTAGGTACTGCTCAGTTTATTATTAACAGTATTTTATTTAGTATCTCTGGTACTGGTCACTTTATTTTGGGTTTTACTGTATGTTATTTAGTATCTCCAGTAGGGGTCAGTTCATTATGGCTTCTACTGTATGCTATTTAGTATCTAAGCTTCTGCTCTTATTTTGGGTTGTACTGCATTTTATTATGTAAAAGGAATTGTCCAGTATACTCTGGGTTCTGCAGTAGTCTGTTCAGTATCTCAGGTAGCGGTCACTTTATTAAAGGCTTGCATATATATAATGAGCTAATTATGGGTTTTACTATCTTTAAATAGCTATGTATATATTCACATGCATCCTACACACGTGCTGGTTAGCCTCCAGTACTCTGACCCTGGGGGCCTGGCGGGTGGTGCGGGGGGTGCCGGGGGGGTGGTCCGATGCAGGAGGAGATGGAGGAGCTTCGGCGGAGGCTGGCGGTGCTGGAGGAGCGGCGTGGCCGTCTGGAGGAGCGGCTGCAGCGGCGGGAGGAAGAGGAAGAGGAGGAGGGCGGGGGGGACGGCGAGGAGCTGGGGGGCTCCGTGCTGAGGGGCCTCAGCGCCGCCCAGCTGGGGGAGATGAGCCGCGCCCTGAACGACCTGGTGACCTCCGAGTGCCGGGCGCACATCGCCCTCACGCCGTCGCCCCCCGTCCTCAGGTGAGCCGGAGGAACCATAGAGTTGTTCCGATATCGATACTAGTATCGATACCGGTATCGATACCGGTATCGATAGTAATGGATAGTAACGGAAATTCCTCCGATACTGCCCTAAAGACAGTATCGAAAGAATTTCCGTTACTGGTATCGGAAATGAATAGCTAATAGAAATCATTAATTTACTACACAGGCAAAGAACATCACAAACACTACGTGTCATGCTGTTTCTCCGACCTACGTGTGTTTCGAGCTGCCAAGTCGGAAAAACATGAATGGCCATGCAAATGTGTTATTATAATTATGGATTATCAATGTAAATCATCTTGATCTAAATTGTTGACAGGATGTGAACTGACTAAACATTGCTGTTAGTTGTTACAATGCTGGATGCTGTATCACTGTTCTTTGTGTGCTTGATTGTTCACTCAGCCTAACAGTCAGAATTCTTTCAGCAGTCACTTTGGATAAAAATGTCTGTTAAATGACAACGTCTAAATATAGAGACATCCCTTTATAAATAATTTATTTTGGTAGCAGTACTGCCGGCGGCCACATGGTGGCTGCTCCAGTGCTGCGAATCCGGCACAAAGGCTTGAGGAAATTTATTTAGTTTTATCTCTTTTGTAATTTAGATAGCCGGCATTCGATTAGGTTATTGCACATATCTTAAGAATGGATTCTCTCATTTGTCAGTAGGACATCCAATCCTTTCCGTGTGAAATATACGGATATACCTTTTAGAAGTAAATCCACAATAAGAATGGCACCTGCAAAACTCTATGGATTTATATGTGACATAAGAGCTGTAATATTAGATTGTGCTCCCCAGTTCTATAAAATATCTCCCAAAAGCAATTTACACAGAGTGGCACTGAGTAACACCGGGAAATGAGTTGATGATCACACACACACGCACGCATGCGCACACGCACACGCACACGCACACAGACACAAACATACAGTGCAGACACACAAAAACCATATGCATACAGTGTGTGTGTGTTTGTGCGTGGGTGTTTTATAAACTCTGTGTGTGAGTGTTTCAGCAGGGCGAGAGATACGTCTTACCACTTTTTAATTCCTTCTCCCTTGATCTTGTTATCCCTCATTTCCCTCCTCCTCCTCCTCCTCCTCCTCCTCCCTCTCTCCCCTCCTCCTCCTCCTCCTACTGTTCTCACCTCCGCCTCCTCTTCCTACTCCCCCTCCTCCTTCTGTTATCTTTCACCTCCTCCTCTTCCTCCTCCTCCTCCCCTTGCTGTCTCTCACCTCCTCCCCCTCCTCCTCCTCCTCCTCCTCCTCCTCCTCCTCCCCCTGCTCTCTCTCACCCCCTCCTCCTCCTCCTCCTCCCCCTGCTCTCTCTCACCCCCTCCTCCCCCTCCTCCTCCTCCTCCTCCCTCCCCCTGCTCTCGCTCACCTCCTCTTCCTCCTCCCCCTGCTCTCTCTCACCTCCTCCTCCTCCTCCTCCTCCTCCTCCTCCTCCTCCTCCTCCTCCTCCTCCTCCTCCCCCTGCTCTCTCTCACCCCCTCCTCCTCCTCCTTCTCCTCCCCCTGCTCTCTCTCACCCCCTCCTCCTCCTCCTCCTCCCCCTGCTCTCTCTCACCCCCTCCTCCCCCTCCTCCTCCTCCTCCTCCCTCCCCCTGCTCTCGCTCACCTCCTCTTCCTCCTCCCCCTGCTCTCTCTCACCTCCTCCTCCTCCTCCTCCTCCCCCTGCTCTCTCTCACCCCCTCCTCCTCCTCCTTCTCCTCCCCCTGCTCTCTCTCACCCCCTCCTCCTCCTCCTCCCCCTCCTCCTCCTCCTCCTCCTCCTCCCCCTGCTCTCTCTCACCCCCTCCTCCTCCTCCTCCTCCTCCTCCCCCTGCTCTCTCTCACCCCCTCCTCCTCCCCCTCCTCCTCCTCCTCCTCCTCCTCCTCCTCCCCCTGCTCTCTCTCACCCCCTCCTCCTCCTCCTCCTCCTCCTCCCCCTGCTCTCTCTCACCCCCTCCTCCTCCTCCTCCTCCTCCTCCCCCTGCTCTCTCTCACCCCCTCCTCCTCCTCCTCCTCCTCCTCCCCCTGCTCTCTCTCACCCCCTCCTCCTCCTCCTCCTCCTCCTCCCCCTGCTCTCTCTCACCCCCTCCTCCTCCTCCTCCTCCTCCTCCTCCTCCCCCTGCTCTCTCTCACCCCCTCCTCCTCCTCCTCCTCCTCCTCCCCCTGCTCTCTCTCACCCCCTCCTCCTCCCCCTCCTCCTCCTCCTCCTCCCTCCCCCTGCTCTCTCTCACCCCCTCCTCCCCCCCCTCCTCCTCCTCCTCCTCCTCCTCCGCCTGCTCTCTCTCACCCCCTCCTCCTCCTCCTCCTCCTCCTCCCCCTGTTCTCTCACCTCCTCGAACCCGGTTAGGATTTGAAACGGTTCTTCTCTCCCCCCCTGCGAATGCAAATGAATACTTTGTATCACATCGTCGCGAGGTAATGGCTTTCTGCGCGGCCGCCCGCCGCCACGCCGGGCGCCGGCGGTTAGCAGACATGTAAATTGCACTTATCGCCTCTTCCAGCGGCCGTGACCCCCCATCTGTGGTATAATTTGATATCTGACGCGGCCTCACCCCCGGAGAGCAGAGCCACCGACGGGCCATTCTGATTTTTAAATTGCAGCCCGAGATTGGCTTGGTTGAGCCTCTGTCATATTGGCTCGTCAGGATTTTGGTGATTGTTCTGTCGTCCTCCCTCCCCCTCCCTCCCCCTCCCTCCCCCCCCCCACCCCCTCCCCTCCCCTCCTCATCACATTCCTCCTCCTCCTCCTCCTCCTCGTCTCCCTCTCAGATAGCCACTGACGCCCTCCTCCGCTGTTTAGCTGTAAATCCCTGATTGTGTCGTTGGCGTAAGAACAGAGAAGTCTGAGATTCTGTCCTTCAGTCTAAACACAGGAGTGGATGTGATGTGATAAACCCTCTTTTCCCCCCAACACGCATGCATACAAACACTCACGCAGACACATATGCGCGCACACATATACCCACACACACACAAGCACACAAGCACGCACATGCTACGATGCATGCACGGACGCATGCAAATATGCACACATGCACAAAAACACACTCACCCACATGCTTACACAAACACATACACACACACAAAAGCACGCACGCACGCACACACACACACACGCACACACACACACACACACACACACACACGCACCCCACCTCACTATGTGTAAAGCGCTTCGGGGAGCCTTGAGCAGCACTCAAGAAATCGAAAGAGTAATTATTATTTTATTTTCCACCAATGCCGCGATACAAGATACAAAAGATATACCACGGCAGTCCCCTGTTGTGCGCGGACAGACGTGTGTCTACCCGTCTGAATGCAGGCGTTCCATTGTCTGAGACAGCGTCGGCCGCACCGGCACGCTGATAGTTGCAATTAAAAGCCATTAGACGGGCTTCAAGGTGACTGAGGTGCAGAGGGGGTGAGGGATTTCATGCTCGGTTTTCACATTAACTAATGCATTTATTCCTCCGCAGACAAATAATGTGACCTTTCACGGTGCACCTTGTTTACACGTGCACATAATTAAGTTCTTGGGGTTCGGCACAGCTGCCTGCCTGGCAAGGTAAGGGCGGATCAATAGAATGCTCTTGATGTTAATTAGCGAAGGTTGGGGGCTGGTCGTCGTTTGTGCTCCCATTAGTTGGAAGTAGGTTAAACAAAAAATCGTCACGTTGATGTAGAAGCGGTGATCAGCAAAGTGTCGCGTTTTGTCGTCCTTCACGGTAGAACAACTTGAGGATTCATTGGTTTATTTTGAGCTGAATGCTGTATATAGGGGGCGGCATGTGGCTCAGAAGGTAGAGCGGGTTGACTGGTAACGGAGAGATTGCTAGTTCGATCCCCAGAGCGTCGAAGTATCCCTGAGCAAGGCACTGCTCCCGACGAGCTGGCTGTTGCCTTGCGTGGTTGACACCACCGTCGGTGTGTGAATGTTTTCATAAATGCGTGAATGTTAAGCAATATTGTAAAGTGCTTTGAGATGGCCACCGGTTAGGAAAGCGCCGTATAAATGGAGTCCATTTACATTTATATATTCATGTACATTTTATTGCATGCGTTGTCTATTAACCTGGATAACTTGATCTCAACGACATGCTCTATTGTTTCTCTTTCTCTTTCAGACTCCAAGAACAGGAGAAGGCTCTGAATCTGTCAATCAAAGAGGCTACCGCTAAAGTAAGACGTGTTGCTATTCTCTGCTGACCTAGCACGCCCCTTTATCGTGCTACGACGGCAACCTTATGATAACGTTGCAAATAGATAAGCAGGCATCAAGGACGCGTCTCACTGGGGGATAATGGGGCAGGTTGCTTTGTATCGTGTATTCATGATGGTCACATCGTGATATCGTTCATTTTCAGTTCCTGAGTATTTCGGCTAGACAGGGAGATAACTAATAGCGACGGTCAAAGGGTCTGAATGCTATTTAAGCTAGCGGCAGCCTGTGCTGCTCCAGATTACAGCCAGCCCAGTGTTGTCAGGAGTGCAGAATCAGCCATTGGGGTATTGCTTGGGGCTCCAGCTCTGCCATGGAAATGGGCCACAGTAGCACCTATTTATAACAATAGCAACCATGCTATTCAGCTCTTTCTGATGCGGTCAGAAACAGCTGAGCACACTCTTTTGTGCTTTTCATCCTGTTCAGTTGTTGGACTAACTGTCTTGATTAGCGTGAACCTGAATTCAAACATTTCCGAAGAGACCAACCTGTTGTTTACATTTTAAAACAGTCCCATCGTCACTTAATACTTTCAAAGGAACATCTCTGGAAGGTTTCCTAGAGACGTAGGAGGGGAATAGATGGGATCTGAAAGCAGTTATAACACGGGTGTCACCGTTTCCTCATCAAAGCGTCAAATGACCTTTGTAGAAAGTCGGGCTGCGCGGGTGACACGGGTAAAGCTCTCCCACCAGCTCCACTGACGACAAACTAATTGGCTCTTTAATTAAAAATAGAAATGTTAATCTTCCAAGGTATCGGGTTATGTAATGCCAACCCAAATGATGGTTCCTCTGAAGTCATGTGTGCCTAAAACCACGTTTTAATTAGGGAGCCGGAAGCAGTGTAAACTTTGTGAAGAAGACTTTAAGGAATGGTCCTGCATCTTGATGGTGTGTGTGTGTGTGTGTGTGTGTGTGTGTGTGTGTGTGTGTGTGTGTGTGTGTGTGTGTGTGTGTGTGTGTGTGTGTGTGTGTGTGTGTGTGTGTGTGTGTGTGTGTGTGTGTGTGTGTGTGTGTGTGTGTGTGTGTGTGTGTGTGCGTGTTTGTGTTCGTCAGTATGAATGTATGTGGCGTGTGTGCTTCCTTGCGTTGTTATGTGTGGGTGCTTGCATGCGTGCATCGGTGTGTGTGTATGTGTGCATGCGTCGTGTGTATGTGTGTGCATGCATGTGTGCGTTGGTATGTGTGCATGTGTGCGTGCAAAGATCCACCAGCGGAGATATGTGTAGTTAAATAAACCTCCGTTGTAATCCTCACGGCCTGTGTATTATACATGAGTCAACATATGCACATACCGGCTCGTATTCTCCCGTGAGCTGGAAGGCTCCCCCATGCCCTACCCCATCCCTCTGCGTCTCAGGAGCTCCACCCGGCAGGAGGGTGGGACTCAGACCCCCGCCACGGGTAGTTAGCAAGAGGCTGAGGCGCCTCAATACTGCCAGGGGCTCAGATAGAGGGTCGGAGATAGAGAGAGAGGGAGAGGGGGAGAGGGAGAGGGGGAGAGAGAGGGGGGGGAAGCTCAGCAGGAGGGCTACCTCAGTCTCCGTGCCCTGGAGAGAGGATCCCGGAGCAGGGATTGGAAGATCTGCCTTGGGCGGCGTGCTCCTCTGAGATTCTCTTTCAACAAACAGGCTATCCGGTCTCTGACACCTCTCATATTAAAAAAACCCTGATGAATAATGAGCCACACATCTACCGGTATCGACTCGCATTGTGCTTCGTTAAATCGGTTTAACTTTATTTCTCTGATGAGCGTCGGATAGGAGAGATCTTCCGTGGTAACGAGGTCACCTCTGGATTGGTCGTTAGCCGAGAGCCGCTGAGAGCGACATCACTTATCACTTTGGTCATTTGGATGCAGGACTGCCTACTACCTTTCTCCTTGTTCGAACACACGCACACACACCGAAACCACAGACAACCGCAAGCACCCAAAACTGTATGCACGCACACACACACACGTGCGCAGAACCACACACGCACGCAGAAACCGCCCACAACTGCACACACACATACACAACCGCCATCATGCACGCACGCACGCACACACGCACGCACACGCACGAAACCGCACAAGCACACACAGACACACATAAATATCAACACAAAGAAGAAACACTCACATTAACGCTCATTTCAAGGAGCGCCCTGATCTGCCGGATCAGACAGAAAAACAATCTTCACAACCTTCCCTTTAACGAGGAGGGGAGCGGGCTGCCTTAGCCCAGGGACACAGCGAGCACCTTCTCTGGGTCTCCGCCGGTGCTAATTCAAAGAAGAAGAAAACCCATTCTGAAGGACACAGGTATAAAGGACAGAACTAGAGGGGGGAGGGGGAGAGAGAGGGGGGGGGGGGGGGGGGGACACGGCTTATCCGACGTCTTCGGCCCCTCGGCGGTCGTGCCGGCTGACACCGCCGTCAGCCCCATGACATTCAGCCTCCCCCCCCCTCTCCACACCTCTCCCCCTTTCTCCTCCCCTCTCCCCCCCGATATTCTAATGGAGTCTTTTATTAGGATGTCAGCCACGAACGCCTGGCCACGGGGAGCAGAGGAAGCCTCTTTCTCCGGTAAAGGTTACAGTCCCCAAACGTCACCTGGTCATCCGTCCGTCAACCGGTCTTCAAAGTAAAGCCCCCCCCCCCGTCTCTCTCCCGCCCTCCGGTAGTCACAGGTGGAGACGGCCTCGTTAAAGAGAGAGAGTCGAGGAAGAGAGAACTGGGGCGGCAGTAGCTCAAGAGGTAGAGCCTTGTTACCGGAAGGTTGCTAGTTCAATCCCCGGCTCATCCCCGGAGTGTCGAGGGGTGCCCCTGAGAAGACACAAGACACCTCACCCTCACTGCTCCCGACGAGCTGGCTGTCGCCCTGCGCGGTTGACTCCGCCGTCGGTGTGTGAATGTGTGAATGAATTGTGAGGCGCTTTGGATGAAAGTGTCCGGGTGGGTCGGTCGGTCGGCGCGCGGAGGTCTGACGGAGCCCGTGTCTGTCTCGTCCCCCAGGTGGTCACCAGTCAGCGTCTGGGCGGGAGCCTGCGGAGGAAGGTCAGCGAGACGGAAACACAGCTCCTGGCGCTCCACGAAGCCAAGATGGCGGCCATCTCAGGTGAGCCCCCCCCCCCCCCCCAGCCCATCACCATAGCCTGCCTGCTAACGCCTTTTACCTCAGCCCCGCCCTGGTTCACCTTACAACACACCCCCTCCAACACCGCATCATCCCCTCATCACCACTCTAGCTTAAATGAAGCCGCCCCTTAATTAAAGGGTGAGTGTGATTAGCCATTACCAGCCGTTTGAGAATCTGCCCTTTCCTGTGCCCTCGTGACATCACTAGTGGGCGTGTCCACCTAGATGTATGATGGACAGATCCGTCTACCATCCTACCAAGTGGATTGTAGCAAATGTTGCTTATCTGTCCATCAGACTTCTAGGTGGACACATGAAAACACATTTTTGTGTGTTTTCATGTGAAAACACACGAAAAATGCCAGATTTTCCAACGACGTGTAATCACACCCACACCTGGTGGAATAACATCACCCCTTTAGACAAGCCCCCTTCCTCAGGGAGCGCGTTGATAGGTCAATAAGTAGCTCCGCCCCGTTCCAGGTAGCGACTTCGGCAGCGCCAAGGAGCTGAAGGCGGAGATGAAGGCGGCGTACCTGGAGAGGGACCGCCTGGAGCGGCTGGCCCGGAGGCTGCAGCGCCTCAGCTGGGGGAACGGCCAGGAGCTGGCCCGCATGAAGGAGCAGCAGCAGCAGCTCAGGGAAGAGCTGGAGCAGAGGGAGGCGCAGCACGGTGAGGAGGAGGAGGAGGAGGAGGAGGAGGAGGACTAGGAGGGGGGAGGAGGGGGAGGGAGGAGGAGGAGGAGGACAGGAGGGGAGGGAGGAGGAGGAGGAGGACTAGGAGGGGGGAGGAGGAGGAGGGGGAGGACTAGGAGGGGGGAGGTGGGGAGGGAG
>NC_079426.1:5891467-5898967 GCF_026213295.1 Gadus chalcogrammus
CATTCATTTATCTGGATTTGAAGACAGTCGTATGCACTGGTTCATCACATCAGGTCCGCAACACGGCAAATTAAACACAAATAAAGCTCAGGCACGGCTCTACTGCCGGAGAGTGGAGAGCTGAATTGTTTTTTCACAGATGGCTGGATGTCCAGCAGGTGATAAAACAATACCTCTCGCTCCACCGTCTGAGAAAGGCTTTTCCTCTCTCTTCACACGCTCGGCCGTTGTCTCGGGGTGAAGTCACCGCATGCTTTGGCACGCCGCCTGCGACTCAGGGAAGATTGGCCCCGCCGTAGAGGAGCACTCGGAGAGGGCCAGGAACCAACAGCTTGAGGGCGGGCGGGGGACGGGGGGACGGACGGACGGGGGGGGGGACAGGATGCAGTATGGAAGAAACATTAAGATGGTGGGAAGTCTCACACCACATCCACCACTGACCCCTGCCAGGAGGAGAGAGAGGGCAGGGGGGTAGGGCCAGGGTCTTCCCAGTCGGATGGACCGGGGCAAACAACGCTCTGTGATAAGGGTTCTGGCATGATTTCACTGATTTACATATTATGTAAATCAGGGGGGGGGGGGGGCAGGAACACAGAGAGGCTGCTCATCCGAAGGACATTTTATATTAAATATAGCATTTGATAAACATAATTTACCATACTGAGGGAATCCTTCCTCCCATCAAATCGCGTTAACCTTAGCTCACGTGCGCAAACTCGCACGCTTCAGGCGTCACTCTGTGACCTGATTGGTTGGCGTCACATCCATCTCTCTTATTAAATACAAACCCGATTAAAAAAGTGCAGGGAACGTTGAACAAATGTTTACAACGGTCCCATGCCAACGTTTCGGTTTGCATTCCGCCGTGCATTCCCACTGTGCTGGAAATCCTGAAGAAAACGCACAACGCTTCCAATGTGCAGCTCGACCGGTGTTTCTGTGTTTGTGTACGTGTGGTCTGAGAAGGACGCGGGGTCTTGTCTCCGCACCCGGCAGGGGGGCACGCCTCACTCTCCCCGTGACCTATGCTGCCAACGGGGTCACCGGGGACGGTTGATTTGCTTTTGTGGTGTTTCTTTTTCTTACTTTGGATAGCGGCACTTATCTGCAATCAAGACTGTGTGCCGCCGTCCTCATAACCACAGCACAAAATGCCCTTCTGCGTGCCGTTGCCATAGAGACACGTTGTAAACTAATCCCCCCCCCTCCCTTCCTCAACCTGGTTCTTGAGCGAGCTCTGTGTGAGGTGAGGTTCTCTGGTGTAGCGTGCCTTTGCCCTACAAGGTGAGCTCAGACATTTTGAATCGCATCATACGCCGTGATGCATCTTCCCCTGAAAGTGCTCTGTTACTATTCGCTTCACAGCATGTTTACCGATTATATTACAAGTCAACGTTAATATATATGAATATATATATTAACATATATATATTTATACATATAAATATCTAGCTCTGATTATTGATCTAACAATTGTTAGTGCTGGGCACTTGGTTCTTTGAACATCCTTACTGTACCAAGACAAATATATATTGTTGTTTCTCTTTCTCCGGACAAATGTACTTAATATAAGTTGTTTTAAGCTTCTGCTAATTGCCCTAAATGTAGATGTGAATGTGCATTTTTTCCGTAGCTGTACTCTTTTCCTTTATATCATTTTATTTATCTACCATTTTGAGTCGCTTTGTAAATCAAAACGAAGAATACAACAAAGGAAAAACGAAGAATATCCGATTATTCCGACAGTCTCTACGGGCGCCACCGCTGTGTGATTTAACATTCGCAGAGCGTTCTGCCTCTTGGCTCGTTAGTGATGAGCAATCGGCTCCTCAAACGGCCTCACGCGTTGTCTTGGCGGGCGTCCGGGCCGACGCCTCTCAGGAGAGAGGTACCATGGTGCCCTGCTCCTCGACGCCCCCGCTCGTCCCCGTGATGACGGGCGCTATGCAACGACAAATCATTTTTTTGTAGGATGGTAGGGGCAAGTACTGCCTTTTTCCCCTCTGATTGGTTAGAAGGGCTCTCCTTTGGATCGTGTTTCTATTAGTCCTAGCTGTTTGGGGGAGTTTAGGGTTATGGTTAGGGTTAGGGTCAGGTTTAGGGTTAACCTTAACCCTAACCCTAACCATAACCAATTGGAGGAGAGGCATTCTAACCAATCAGAGGCGAATCAGAGGCAAAAAAGGTGGTACTTGCCCCTACCATCCTACGAAAAAAAGATTTTCCCCGCAGGGTCGAGTGCGCACACGGCCATTTGCCGTCCCTTTTGTCCCCGTTTTGTTGTTCCTTTTGTGGACGTAATAATAAGCAGAGGTGTGGAGGTGGCGCGTGCACGCACACACGAGCACACACTTAGACAAGTGTGCGCACACACACAACACACACACGCTGACGCGGTCAAACACACACAGACACACACGGGCAAACACATTCACAGACACGCACACACCCACTTGGACAAGTGCGCACACGCACACAACACACACACGCACACACTTAGACAAGTGCGCGCACGCACGCACACAACACACACACACACACTTACACGGTCAAACACAAAGACGCACACGGTCAAAGACATTCACAGACACACACACACCCACTTGGACAAGTGCGCACACGCACACAACACACACACGCACACACTTAGACAGGTGCGCGCACGCACACAACACACACGCGCTGACACGGTCAAACACACACAGACTAACACATGGTCACACACAGACGCACACCCCCGCAAGCAGGCCTTTTGTGAATCACTCCAGTGTCCTTTCAGGGAGACTGTGGTACAGAAGCAGAATAAAGAGGAGAGGAGAAAATGTGGGGGGAGAGAGAGAGAGAGGGGGAGAGAGAGAGAGGGGGGGGGGGGGGGAGAGAGCGAGAGAGAGAGGAGTGGTGGGGAGCGAGGCAGATATTGGGTGATGGCAGTGGCGTGATGTCTGGTCTCCGTGGAGACGGATGCTGTGAAAAAACTCTCTGTTCCTTTTGTTCAAATCTCTGTTCCTAAAGAGTGCGGATGGACGGGCTGCGGGCACATGATGTAAACACTGCTGAAAGGAAAACAGATATTGTTGTTGTTGTTTTGCTGCCGTTTTGGTTTTATTTGCCCGGACTAGCAGCAGCCGCGGCACATATTGGCTGATAGTATTACTTGATGATGATTTCATCATTGTCGCGGTATAAAGTGACACAGCGACATGCAGATGTGTACGCACACAAGGAGCACTGATATTTCACACAAAGATACATACACATGGACGCACTCCACACACCAAATGCATACACACATTGGATGAACTACACAACAAGCCACGGATATACAGACAGACAGACACATTCCCCACGTGGGCGCCCAGTTCATTACTTCCTGTCACCTCACAGTTCACCCGTCACCCTCCGCTCGGCAGTCTCATTAGCACCTCCGCTCACCCGGCTTCTGGGCACGTGAAGGCCGTGCATGTGATGTTGTGATGTGGCGTAACAACGCGTCGTGATGCGGGGAGCTCACGGCGTCCCTTGGCCCTCCTCCCGGAGATTCTCTGTTTGTTTCTGTTTGTTTGTGTGAAGTCTGCTCTGAGCTCCTGCCTTCAGGGGAGATGCGGGGGTCGGATTGATTAGTCTGCTAAGCTGCGGAGGTAGAGCGGGTTGTTTTGTAACCGCAAGGTCGTCTGGTTGATCCCCCGTCTCCTCCTAGCCGAGTGTCGAGGTGTCCCTGAGCAAGACACCTCACCCTGACTGCTCCCGACGAGCTGGCTGTCGCCTTGCGTGGTCAACTCCGCCGTCGCTGTGTGAATGTGTGCATGAACTATTGTAAGTCTATTTGGATAAAAGCGTATGCTCAAGGCCCCCTGTGTAATGTGATGACGCACTGTCCTCCAGTATGGACTCGCATTGTTACAGGTGACGGTCTTAATGGACGCATTATTGTTAAGAGTGATTCACCGGTTGGCACTTGAACAGCGGAGAAGGACCTTAAGAAGGGATTTATTTACTCGTCCTGCATTGATTTCTTGCAACATCAGTGTGGTTGCGTGTGCGCACACGTAGCCAGACCGTTTCACACACATGTGGGCGACAGAAGGGAGGAATCCTGTGTTAGTCGCAGTTGTTGTTTGTGTGGTTATTTCTATTCTCTTCTTTTGTGTCTTTTTTCGCGTATGTCTCTACAATAGGGAGATGATGCCGCCTAAATGGCCTATTCATGGCTGATACATTTCTATTATATTATATGTATTTGTAAGAATCACATACGTTGTGTGTGTGCAGAACATATGAAATAGACTTCTCATAATGGTGTTTGTAGACTGGAGATTGCATTCTTACGGGAATTTGCATTCAACATGAAAGATTTATGATGGGATCATAAGTAATGTATCTGTTGATTCAATGAGACAGGCCAACCAACGTTCTATATCATTTTTTAACCAACCTTCTCTGAATTGGATACTGCCAGATTGTGTCCTCTGTTGATCTGTCTACATTCATTGAGGACAGAGAGGGAGAGAGAGAGAGAGAGGGGAGAGAGTGAGGGGAGAGAGATAACTGAGAGACAGTTGGGGAAAAAGGAAAAGAGAGAGAAGGGGCAAGAGAGAATGAGAGCAAGAAGGAGACAGAGATATAGAACAAGAGCAATAAAAGAAAAAGGGAGAGAGAGCGAGAGAGAGCGAGACAGGGACGGGGAAAGGGGAGAGTGAAAGCGAGCGAGGACTTGTCATACTCCCCCGGGGAGCGGAGGAACTGTACAGAGAGTGCCCGGCGGCCTCTCCGTCCTATTACCGCGCGGCGAGAGGCCCAGGAGAGCCCTGCTCGCCCACTTTCAGACGGCAGGGTGACACGACGCACCCCACATTAACCCCGGGGTCAGGAGGTCACCGCCGAGAGAGCCCCGTGGAGGGATGGAGGGAGGATCGCTCCATCCCTTTCAGAAGAGGCTTGTCTTTCCTTAACATGAGTCAGTGCAGTTAAAAGCGTTAACTAGTCATCATTTACTGATGTTGTTCATGTATTTCACAGTATTAAATAGGGCTGGGGTTAACTTTAACCCTATTTTAATAACATTCGAACCCTTACCCCCATGCTAATGCTATTTAACAATGGTTATTATGTTATTATGCTATGTCAATTAAGGTTTAATTGATGTACTTATTGTAGAGTGTTACCTATATTTATGTGTGGGTGTGTGCATGTTTTTGCGTGCATACGCGTGTGTGTGTGTGTGTGTATATGTGTTTGTGTGTGTATGTGAATGTGTACCTTAACCTACAATAACACCTTACATGGATGCATGTTAATTATAGTACACTTATTTTAGAGTGCTACCTTTATTTATGACTGTGTGTGTGTTTGTGTTTGTGTGTTTGTGTGCGTGCGTGCTTGTATGTGTATCGCATTCGTGTGTGTGTGTGTGTGTGAACGTGTACCTACCATAACACCCTCCGTGGGTAGATGAAAAGAGAAATTTGTCGTGAGAAACAACGTCAATGTTTAAATCACGATGCTCTCATGTACCTCTGGATGGCCTGTAGTTCAGTTGTCTGTTCGGCAGAAGGGAGAGAAGGGGAGAGAATGTTGCATAGGTTACATAAAAACCTAAATAATTCGTTTTTTATGTACTTTGGAACAAAATTAGATTGCTTACATTATTCTACAGAAGGGACACAGGGGCATCATAATTGTTGTTGTAATCGTTTAAAATATTGAGGCATATCCCAGTTTCTCCTCAATAAGATTGAACTGTTATGTTAACCATCACTCACTTTGCTCACATCCAAATGCAGAGAAGGAGAGAAGGGAGCTAGAGGGAGAGAGGGAGAGAGATGGGGAGAGAAGGGGAGGGAAGAGGGGAGAGGAGGGGGAGAGAGGTGGAGAGAAGGGGAGAGAAGGGGAGAGAGGGGAGAGAAGGGGAGAGAAGGGGAGGTAAGAGGGGAGAGGAGGGAGAGAAGGGGAGAGAGGTGGAGAGAAGAGGAGAGAAGGGGAGGGAAGAGGAGAGAAGGGGAGAGAGGGGAGAGAAGGGGAGAGAAGGGGAGGGAAGAGGGGAGAGGAGGGAGAGAAGGGGAGAGAGGTGGAGAGAAGAGGAGGGGAGGGAAGAGGAGAGAAGGGGAGAGAGGGAGAGAAGGGGAGAGAGGGAGAGAGGTGGAGAGAAGAGGAGAGAAGGGGAGGGAAGAGGAGGGAAGGGGAGAGAGGGAGAGAAGGAGAGAGAGGTGGAGAGAAGGGGAGGGAAGAGGAGGGAAGGGGAGAGAGGGAGAGAGGGAGAGAGAGGTGGAGAGAAGGGGAGGGAAGGGGAGGGAAGAGGGGAGAGGAGAGAAGGGGAGAGGAGGGAGAGAAGGGGAGAGAGATGGAGAAAAGGGGAGAGAAGGGGAGGGAAGAGGAGAGAAGGGGAGAGAGGGAGAGAAGGGGAGAGAGGCCGAGAGAGAATGAGAGAGAAGGGGAGAGAAGGGGAGAGAGGTGGAGAGAGGTGGAGAGAATGGGAGGGAAGAGGAGAGAAGGGAGACAAGAGGAGACAAGAGGAGAGAAGGGAGAGAAAATGAGAGGGAAGGGGAGAGAGGGAGAGCGGGGGGTGGGTCTCGCTCCAGCAGGGTACAGACCTGGCAGACCTTTCACTGCAGACGCTTGAATAGGAAATCAGCTGCCATTCACTCTTTGGCCTCCTGCCCCCCCAGTGGTGAGGGCCACGCATATATTTATATATATATATATATATATATATTTATATATATATATTTATATGCGGGCTAGGCACAGACACAGACACATTAATGCATTATTGTTTGTTTTTCTCTGGAGCAACATCCATGAATCAAAGATAAGACTGTGTTGAAGTCTTGTATTTATTATCCATATTTTATCTATTTATTATTCTATATCTAATGTGCTGGAATACATTAGGACGGCTGATCATCGTTTATTTCCTATGATAAAGTAAGGAGCATGAAACCTATAAGCTGAGTCTAGCACGGCTGGCACAGGTGATGGGTTGCACATGAACCACTTTTTATCACAACGATATCTGGGGAGACATCGTGTATGTGATATCTCACGAGAAAGAACCGTTTTATATTAATGTTGGTCATGAAGGTGACCAAGAGGCAGCTAGAGGCGCTGTCAGGCTGATTTATGACTTATTTATTTGTTTATTTGCCGTGGACACAAAAAACAGCCTAGTCCTAAAAACACGTCTACATCAGCACCTTCCGCGCCTTGTGGGACGCACTGATTCGCTGATAAACACTTTTCCACTTCTACAGTCCAAAACCACATTTTTGGGACTTTTTGCTATCATGATGACATTTACATTTCATTTTTCAAAGTTCAAACTTGATGCCTAAATAAGGAGTTTGATTAAATCGGTTGAATCTTAATCTTTCACGTCTGGACAGGCCTTGTGTTCTATCAGCTGGAAGAATCCACAGCTGCTGTCTGTATTCTGACAGCCTTTGATCGCTCCATTCTCAGTGCGACGGGCATGAGTAAGAATCCTGTTTTAGCTCAGGGAGAGAT
>NC_079426.1:5903967-5923967 GCF_026213295.1 Gadus chalcogrammus
ATTAATAATACATTGGATTTCGACAGCGCTTTTATATTAATATCAACTCCTGGTTACTGACGAATAGCCAAACTTGAAAAAACTTGAGGTAGCGCGTGGGTTACAGTACCGCCACCGGTGTGCGCAACTGAGATGACTGAGTTCTGGGAGTACAGGGTTGTAAGAGTTCTGCAGTATTCCCCTCTGTCAGTATTGGTTTGACCCATTTCCCCCTCAAAAATGGCTTTAAGTAAATTATCTCCACTTAGCCTAGCCTGTAGCCTAGCTGCCCAGAGGAAATTGATTGGTGTGTGTGTGTTTTTTTTTGTGTGACACATACACACAAACACACGCACGCACGCACGCACGCACGCACGAACGCACGCACAAACACACACACACACACACACACACACACACACACACACACACACACACACACACACACACACACACACACACACACACACACACACACACACACACACACACACACACACATGCATACACATGCATACACATGCACACACAATCACAGACATGTACTCACAAACCAAGACAGACACATACAATCGCACACACATGCACACAAAAGCACACAAACACACACGCACACCTATCCCACACTATTCCTGGCCTTAGTTGCAGAAGAGGACAAGCAGTAGGTTAATAAACTATCAGAGCTAGATCGGAGCTAACTCTGTTCTCCATAGACGTCCTGTCTTTATGATTAAACTACAGGTTACCCGGTTTCAAACACCTATCACGTGACCACAGCCCACAGGACCTGAATTACACAATGACCAAAATAAACATACAATTGCTGTTCTAATGTAGTTATCTATAAGTATGGTTGATTGCTGCAAAGACGGATGACTCATTCGACCTGCTTTGATGCCTAATACAAGCCCTCCAATTTCAGTCTGATATTGGTTTTGAAAGCGCTAATTGGCCTAGCAGCGCAGATGATAATATCAAACAATTACCCAAACGTCCTGTTACACCAAGACATGCCGTAAGAATATTGAATTTCCAATGAATCTGTGTAATTTCCTTACATTTCTTGTATCCTTCTGTTGTTGCAATCACCCCTCTGGGGCCCCAAGAGGTATCATCACAACAGATCATTTCCAACAAAAGTTTCACATATTGCTAAGTCAATTGTCCTTGAGTCAGACTCTCTCTCTCTCTCTCTCGCTCTCTCGCTCTCTCGCTCTCTCGCTCTCTTTCTCTGTTTCACTCTCTCCCTCTCGTCTCTCTCTTTCTCTCTCGTCTCTCTCTTTCTCTCTCGTCTCTCTCCCTTTCTCTCTCTCTCTCCCTCTAAAACACTGCAGGTCTTTTCCGTCGTGGTCGTGGTTGGGTGGTTTGCATGCATCCTTTACTGCTTTACATGTGCCTGGGTGAACTCAGTGGTGGATTAAGGGGGTCACAGACCCCTGTGCTGCTCCTTGTGGTGCCCCCCAATCCTTGCTCCGCCCACTGCTTTATCCTTGACCGTTTCATGGATGTCGATTATAACCCCACTTTATGCTCACCGTTTATTCGTCAGCCGCAGCACATTTCATAGCAGTGTGACAGTGATCACAGCGGTCAAGGACTGACAGACAGAGACGTGGTTTTCTATTTCTACTTCGACAGATACAATAGGAGAAGGTCTTCGTCAGACTGGTGTCTGCATTATTATCACAGCCGTCATGTCATCTTTTGTGCTCCGCTATCATATTTCTTTCTGACATTTTGCCATCATGCTGTCAAGTGACAGTGAATTATTTGACGTATTATTATTAAAAAATGTCCAACCGATCGGGGGTCCATACACACGTGAGGCCCCTGTCTGTCTGTCTGTCTGTCTGTCTGTCGTGCCTGTGTATTTTTCTCTGTCTGTGTGTGTGTGTGTGTGTGTGTGTGTGTGTGTGTGTGTGTGTGTGTGTGTGTGTGTGTGTGTGTGTGTGTGTGTGTGTGTGTGTGTGTGTGTGTGTGTGTGTGTGTGTGTGTGAGTAGGTGTGTGTGAGTAGGTGTGTGTGTGTGTTGGTAGTGCCTATGTATTTATGTGTGCGTTTGTAGGAACTAGGACATAATGTTTTTTACATAACGGTTGACCTTGGATCGGGGGGGGGGTTGTCCTACCGGCCCCCAGTGCAGCGACAAACAAACCACTGTCCCTCATGCTAGCGAACACGCGTGCACTTCCAATTCCTGACGAATGCTTGCGCTTTCATTTTCAGACTGTAAACTGTAATTTCAAACTCATCAAATGTGTGTCCAAATATTTACAATAAACGTATACACATAAAGCTATCAAACAGGCTGGCACGTGGCACCCGACCTCAGTACCAAATAAAATGTACCCGTTTCAAATTTGGGACTCTTTCGGTTGGCCCATTGCATTGTGGGAGACAGTTGAGTCCCAGAACACGATGCTTCCGGTTCCTCTCCGGGTCCTTCCATCTGTCGCTCTGCCCCGCTCCCTGCTGACCGTCTCCCGGCCGGAGGTGTTGGTTGGGGGGGGGATGGCTGCCTCACCCCCTGCTGTGTTTCTGCCGTCCCCCAGGTGGAGTGTGGGGGGTCCGAGGGGGCCGGGGAGCTCACGGAGCAGTGTGACATGATCAGCGACAGACTGGTGACCTTGGAGGATGACATGCAGATGGCCATCCTCAGCCGAGACCACGCCCTCACCCATATCCTTCAGACTGCAGCGGGGGGGGGGGGGGTGTGTGTGTGTGTGTGTGTGTCTTGTGTTATAGTTTGTGTGAGTGTGTGTGGGGGGAGAGATTGTGTGTATTGTGGTAAGAGGCATGGTGTGTGTGTTTTATAGTTTGTGTGTGTGGGGGTAGTTATTAGGTATGTGTGTGTGTGTGTTTGTGTCTGTGTGTGTATGTGTGTTGTTCTTCGGTCCATCTGTCTCAGGGACCTAGTCGTACAAACGCTGAACCCTGCAGGGCGTTCACAATGAGGGTGACTCATGCTAGAGACCCCTCCCTCTCACTGGAGCTTCCCCTTGTCTTATCTGACACCCCTGTCCGTCCAGGAAGGAATTAAAGATAAACAACCATAAGGGGACTGGTACTTGAACTGGAATTTTCTCTTCCTACCTCTCTCTGTGTCTCTCTCTGTGTCTCTCTCTGTGTGTCTCTCTCTCTCTCTCTCTCTCTCTCTCTCTCTCTCTCTCTCTCTCTCTCTCTCTCTCTCTCTCTCTCTCTCTCTCTCTCTCTCTCTCTCTCTCTCTCTCTCTCTCTCTCTCTCTCTCTCTCTCTCTCTCTGTGTTTATCCCTAACAGTCTGTCTATCTTTCACTCTGTCCATCTCCTCCCTCTCTGTCTCTGTCTCTGCCTCTGTCTATGTCTCTCTCTCTATGTCTATCTCACTAACTCGCTGTCTATCTGTCTCTCTCCCTCTTTCTATCTGTCAATGTCTCTGTCTCTACTCATCTGGACCTGATTCCACAAGTAAACCACAGAGACAAACATAATGCTCTTTCACCTGTCCATCTCTATCTCTATTTTACACACTACACCTTCAACCATTCAATGCCGTTATAAGCATTAACTAGTAATAATTTACTAATGGTGTTCATGTTTACCAATGGTATTCATATTAACTAAGGTAATCGTGTTCATATTACCTTAATATATACATTACAGAATAGCTTACCCATGCTAGCGCCGTCTAATAAAACTTACTACTGCATAAACTACCATTTTTGTTCAGTGTAACCCAAAAAATAAAAATCCATAAAAACTCAATAAACACATAAATAATTAATAATTAATAAACACAAGCAGTGAAACGCGAGAGGGCGGCTTGCGATCGTCACCGTGGGCTGAGGCTGATGCAAGGAGACAGCAGCCCACACGAGGGCAGATAGTGGAATGCCATCGCAATGACTCTACTCTTCCTCCCTCACATCTTAATGTCCGCCCTGTCCCCCCCACACACACACACACACACATACACACACATACACCCCACCCCCCTCTCTGGTCCCCCCCCCCCCTCCCCCAGTGGTGGTCGAGGCGTCCGCTGAGGAAATGGCAATATCCGCCATAATGACTCAAATGAAAATCGTTGGAGCTGATTACGGTCACAATTCATCATCTTCCGTGCTAATTGGAGAGCTGATTGGAAAAAGATTTGTGTGTTTGGCGCCCACGCATAGTCACGCACGTGCGTACGCACGCACACACACAGACGGACAGACAGACAGACAGACAGACGCACGCACTCACACGAACACAAGCACGCACACAAACACACACTCATATATTGCGCACACACATAGACACTCATGCAGGCCCGGTTTCCTAAGAGAAACCAAAAGATGGTGGCCCCTGACGTGCTGTTCCCATTGGCTGTCGTGATTAATTTCTTCCTCTGAACACCCGGCTGACAGCAACATTCATTAGGGTATCTGGTGTTCAACGGTGATGGCGTTTTCTGTTCATCTCCCCCCGTTTCCTTCACTGGCTGTTAAGTGTCTGTGTCAAAGCCCCCCAGTATTGTTGAAGCCCCCTAATATTGTTCCAGCCCCCCCAAATATTGTTAAAGTCTCCCCATAGTTTCTTGCCCGCCCGGTTAGGGTTCCGCGACAGCATGATGATGTCACGGAGAACGTAGGGACCGGAGGTCTCTGATTGGCCAGCTTCCCTCTTTTCTGTTCTATTGTGTTTTGACATGTCCTTGCACTCCGGTTTTCGAGTACCGTGTGGTGATGCAGGGAACACCGAGAGACGGAGACAGCCAGCGAAGAATGGGGAAAAAAAATAATAACGTCAGAACTCGAACAGAGCCCAACACTGAGTCACACTTTATGCACGGCGGCGGCGGATCGGGCGCCGGTAGTCATGGTGACAGAAAAGGCCACTCCGTCCTCACTCTTTTGAAGGTCCTCATGGCCATTGTGCTCGGAATACATGGAGAGAGATCTCCAAATACCAGTCGAACGGAAAGACCGTCACAGAAGAGCGGCATTGTCTGGCCCGGAGGTCAGCGATGAGGGGGGGGGGGGGGGGGGGAATTCCTCTTTGATTTTGCTGCTTGGTTAGGACGGACACTCGCACAATAATTTGGAGTCCCTAAGCAGGTTAAACAACCCCCCCCCACCCCACCCCCCCCAACCTGCCAGAGCCCTCTCTATTGATGCCAGACTAAAAGGCCGTGTCACTGAGGGTCACGTAAATAATTGAGTTTGGGTTGAGGGGGTCCAAAACCCCCCTGCTGACTTTACTGACGAGCTGTGAGGATCAAGAGTTACCTTAAGTGTGACTGGATGATCGGTGTGTCAGGGTTAGGTTATGGGTAAGGGTTGGGGGAGGAGGGGTGTTCCTGTAGTTCTCACAGCTATAACCATTAAAGGGGTGATATTATGCCAACAGTTCTTACTGTGTTTAGCCACTACAAGCAATTAAAAACATCAGCCTTTTCCTGTGTTTTAGTGACATCACAAGTGGTAGCATCCACCTAGATGTATGATAGATGGATGAGCAACCTTTGCTACAGTCCACCGGGTAAGCTGGTAGACTGATCTATCCAGCGTACATCTAGGTGGACACTCCCACTTGCGATGTCACTAAGGCCCCGTCAACACGGAGCCGGTTTTTTTCGGTGAAGTCTTGTACGTTTTGGCCGACCAATCCGGCGGATCGTGTTAGGATTCGTGTGGACCGTGGACGCCTGAAATTCAAACGATGACGTCATCACCCCCCCACCATTTTTTTATTTAATTTTTATTTGTATTCTTTTTTCTAACGGCTGGCAATGGCTACGAACACTCACACCTGGTGGCATAATATCACCCCTTTAAGGAAGCCCGGACCACATGAACCATTGTTCCTCATTGTGTATGATTGTGCTATCTGGGTGTGTGTCCTTGTGGCATGTCTGTTGTCTATCTGTTGCGTTGCGACAGGCTGTCGAGGTGTGAATGCGGGGCGATGGGATTATCTTACCAGCGTGAGTGACTTTGCTCGGTGCTTGCTTATGTGTGGGAGTTAGAAATCCCAGGCTTCTCCCTCCCAGTCATTAACCTTAACCTACAGCGTGCACAGTCCCTCGCCAAGGAGGTGCAGGAGGTCAAAGCCACCCTTCAAGCCATGCTGGCACAGCTCAAAGAGGAGGAGGAGGAGGAGGTGAAGGAGGAGAGGCATAGGACTGCAATGCATGATTGCGATCTCATGGAAAATGGAATTGAGGACGGGGAGGAGGAGGACGAGGACGAGGAGGGAGAGAAGGAGGACGAAGAAGAGGAGGACCAATATTTCAGTGACAGCTGGGACATCTGAAATGGAAAGTAGTCCGACCAACCGCTCACCCAGAGACAGCTTTTATCCGCAGCCTGACCTCATCTTAGTGGTGGGTGGCGGCTTCACATCTGTTTAGTGGCACCCACACCCGTCCACTGTTATATAGGACCGAGGACATTCCAGTGACAACCCCTCGGAAAATAAACTTTATGGCATTTAGATGGAAGTGGCCTTTTTTCTGTAGAAAAAACCCTGTAAGTGCATTAAACTTGAAGACCATTTTAAAGATACATTTTGCCTAGATAATCTTGCAAGAAAGCCTAACCAGCAATTGCTAAATTGTGCCTTTGGTGTCAGCGCCTCTGAAAAGTGCCACCCAACAGTGTGTATTTATCCAGCTGTGTAGGACAAGATCTCTTTTGGTCGCATCAAGGCTTCCTGTGTGTAGGCTCATTTGAATACAGGACCAAGTGGACAATCACTCACTGTTACGACCACTGAACTGGAACATGACTTCCACATGGTTTTAAAACTAACAATGCGTCACTTTTTCTGTTATGATGCAATCTGATTGGACTTGATGGGATATTGAAGTTTTTGATAGCTTTGTCCAGGAGATAACTTAAAATCGTGTGGTGCTAAAGAAGTTACTGTAACTTGAGCGCTTTTTTTTTTTTGCATTTGAAGAAAACTTTATTAGGATGTGATCATTGTACATTCCTTAATGCAGGCTCCCATGCATGAGGGATACATGTAGTGGGATTATGGTTTATCATATGCATGTAATCAATATTAAGGGTTCCAATATGTGTGTATGCACACAGGGAGGTTATTTTTTCAACTGCTGTTTTTGTTTATCCCAAATAAGGCACTTTCTTTTTATTTTGTGTGTGTTTCTAAGTAACGTTTTCATTGTGTGAGATTTTTATAAAAATATATATCCAAGATCCTTCAAAGGAAAGTATCATAGGTCAAGTATAACATCATTCCGCAAAGGTATAACCACAACCTCTTTTGAGAGTCATCCAATTTTGTATTTTTACAACTGCCTATCGTACTGCCAAAAAACCACTGTGTACCGCCTTTGTATTATTTATTCATTTCCTCACTAATTACAGCATGCTCCAGCCCACCCCTACCAAACACATTGTCGTGGTCGTTCTTTTCTGACCGCTCGCTTGATGGATGCCTCTCTTGCCTTTTCATTGAGAGCTGAACACAGTGCTAACCCAATAAAACCAACCGATCAGGGGACGAGCAGGCAAGACGGACGACCAGGAGTCAACGGTGAAGTCATAAACGTCATGGCCTAATCTCCTAGGGAACTGCAGGCGTGTGTTTGTGTGTGTGTGTGTGTGCGTGCATGGAGTTAATCTCGCCCCAACACTGCCGGTCTTGTGTGGATAGACCCCCCCCCCCCCACAACCACTATCTTTCCAGAAGGCCCCGAGGAAATGGCAGGGCTTGTTTTCTCGATCCTCTCCTCTTTCTTGCAGTGCCAGTCTCTATTTGTATTTTGGGTTTTTTACGAGCCCCTCCCCAACCCCTCAGGGTTAGAGGGGGGGGGGGGGGGGGGGTGAATCTCAAAGGCTTCCCTCTGTTGCAAAAGCCGCCCGTGCGCAGGGTTGTAAACACGGCCGTCTGTTTACGGGCCTCCTCGCCCAAACAATGGGGGCCTCCGCACAACCCAGGAGGGGACAGAAAGAATGGTCTGTGGCCGGGCCAGCGGGCCCCCGCCCCACAGCATCTATCACGTCCAGACAGCAGCGTGCAGGCCGGCCCTGGCTCTCAGCACAGCACCCCCTGCCTCTTAATTGAATCGGGGGGTTCGCTCCGTACGGCTCGGCACAGTTCACACTCTGGTGTTCATGGATTTCGCCGTGGAAAAGGGAAAATCGTTTTCTGAGCCAATTCAGAAATCAACTTCGTTTCCCCGTTGATTGGATCTTCCGCGTTGTAGAACATGCATTGTGAACACATGGATGTGTCTAGTCGAGGGATTGTGATTGGTTGAATGTTCAGATCAAGCCCGGTTTGGCCGCCTTGTGAGTGAAACTGGGAAAGCTGTTAGTCCGATCGTATCGCCCATTCAGACAGGGAACATGGCCCTGCGGCATCTATAACAGTTAATAGATAACAACGGCTCTTATCATACGAGTTTTATCGTAGCCATTCATCTTTTCTACATGTTGAATCGTCCTTTTACTGCGAGTACCACTTTGTTTTGGTATAAACATGAATATCATGTTTTTCTTATTCTCTGGGTTTGACATTGGAAGTCTGTGTGTCTGTCGTTCCCAAATGGCTCTTGCCGTCATGTGAACTGAGCCCTCACAAGACAGTCATGGCTGTGAGCCGGAGATGGATGTTAAATGAACGGATCACAGTTCAACAGGACACAGAGATGATAACTCCCACTGAGGAAAGGGACTTTCCCTTCACTCCCTTTTCAACAGTCCCTTCACAGCTGGCGTGGATCCTAATTCCGATTCATTACCATTCATTACAATGTGTCAAGCTTACAATAATTTATTAGGGACTACAAGGATATTATTTTGAGGCAAAAATCCCCCTCCCCAGTGAATAAAGAGAGGTTCAACTTGATAGTCTGACTTGTCTCTTTCAGACGTGGTGTGGAGACCGAGAGGACAGCTAAGAGTGAAGTTGGCGAAAAACAGGAGGTTTCTCGTCTCGTTCCGTCCTCCTCTGTTCTACTCTGGTGTGTGGAAGAAAATGAAAATCACTCTTTAATTTGGACTCATGTAAGAGCGGGACCGCAGCCATCTCTCCTATCAAACAGACCCATTTTCTACCATTTACCGCTGGACGAGAGAGGAGTTAGAGTGCTGGAGGCTCTCAGAGGCTGGTAACAAGCCCAGCTCCTATTTTCCCCCTGCTCCTTGTAAAATTAGTGTTATTTACTCCCCATTGAGGAGGGAATTATTCATGGGGAAATTTGGGCGCCTTTTGCAGTAATAGTCTGCACACGAGAAAAAAAATCGGTGGGGAAAATTAAGGGGTTGGATTGATCCATGTAGACCTACCCTAGAAAATCAAAATAAATACTTCCAGGAAAGGACTTTTGTGTGTAATGAATGTCATCAAGTTATTTGAGAGACATTAAAAAAACATCCCGCCATCTTCTTTTTCATTCGATAAACCCCCATATAAGTTCCCGTGCAGACACACAAACCGCGTACGCGTCCTCCTTGCCTCGGCTTTGTGGCGTTAAGGCGCGCCCCCGCCAAGGAGGGCACAGTCACGGGTATTTTGCTCGCGCTGTGTTTTGAGGGCCAGGGTGTTGTGACCGGCGGGAGCCAGGGGGGCCAGAGCGACGATCGGTGGCCAGGCTGACGCTCATCAGTCCTGACAGCCCGCTCACTTGGCGCAGGATTGCCCTGCACTGCGGACAACGCCCCCCAGACAGACTTGTGCGTCGGTGACACAGCGCGCTGGATCACAGTGGTATGAAGGCACTGGCCTTGGTGGTAAGGGAAGCCACCTCCTTTGATTCAGCATGTTGTGATAAATAAGCAGTTGGGTTCGTTGGGGTTAGCGCTGCGGAACCCACGCCTCATGTCTTCCATTTGTGATCGCGTTTGGTAATTGGAAATTATAATGGTGAATGTGGGAGCTTTTTTGCTTTGTAGCTTCTTTAATATGGATGATAACAACTTAATATCATAACTATTTAAGAAGTTACGAAGCTAACGAGTCCCACATTCAACATTAATACAATACAATTGTTTTGTTGATTTCGAAAAAAGGAAAAATGGAGCAAAGAATAATATCAGGCTTTATATGAAAGACCAATTATAAAACAAGTAAGATTACCCTCATCTGAACTGAAGAAGGGAAGCCAATTTTCTATCCTACAACTATCATTGAACACGGCCCTTACTGTACGTTCCATACCATCAACAACCACAACAACTAATGTGACACCAGCCGCAGACAAAGGGAAACCACGCTCATCACTTCCTGCTGTAACAGGGGGACGATCACACCTCCCCCAGCCGCCATCGCTTCACCTTGGCGCCTCTCGGGGGGGGGGGGGTGGGTGTAGCGGTCGCGGGGGCGTGAGGTAAAATATCACGCTGGCTCCCCCATCCCTCCCACTTATCCCCCGAACCAGACAGCTACCACACCGTGGGACCGAGGGGGGGGGGGGGGGGGGGGGGGGATCGATGGAGGTGATGGATGACGGGCTGGCTCGGGTGGTGGTGGTGGTGGTGGAGGTGGTGGGGGGTGGGTTTGGGGTATAGAAGATTTGGAGGTGCAGGGTGGATGGGGGAGATGGGGAGAAGGTGGAGGGGGAGGATGGGGAAGTGAAACCACTGCCTCTGTGGATCCTGATGGGGGGGGGTGGATTCTACACCGCACACGGCAGCGGGGCTACGTCATGGTGGGACCAGTTTGGGTTACTGGGAGCTGGTTCAGAACTCTCCTGTGGCGGTGGTGATTGATGGTGCGATTTGTCCCGGTCATCGTACCGTATGATGTTTTTGGGCATTTAGCAGACGCTTTTATCCAAAGCAACTTACAATAAGTACATTTATCAGAAGAAAAAGAAACAACAATTTATCGCGGTACAGGAAGGATGTTCATAGAACCAAGTGCAGAGCACTAACAGTCACAAAGATAGCTAGGATAAGACGCTGCACGATGATAAGTACTATTTTTGAGTGCAAGGACGTACAACATACTATAAGTGGATTTGTTGTGTATTCCTGGTTTGCCATATAACCACTTCTGAAACTCCATCATCACTGAGGGTTAAGGGTTCCTTATTGGATCATAATAGCCTTGTTTGCTGCATAACCACTCCTGGTTACAGAGCAGGATTTCAACACACTAAAGAGGGTCATATTGCCCTGGTCTGGTGTGTATATCCGTTGGGTCACGATCGTTTGTACACTCCTTCGAGTCCTCCCAGACCGGTATCGATTTAGCACGGGAAAAAAAGCATCCACTGGGCTGTTCTGGGCTGTGGTGATTTGACCTAGTTCATGAAAACCGTCATGTAACCGCCCCCACGAAAGGGCATGGGTAAGGGTAAGCTCCATGCCGGAGAAGCTATTTATTTTATTATCCATTAAACTACGGGACTACTTACAATGGGAGCTAAGGCATTGAGTTGCGTTACTTTGGATCACAGTGCGTTGATGGCTCGGGTGTTGAGCGGAAGGCCAACCTCTGCTCTTTAGAGCTGGTGGTGTTTGGCTCCCGGCCAGACCTGAAACATGCGTGTTCTCGCGCTGTCTTAACAAGGCATCTCAAGGCTAATATATACAAGCTGAACCCCATCCCCACAGGCCTGCATGGCACATATGTGTACGTACCGCCACATTAACACACACATTGCCACACATGCAAGCACGTGAGCACAAGCACGCACACACATGAGTGTGGATGCATACGCACACACACACACACACACACACACACACATACACATACACACACATACACATAGATAAAGCTGCTGCTAATGCTGGCATTTAGCCTAACACTGATGTTATCTTGTCTTCACTCCTTCGAGTGTTGGACATTTACAGCAGTCCAATATTAAACACATTTTAGAAAGAGTAAGCATGTGTTTCCGTACCTGATAAGGTCATTTGGAAAATGTGTTGCAGTATAAAGTGTGTTCTTTAACCTCTTAACCAGGGACACTTCAAGGTTGATGGATTTGCTAATTAACATGCCAAAAAATCGAATCTATATCAAATCTAAAAGAACCCATGAATATGTGACACATAAACATACATTGCAAAAGGATTAAATATGTTGCCATATCAATTCTATTTCGTGCGTAATCCCTGATTTGCTGTAATCGCTTGAACCATTGACATGATTACAATTTTATCACATTGAATTTGTGGAATGTGAGTGTTTATGAAATTATAATCAGTGTATATGTGTGTTGGCCAATCTCATAGAGTGAACTCCTAGTCTGCCATTGATCCCCAAAGCCCCCTTATCTAAACGTGTGTGTGCGTGCGTGTGTGTGTGTGTTTGTGTGTGTGTGTGTGTGTGTGTGTCTGCGTCTGTGTGTGTGTTTGTGCGCGCTCACGCATGTGTGGCCAGCTATCCTATAACAGTGATGTAAACGGCCAATAATCTGTTGTGAGCCACACCTTATCTCACTAGGCCCTGCATGTGTGTATCATATGGGCGGGAACATGGTTTAAACGTACAGGGATTAAGCCTTAAATGCACAGCCAAAGCCTCGAGCGCTGTCACCACCGCAATCACAGTATTACCCTGTGCATAATCGTACCTGACCTCTGCGTCGCCCACATCTCGCCTGGTCGACAGCCCGGGTTGCACCACGGGCTTGTCCAAGGGATTATGGATCAGCTGCTGTATATGTCTCCCTGGATGCACAGGCCAATCACCATGATCGATCCCCCCCCAACCCGGAGGTGTGGTACGAGGCGGCCAAATCCTCTCAGCATCTGCTGGGTATATGGCCGTCGCGTTGCTCTTCTCGCGGGCCTTGTTTCATCAGACTGAGCGACAGGACTGGTGGGAGATCATCGCGTCTGTGTGTGTGTGTGTGTGTGTGTGTGTGTGTGTGTGTGTGTGTGTGTGTGTGTGTGTGTGTGTGTGTGTGTGTGTGTGTGTGTGTGTGTGTTATTCAATTTGGCTGGTACTTTCTTCATATATGCAGTATATATACATCTATCCTATATGAACACGGCAACTCAATCATTTTTGAAAAACAAACAACTATCACTGTAAAACAATTGAGTAAAAAGAAAATCTATTGTCTTACTAAAAGCAATTTGTGGCAGAAACTCTATAGTGCCATCAGAAGGAACAAAGCCATCTCAGTAGGAATCAATAGTCACACAACAGACCACATCGAGGACTGTTGGGAGATGAAATGAAAACAGCATGTTGCCTTCACACCTTTAGCCATTAACAGGTGTAAAACAACCCAACAGGATGACTTCATGCCCAGGAAAATGCAGTGGGTGGCTTTGGTGGGAATACTGTTATGTAGCCACTGTGATTGATCAGGTTTGGCTTTTTACCATACTGCAGAGAATTTGAGAGCCGACAGGAGCTGGGAAGACCAACAAAGTGTGCTGGTCTAATTTCAGGGTTCACCTCTCCATTCCAGTCCCTGTGTTCCAGAATTCTTTGCTGCTGGGAGAAAGGAATTGTTTTAGAAAAAACGGTTTGCCCTTTAAATATGTACAGCCTCGATATTAGAACGTCTACTTGGTAAATAGATTACATGGATTGTTAAAGTCATACATTTACATTTACATCTAGGGCATTTAGCAGACGCTTTTATCCAAACAAGATATCGCTGTCGGGACAGTAAGGATGTTACAGCTTGTACAGTCATAAACAGAATACATGACGCACATCACACATTGTTGGCATTTGACGTGGTTGTAGGCAATTCTCTTACGCCACTATAGGTTTTCCCATGCGTTTGGGATTCACAAAATGTCCATACAGAGCCTTATTGGCTGAAGGGAATGTCGGCCCGCACTAGCCTGATGTGTCCCCCCCCCCCCGGTACAACAGGCTAGAGTCTGCCCCTCTCAGGGTGTGGCCGGTGTCTCGCGGGGGCTGTGTCTTCTTCAGAAGTTCCCTGGACCAGCTTCCTGTAGGCTGCGGATGTGAACCGAAGACCCTCCATGTGAACACCCTGGAGGGGGAGAATACAGGCTACCGGCACTGACCCCCAAGAGGTCACGACCCCCCAAAGGTCACCAACATAGCTGCTAGTCGAGCACTCCTTCTTCCGGAATAATAAAGCCAATGTTTTAGTCCCTGATGTTTGTTTTCCCTGGTTTGTCTCTGCTGTTCTTTTTGAGTTTGAGTTGGGACTGAGACGTTTGAACCGGTTATTTTGGTTGCTTGGAAAGAGGTTGTGTTTGAGTGACAGCGACGTCAGGAAAGAAATAAACTGATGATTGCATCATTAGTTCATACTAATGCAAACAAGAGATTCCGTCTGATTCGGGAATTACGAGGGAAGGAAGCGACCCGTCTCAACGGACGCCCCCCCCCCCCCCCGTTTTCTTTCATTAGCGCTCCTCTGAGTATGACACATACACACACACACACACACACACACACACACACACACACACACACACACACACACACACACACACACACACACTCTCTCTCTCTTTCTCTCTCTCTTTCACACACACAACACACACACACAATCTCCACCCGAATCAGCTGAATTCTTAGCTTGTCATTAACTGTAAGCTCCGGGTAATTACTGATAAAAGCAAAACACAAAAAAGAAACATGAATCAATAGCTGGGGGAGGGGGGGGGGGGCAGTCGCAAATACGCTGGCCCTCCCACGCCACCACAGTTACCATAGCAACGACAGACTCCGGTGCCATTACTATTTGTATTATTGTTATTATTTTGACGACGATGCCATCTCCTCAGCGTGTTGGTCTTTGTGATGCGGAACGTGGCGGCAGCGGCGGCAGCAGCTTCTCGTCATCTTCAAGGTGCCATCTGCGGGAGAAGGACCCGCTGTGCCTATCTGTCAGGGAGCAGCCGGCAGCACAGGTGAGGCAGCAGCAAGGTGAGACATGAAGCGGCTGCCTGGCTGTTTCCAGAAGCCCTCTAAGAGCACACACGCACACAGGAGAGAAAGTTAAGTGAAGATGATGCATCGGGAACAAAAGGCGGCAATCTATTGATCTCCTGTGCGTGTTGTGAGCTCCGAGCTCTGCATGGTGCCCCCTGCTTGTCGTTCCTGTGATACAGCAGCCATTGTGCGACGAGTGAAAAGCTTCGGGGGCGGTGTCCGTGCGGCGGGAACTCGACAAAACATTCACGGTTCTGCTGACAAAAACCAAGCCTTACAGAAAAAAGTACAGCTCTCGGTTCTGTCTTTCACTTTTCTCTTTGGTTGATTCCGGAATGAATTCACACGACGACACCGGCAGTCAAACTGAATCAGTGAGTGGCAGCGCAACAAAAAAAAAAACAATGAAATCTGTTCCAAGTCTGGTAGCTCTGCAGGGTTCTCCTCGGCTGGCGCCCTGGCCCAGGGCGGCTTCGCCCTGAAAATAGGCTGAGCCATCTCACATCTGTCAGCGCGGCGGTTGACTGCCTCGCTAAAAGCAATTACGACTCCGATTGGGCTTAATGACATTGAGGCGGACTCACTGGCTCAGCTCGGGGAGAGGTGAGCCGCTATTTATAGTTCCGCCGGAGAAGACACCTGATGCGTGGCTCCATCAAAGCATCCGGGATAGAGTGCTGTGGTCCTGCTCGCCGGGACCTGATTGGTTCAGGTGGGTGGGGGGGATTATTTATTTATTTTTTGGCATTTTTTTCCCGTTCCTCGTCCATGACCTACTTGCGAAGCGCCGACGACCCTGAGCTTGCCAAGCGGAGATATGTCAACGCCAACCGCGACCTCGTTGAGCATCCCACCGGGCCGCCATCATCATCGTCATCATCATCATCGACCAACCACCGCTGCCACAATCTTCATCATCGTGATTCTCCTGTAATGAATCACTCACCCGGGTTCACCCACCGCAGAGTGGCAGAGCCCGATGTGAAGCAGCTCTGTCTGTCGACGGAGACAGTGAGGTTCTCTCGTCAGTCCTAGACGGTGAAAAGCTTGTTCAATGCTACTGAGGGGAGTTTGCCGATTCCGTCGGAAGGCGTCTCTATCTCGTCATTTATCTCTGTTTGGCCGCGGCTCACTCTGGGGGTGGCTGTGCACGGCGGCGGCGACGCAAGCGCACGTAGGCCTGATGGATATCTGCGCTGGCACGCACTCACGCAGCGCTGATGGGGATGAATCACGCACACGAGGAATCACGCGCACGTGCGCAACGTTTTCGCAGCTCTTCTGGCTGCATTAGTTGCTCTCCGTCGAGGCTTGGCCACCAGCACGCTTTCCTAGATGTGTGGCAAAGAAACACACTGGATGCATCTATGTGGAATGCCTTTTTCATGCTGCTAATGGTTATGTTTGTGAACAGTTCTTAAGTTATGATCTAGCGGCCAGACTCCATCCATTTGGAGTTCATTATGGTTTCTGTGAGCAAACTGTTGAATCTGGGGGATCTAATCCGTCAACTCTGTGTACAACACTACTCATATTGTTGTGGTATTTAGCTCCCCCAACGCCCCCGCCCCCCCGCCCGTGTAAAACAAGCAAAGGAAGCTTAAAAGGTCAATCCTTTAACTGAGCAACCAAACAATTATATTCATTGTTGCAGTCAGTGCCAACAGATCAGGAGTCATTTGTATTTTGAAGCGCTTAGCCTAGCTTAGCAGGGATTTCTCCCTGGTAGGCGAAAGCTGAGCAGTAAACTAAATTAACCCCTTGCACATGTTTCCACTGGGCTCATGTCCAAAGACAATGTCAAGTTCTCAATAATTGGTTCCATTTAGCCCAATTTTTTATCTACATTTATATCATTGTGAGGCTTGGAACATTTTCCTTCAACATTCCAGACATTTTCACCAAACCCATGATTGACTTTCGCACTTCCAATTCCAATCACCCTGCCAATTAAACATTGTAATTCACCCATGGCGCCCAGATTGGACACGCTCTCAACCACGTCGCACTGTACAACGCTCTCATCAAACATGCAGTCACATTGACTTTGACTGTGGCCCCTAGAAGCAGGGTGAGCCATGTGGAACACCAGAACGTTGACACGGTGGCATTTACCCAGAGAGATGAGTGTGAGACCGCAGGGACTCACGGCAGCGAACCCAGCGCCCCGAGCCTGCGCCATCGGGATAATAAGGACAATATTTACTGCCACTGATTGGTCATAACAGCATCAGAGGGGAGGGGATTGGGAGTGAAAGCAACTGTTTACCAAAGGTCAGGCTGGTCCCGCCACACTTGTAAGAGATAGCATGGCCGCTGAGCTTCAGAGAAGAAGCGAGTGCCACCAAAAGGGAAGGGTAATAGAATGTGACTTTGACCAAATGTGAAGATGTGGCCTTTTCTCAGAGTATTTCATCACGCGGTGCCATGGCCAAGGCAGCCACCCGTTGAAGCCACATGTGATTTAAAATACGAACGGGCCGAGAAGCTCCAGCCGCAATCGATTTGATATCGAACATGCCGCGTGTTTGATGAATGGGCGAGATGGAGAACTCTAGATGGGTGTTAAAGGGTATTGAATACTACACGCATGGTTTGGGTCTAAATGGGTGCATGTTCAAATTGAGATGGGAATGCTTTGCTTTGTATATTGAAAATGTGAAGTAACTTAAACATTGTTAAGAATACAATTGGAATGAATTTCATAAGTCGTCTTATTACAGTACAGTACACTATACATATATATATACAAACATATATATACTATATATATATATATATATATAATAAAAACAATGTGTCGATTTGAGTTCCTAACACATAAAGGACATCAAATAGAATCACATAGGGAATTGCAATTTTTCCCTCAGCGCTAAAAGCCCCCCTAAAAGAACCCATTCATCCAGCCCCCTTTATCGGGCACTCTTTATCACACACCCCCAATCTAGACTTATTTCAGGCTCCAGCTGCACTGTGCTGACTGCAAATAGCAGCCGCTAATACACTGACCCTTCCGACGCCGCTGCCTACCAGCAGAAAGTGAGACAGATGTGCCACAGTCTTCCTAGCCCCGAGCACTGGGCTCGGATCAAACAACCTTCTGTGGAAGTTAAAAATAAGCCCTTTCTTTCCTTAACGAAAAAAAACGTTTTTCCCTCCCCTGATTATTTTATAAACAGTCTGGCAAGCAAAGTATACGGTCTAAGGTTGGCTGTATGGGGCCTCCCGGTTGGGTATGAACGTACATAGTCATGCCGGTTGATTGACGTAAACACTCACTCTGTTTGTGTTCCCCTGCACCTAGCACGGGTACGCCGAGGTCCTGGGGCCTGTTCCGTTATAGCCCTGACCTCCACCACGTCCGGGAAGGTCAGAGTTCCCGAGCGATGGCGACGGCCGTACCTTGGGGGGGGGAGGGGGACACAGAGTCAGCAGCATGTATGATATATCGTCTCTGGTTCTCCTGCAGGTCCTGTTTGTCCAGTAATACTCATGTGTTTTACACACAAGGGCAGCTAAGTGTTGGCTGTGGCTGCACCCAGATCGGGCAGTGAAGCGAGAGGTTCTCTCGGTTTTTGAGGCCACCATGTTGCAGATTTCGGTTTTGTAATATCCGCCTTCCAGCCTTTTGGTTAGATTGCAATTTTTTTCCAAGCACGGCGCAGAACTGTTGTCACTCCTTGTTAAGTCGAGGGTCCCTCCTCGCCAACGGTAAGCAGCCCGCGATGCAGTTCAAGTGAGAGACAGGTTAAATGAGCCGGTCTGTCATGTCTTTCCCCCCCCCCAACAAAGCTGAAAGCGTCAGCTTGGGTTCAGCTTCCTTCTCGTTCCCGAACACGCTTTTATTTTGACATGCATATGTATGTGTTCCCCGCTCTACCGTGGAGGCACTATTCATTAGGAGTGTGTCTGATTTTGACAATCCACTCCACATACACGGCACAACTAAAGACTGAGAACAGCTCGTCTCTTCCGTGGATCCAATCTGCATGCTGGGAGACCGATAAAGGCTGACGACGAGTCAATGCATGACGATTCAATCACATCATATACGTAAACGTAAACAATTTTGTCAGAATCCTTTTTCCATTTGTAAATCCAATCTGTATTATCACACCATAACAAGGAAGCCGGTGTAACACTGCTTCTTACTGGCTTAGCATAGCGTCGTTTGAAGGATTGTTTGAGATTCCCCCCCCCCCCCCCCACAACATGTCATTTAAAAATAATCAAATGCTGAAAAACACAAGCAAAGACAGATAAAACAGAGGCAGATCAAGTCATTCAGCCGCGGAGGCTTCAAAGGCGGCCCAGGCACGTCGCTTTGTGTCATCTCTAAACGACGGGAAACGCTGTGAAATCCCCAGCTTGATAGCACCAGGCCTCCTCATCAAACGCTAACGTTCTCCGGCGCCGCGTCCCGGTTTCGACTGACAGCCTTCCCCGTAACCGTCCCATAATAACAACACAGTATAATCACAACTATAACTGACAAGGCGGTATGTGATGTCTTTCCATTACTCCCTTCCTTCCCCCCCCCCCCCCCCCCGAGTGCTCGCACAGATGACCTATATATGCTGCGCTGCTCAAGATGACTTCTGTCAACACGGTGACCGGGGGAACGTGGTGGCCGCGGAGCGCCCGTGACGAGCCTGCCTCAGCCTGCCGACACACATCTGCTCTGAATGTATAGTGTGGTCCTGCTTTCCATGCGAACCCTTCCTGTCCTATTACCGCCGGGCCCCTCTGAAGCAGGCGAGCGACCGGAGACCACCAGGGTACACACACACACACACACACACACACACATGGCACAACAACCTCTTTGTAGTCTGTTTTCTATCTGCAGCCACCACGGTCGGAGAGGGAGTTTCAGTAGGGTTTCGTAGGGAGAGAATACGCTGTTGAGAGAGGAAAAGGGGAGGAGAGGAGCGGGGATGGGAGAGAGGAGAGGGGGAAGGAGAGGAAAGGAAAGAAAGGGAGAGGAGAGGAGGTGAGAGGAGGGGAGGGGACAGGAGAGGAAAGGAGAGAATGGGAGGAGAGGAGGGGAGGGGACAGGAGAGGGGACAGGAGAGGAAAGGAGAGAATGGGAGGAGAGGAGGGGAGGGGAGAGGAAAGGAGAGGTGAGGAGGGGAGAGGAGAGGAGGGGAGAAGAAAGGACAGTACTCGCATTCGGAAGTGTCTGCTTTCTTTTTTA
>NC_079426.1:5928967-5930816 GCF_026213295.1 Gadus chalcogrammus
GGAGGTGTGTGTATGTGTTTTTTTGCTTGTGTGTTTTTGTGTGTGTGTGTGTGTCCGTGTGGGTATATGCGTGGTTTTGTGTGTTTGTGTTTGTGTTTGTGTGCGCGTGCGTGCGTGCGTGTGTTTGTGTTTGTGTGTGCATGCGTGTGTTTTTTTGTGTGTGTCTGTGTGTGTTTTTGTTTGTGTGGTTGTGTGTGTGGTTTGGTGGATTGTTTGTGTGTGCGTGTGCATGTGTGCGTGCGTGCATGTGTGTGCGTGTGTGTGTGTCTGTCGGTAGAGTGGTGCCGGCTGATCCGGGGCAAACCTGTCTGTCGAGGCTTTTGACATACTTGCGGTGTTAGTGATATGAAGAGGGGTTGTCATTGTGAGGGAGTCTGTGTGCTTGTCCCCTCGAGGTGTTGTCTGGCCAGACAAGTGCTGCTGCTGCTGCTGGAGCTTGACAATGACACGATGCTATTGTATCCTTAGACACGTGAGCAAGGCACTCGAGGAGGACATTCTCAAGACAAAGGCACAATGTGCACACAGGGCAATCTTCATGGAAGAAAGTGCGGAATAAGGTCATTTCTATTGTATTAGCCTTTTAGAACACATTCTTTATTATGGAGGAGGAGACGGATGTTCACTGACGGGGGCAGGGGTCGGACTCGGAGAACAGGGACCTCTGGGAACCCGGGACGCTTCCTGGGACCGTTGTCCTGGGATCCATCCAACACCCAGTTTCTAACATTCATTAATGCTGCCAATGCAAGGACCTTTATCAGTTGGCCAAAGGCTCAATCACCATCTTGTCACCTCATCAGGTGATTGATAGTGATTCAACAGACGTTTATCTACATGAAAACCCTCCACATTGCCCCTTTGTTGTATCTAGCTGTTGTAGCTGTCTCCTTACTAGAAGAGGTGGTGACTGATTGACTGGTAGGGACCTCACCGCTGCATGGCTGTGGATGCATGAATATATATTTCAGTGGAAGAGATGGAGCACTGTGTGCATTCTTATGATGAATGTTGCATATGATACACACACACTCACTGTCACACACACACACGCTATGCGCACACACTTTCAACTGCACCGCTACAAATACACTCGCTGGCTCATGTTCCAATCATCCCCTCTCCACTCCGGTGCACCTGCGTCCTGCGTCCGCGCGGAGCCTCCCTACCTGGGGGAAGGTGACTGACAAGACGTGGACAGCAAGGAAGACTCTGGTTGTATTAATTTGCTGCTGATCTCCGGGGAGCAAAGAAGCAGCCACGCTTCTCCTCCTCCTCCCCCTCCTCCTCCTCAACTCCAGCTCCCGCTTCAGGGCAGAGAGGGAGAAGAAAAAGAGGGAGAAGCCATCCAATCAATCCAGAGTTTCCCCCAAAGGCTTGTCCAATCAGCCGAGTAGCTGACACAGAAATTAATCACTCCTCCGTCGCTAGCAAGCGACGACGGACAAAGGGAAGCACGGTGAGAGGAGATGAGGGGTAACTCATAGGACGGTGAGTGAGAGCACTGATGTGCACAGAGCCTTTGACCCCAAATCACCTAGCCAGCGTACTCCAGTATGGGTAAGAATACATGCTTTATTACAGAGGAGGAGAAGTAGCAGATTGATGTATCACCTGTCTTTCCTAATGTGTAGACAGGTGTTCACAGATTTGGGCAGGGGTCAAACCCAGGGACCTCTGGGAACTGGGGACCCTTCCTGGGACGTTGCCCTGGGAACCCACTAACAACCAGTTTGTAACATTCATTCAACCTTCATCATTGGGCCACTGGCTCAATCACCATCCCCACAAAGACAGTCCCCACAAACACACTCCCAACAAAGACAAGTCCCCACAAAGACAAGTCCCC
>NC_079426.1:5930916-5993416 GCF_026213295.1 Gadus chalcogrammus
AGAGAGAGAGAGAGAGAGAGAGAGAGAGGAAGAGAGAGAGAGAGAGAGAGAGAGAGAGAGAGAGAGAGAGAGAGAGAGAGAGAGAGAGAATGGCCTGGTTCTCTACACCTGTAGTCCAAAGTGTAGCTATTCATGGTGACCGCTCCTCATTGCCCCGTCATCTCACCTCCATCCAGGCTGATCAGGGGGGAAAGCATCCATGCCCAGCCTCCGGTTAACTTGTCAGGGCAGATTATTCGTCCTCTACCTCCAGTCAAGGGAACCAGTGGCCCCACCATGCCCCCCGCCTCCCTCCCCCTGCCCGCCCCGACACGCTCACGCAGCGAGCTCTCATGGAACGGACGGGAAGGCTTTGATAGTCTCCACTTTTTCCTGCTCATTTTTTGGGCCTCAGCATCTGCCCCCCCCCCCCCCCCCCCCTTCGATGTCCTCAATTGCTTCCATCCACAGGGCCCCCAGGACTTCCATCACCATCACCCCCACCCCCACCACCACCACCACCACCACCTCCACCAGCTCCACCAACACCCCATATCTGAATGCCAAATGCGGGGGAAATGGCCCAGGGAACCGAGTGCGTATGAATTCATGCCACACCATCCCGCAAGTGCACTCATCCGACGTGACGGGGGGGGCCCCCACATTCAGGAGACCTTTGACCTTTCAAACCCATCCAGGCCACCGATCTGATGAGACGCTCTATGAGGGAGGGGGGGAGGGGAGACCGAGGGAGAACGACATAAAAAGATGGATCTAGCAGGAGCCAGAGAGGGAGTCACGGCTCCGGCGCACAATGGAGGTTTTCTTCAAAGGGACTTCTGGTGAATTCCCCGGAGGACTCCTGCAACACATCAATATGTATTAAAGTCACCGAGACATAAAGGCGAACCCACAGAGCTGTTTAACACATTTCCACTGCACACACACACGCAGAGTAAAAAAAAACTGATGAGCAGCAAGAAAAATATTTAAGTGTCTTATAACGTTAGAGCTAGAACAGGCCCATTTGACAACCGCAAACCAAACACAACACAGATTTCCTACTCGGTTCTTCATTGTTATCTGTGAGGAATGTCAAAACGACAGCGTGTCCTGAAGTATCCCACCAGGTGCCTGTTGCTGGCCTAAAGGAATTCACAGTAGGCGACCGTTTACCACCATTAACAAACCACGTGCAAATAAATATGTGATTGGTTCTTGGACACATTACTAGATAGCAAACAAAACATCGCGTCCAGGCACACAGATGTGACCTCTAGTTCGAATCAGCTGCTTGTCTGGATTTTGCTATCACATTGAAATATGGTCAAATCGTTTGGTTAAACTGTTGGAAAACGCAATATGGATCTCACAGCATATCACCATCAGAAACGTCAAGTACCGAACCAGAAGATGTTTCCCTTTTGACCTTGGACATACCACAACCCTGATCTGAACCGGATAGCCATTAAAACATACCCCTTCCGGCTAGGATGAGCCAGGCTATTTGTTGTGGTTGCTGATGTTTTTGTGGTTGTGGTTGCACGGCAGTGACATAACAAGACAGGATTGAAGTGATGAGGTCTACTGCCAACCGTACACTGACAGTCCACACAGACAAACTAGGGAATAGATGCCGTTTGAAACAGGGAAGTGGCTCCCCTCAGGGGCTACGCTATCAGAACGCCATTCAGTGCGGACGATTAAACGGAATGACAGGAAACAATTAACCTATGGTCCCTTTCTCTCTCCGGCTCGCTGCAAAAGGTCAAAAGGTCAACGCCTATGTGGGGGACATCTTGGTGGGAGACCCTAATGAGAATGCCAGTGGTTATCCGAAAACATATCAAAAAGGAGAATGGCTGATGTTCATTTGCCTGAGATCCAACTACAGATTGCACTGTGTACTTTGTAGTCTGAGATAAAATCTTGAGAAATTATACGTTGGAAAAAAAAACTGTCACACTCGACTTGAAGTGTTCATTTAACAGGCAGCTGAGATGTGAATTCAGGGATTCAAAAATCAACTGAATAATATCTTTAAGCAGTTACAATTACAGCCTCTAGAAGACCCTGCACCTGACATTGGCCCTAGCAAACCATTTTTAACCACCTTGGCTGAAGCCCAGCTCGATACAAAAGACACATGTCGCTTATAAAGAGCTGTTTATATTCCATTCAGCTTTACGGTCTCTGTAAACACACCCAGCTGGAAGGTGGCTGCTAGCTAAACACGCAGGGTCGCCGTGGGTTATTATCATAAGACTGGTCGGCAGGGTCTTTACAGAGACGTCTAGGAATTTGTTAGGCATGGCTCGGTGCGTTACGTAATCTCCCCTTCGCATCAACGACCCTCTTCTTTGCGGAATAAAAAGTCCCCACGTATAGGCTATTCATTCAATGTCACGCGGCGAGTCCCCTCCGGCGCGGGTACCACGGCAACATCAGCCCCAGACGGCCGTTGCTGTCTGGAGTTAAGCCGCGGTGGAAGGAGAGGGGAGGAGCAGGAGGGGCGGGAGTTGATCTACTCAACATTGACGTTCGGTGCGATTGCAAAAGGCAGGAGGAAAGGAGAATCAGGCCACTGTCAGTCTAGATCATTATCCCCGGTCGACAGCCTTTAGAAACCACATGAAAGGAAGGCTATTTCAAATGATAGAGAGGGGCAGGGGAAGAGAACAACAACCACCCAGATGGAATCTACCACTTAGGCTGAACATTAGCCGCGCTTGGCCGAGCCGGTTTTGTCTTAAACACGGTGCACGGCTAAATGCTGGGCATTTCAGCCCAATCCCGTGCCCAGAAGGGTGCAGCAAGCCACTCACTCCCTCGTCACTCTTGAGTCCAGAATCGCTTTTATCCAAACACACAATTAGCTCTAAAGCTATGGAGGCACTAATAGCCACAGTGACATGAGACCCGATGCACCATTCTCATCATTTGGGGAAGAAAATCTTCAATAAGATTACAAATAGAAGAACTAGCTTGGATAAATATAGATATAGATCCAAGCAAGTAATTTCTAATTATGGTTCAGTGATTGATTTCTGCTTGCTGGGTGATGATGGTGAGAAACTCCCATTGTAATCTGATTTATGGACCCTGGGAAAACAGGCTGCACTCACATCCTGCAGCCAGCGTGTTTTGTCAGCATTTTAAGGACAATGAGCGAGTGCACACAAGGAGGAACACTTGTGCAGGGTTGTAAAAACGAAGTGAACATGGAAAAAAATGTACAAAGTAACGCAGGGAAACAATACCAGTGCGCATTCAGTGTGCAGTGCATTCCTCAAGCTATTGTCCTGGAAACAGTGTGTATGGCGACTCAGGCAAGCTTATATATATATACACTCATTACTATGTATTATAATGTCTTTATGCTGTGTTACATTGGATGATCCCGTGCTCTGTGACACTGACGAAGGGTAGAGGACTCTGATGGAGTTTAGTGAAGGATACTCGCTGTTATAGCAACACACAAACACAAACGCACGCACGCACGCACGCACGCACGCACGCACACACACACACACACACACACACACACACACACACACACACACACACACACACACACACACACACACACACACACACACACACACACACACACACACACACACACACACACACATCCGTCATGGCTCTGCTCCATTTGCTTTGCTAATTACAATCAACTCCCATCTGAAACAGTTCAGTGTACTTTTACGCTCCAAAAGCAACTCATCCGATAACTGTTATGTCCCTGGCATGGATGAGACATTGAAGGACACTGCGAGGGAATGATATGTTGCTGACTCTAAGGACTTTCCTCTTATAGTCAGTATTTTATTCTTATAAAATATATTAAAAGAGTAGTAAAACAAATGGTCATTTTGTACACATACATTTAAAGAGTAGCAAGAGTAAGTTGTATAAAGTGTGACAATAAACTAGTTAACAAGCGGAAATGTCCAATAAAGTGGGTGAAGTGTCTAGGCACAGTCAATGTCCATCACGTCCTATCAAAGGAACAGGAAGATTATAAAATAAGGCTATGATGTTATAAAAGCTGGCAACACAACCACCCCTCTGTTCTCATGTTTTGTATGATAAGAGCACAGCCAAAGAAGAGCGGTACTCCCAGTCTATCGCTCAGGGAGCTGGCACTCCTACACCCAGTGCAGGCTGACTCCTCGTCCGAGCCCATTCTTCTCTCGCTACAGTAGGGAAGAGGTATGCACGCCGACTAACCCAGGCCAAATCCCCTCTTATCTCCTATTGGCAGTGGGCTGCGATGAGAGAGGTCAGCTCTTTTGTTCGGGGCCGCCAAGGGGCACACAGGGTGAGTTAACCCCCACGGGTCAGGACTGGTGTCTGGACTTTGTGTCCCGCAGGTTAATGACTGACCAGCGTCCATTCTTTCCATTGTGAAGCCCAGTGACGGACAGATAGACAAAACGTGTGGGGAGGGTAGGCAACTTTCACGGCCCTTTCCCCCCTGGATTCCTGATAGGGGACCTGATGATTCCCAGTGGGAACGGGAGCCCTGGACAGGATTCGTCTTTGAGGACACATTTCCTGAAACGTCTTCACTACGGAAACCCCACAGGCTAATATGTGAACTTGAGGTATTAGGCAGTGACAGTGTTTAATGATTGACTCGGTAGGCCAAGGGAGTGGTTCGCCCTCTTTTGCACACACAGACTCTCTCCGGTGGTGTTTGCACTACTGACCACCTAGTGCACTTTGCAGCAAACACAAGATCACAAACCAGAGGGCCCGAGGTAAAAACCCATGTGTCAGCAATGAATCCTTCCTTCAAACTCCACTAAGGGGTTACATTCAGTCTCTCAGCCACTCGTACCCGTAAGCCAAGGTTCTGTAGAAACCTTCAAGAAACACATTTGAGTCATGACACAACCGCAGAACAAAAAACATGTGAGATTTGTTGTAGCGCTGACATGTACACTAGTAGCTAGTGTTCACATGGAGCTCCTTTTTCTTTTGTAGCCATTGCATTCCACCTTTTGAACCCTTTGAAGCTTCACGTAGTGGCCTTAATAAGCGGTGAAGAGTTTACAACACAAACTGTTTGCCCAGCGCAACAGCCTAAAATAGGCTACCGTCTTAATGACAGAGAGGTATTTCCTTTTGAATCCTAATTGACCTCCCAATGAGGAAGATAGCCATGCGTTATCTTCACCAAGATTGACCCACATTCCAGCCCTTCGGATGGAAAATAAGCCTACATTTACATAAATCCCACCACATCTTGCATTAGGCTGCGGCATACATTAGCAGAGCATGTGTGTAGGGCTGAGCTTAGCTTAGTGTCGGTGAACGGGTGAGGTCAGCGTCAGGGTTAGGAGGACATCATTTATTCAATCAAGCCGGCAGAAGCTGGCCAGACATGACGTTTTAATGAGTGCATACTCAAAAACGGCTCTAGCTTTGGTGCGTCAAATTTTCGCACTCATTTATAATTCATTAAACCTGTTCTCCTGATCTTATTGACGACGGAAGACGACAAAGAAGCAGCGACATCGGACACAACCCTTCCATTGAGGGCTTTCCAAGGGGGGGGGGAAGTCGTGCACTCTTCACATCCTTGGGCGGAATTAAAGTAATTTGTCTCTAATCCTGATTCATCCTCCATCCATGCATTACTTGTGTAGCTAACGCATGAGCCGGGCCGTGATGGCAAACTGGGTCAGCGGAGGGCTCAACCCCTCCATGACCTCCCAACCCCCCCTGCTTCTGGCTCCCACCCTCAGCCAACGTTGAAGACCGGCAGACCCTGACCCCAGAGGTCACCGAGGGCCGGGGTCAACGTCCCGAGCCGGCGTCTCCAGTCCACAGTATCAATTTACCAACCGCCTTCTCAGCATCCCCCTGCTCTGCGAGCCTCGAACCGACACACGACATACAGGAGTTGGGATATTAGGGAATGTACACGCAAGTACTTACAGTGTTAGAAGATGAATATTAATTGAATGAATAACCCGTTACTAATGCAGAGCAACAAGGCCTCATCATATATTGATGGGAAACATTTCCACCTCTGGGTGGTTGCTGGTTGAGATTGGTTCAGATCTATATCAAAGTGTGGCACACACACACACACACACTGTCTAAAATACATTTGTAAAGAACATTGGCTTCCGTCTGAAGCTTCTATATGAGTTCAACCAACCACCACAACCGAAGTATCACCATTGGCGTGGATCATCGCAGATTAAGCCTGTACATACCGTAATGTACTTGATATTAAAGAGTCTGTGATCCCACAATCGCTTGTGTTGTTGTCAACATGGTAATAGGTCTTACATGACCTTCACCATAGTAATGTAGGCAATTCTGTCAAAGGCAACAGGTGTTGAGTGTTATGTTTTTTTCGCCAAAAAGTGTGTGAATGTTCTAATCTGCTAAACTCAAGGTATTTTCTTGACGTCTTAGATCTTTTCCCGAGACACTTCGACGCCGTGGCAAGGGTCACAGACGGCGAGGTGTGTGTGGACGTGTGGAGCTCTGTCTGGGCAGTGGTAAATGTTGATGCCCGCGTCAGAGAGAGTGTTAAGCTTCGCGGAAACTTGTAGTGTAACGCCAGGGTGTTGGGGACGCATTTCATATAACATCGCTCATTATAACGCTCATACAAAATGAAGGTCTCGATTTCATGCACAGCGTCTTTCAATAGAACACAAAAGGTACCTAGCTTTGAAAATAATCACACAGTTGTAGCCATGGGGATAACACGCCCCCTCTCCCCAACCCTGAAAACGTGTTGGAAGGCCGTGCCACATTCCATCACATTTAATAGAAATGCAGATTACAGTTTATTAAAAATCCCAAATATGCAGACGCAAAATAACCCGTGTAGAACAACCTGTGTAAAATTGAATCGGTTATCAGTTAATTATAATATGGGCCGGTGTAACAAATACTCTCACTGAAGGGGGCATGCTACCCTCATCCTTCGTAGACAATTGTAATATCACACTAACAGAAGCACTCCATAATAGGAATACATCTTACAATACGCAGCCAGATGTGAGGTTGATTCAGACCAAACCTTATATAACCTGCCATTTTGGCCGGGCCGCTTCAGGGACCTTGTCCATCAGACCATCGCATGACCAAGGCTGGGTACCGTCGTGTAGAGTGCTGTATTGAACAATGCTGTGCATGAAACTCACCTCCCACTGTGGTGACCGTCAATGTGTATGAGCGCTGTAATGGGCGATGTTGTATGAAATGCGACACACAGTCCGGCGATACACCATAAGTGTCAGAGAAGCTTAGCACGCTCTGACGCGTAAATCAACATCTATAATGCACTGGTGCTGCTGCCTCTGTTGATTCATGGCTACATCATTCTGTGGATTCCACTGGCAGGCGGTGTCAGCATTAGACAAAGCAGACAAATTGAGGCCTTTGTCAGATGGTTAGGTTAAGATAGTCTGGGTATTTATGACTTCTTGCTCATTTTCTGGCTGCCTTACTGCCCATCATCTTTTTTTTTAAGCTTTTTCTTACATGGAACTAGCAAAATAAATCAAAACCAGACCCCTTGGCAGAACATGCCGCCGATGCTCTCCAAGAACAAGTAACAAGCAGGAAGAGAGAAGCCACAACATTTAAAGTGGCAGGGTCTCTCACTTGATCAACGGAGGAAGGAACACCCACCCAACGACAACATCTGTGCTTTCCCTGCAGGCCGTGACGGTTAGCTGCTTTAGAACAACTATCAATCCCCACAGCTATTTAAACCAAGCCTGTGACAGGTAAAGGACATAGAGAGAGAGAGAGAGAGAGAGAGAGAGAGAGAGAGAGAGAGAGAGAGAGAGAGAGAGAGAGAGAGAGAGAGAGAGAGAGAGAGAGAGAGAGAGAGAGAGAGAGAAAGAGAGAGACTGTGCTTCTCACAACGGGAGCGGCACCATGTGATCCCCAGTCTGCTGGGTGGTTTTGGAGCAACAGGATTTGGTGGCGGCGGGGAAATCTATTGTGAGTCAGGACCAGTCAGAGCAGACCGGGCTTCCTGATCTCTGTCACATGCAGGGGGGGACGCTGTCGGATCTTTGCGGGGCTGGGGGGGGGGGGGGGGGGGGGGTACCAATCCGCTCTGGTAAAAAAAGGAAAGTGCATCATGGCTAAACAAACAATCTCTAAGTCCTAGTTTATTTTTTTCTCGTCCTTCTTCATCCCACCAAGTTCCAAATCATCACCAGCACTCTGTCAGCACATTGGCAGCAAAGCACCGTGGGAAAAGAAGGGAACCAGGGTGACAGGAGGCTGGGAGGAGCTCATACCAGCCGGTGCTTGGTACACCGGTGGGGGGGGGTTTGGGATTCAGGGGAACTGGGGAAAGTGCTGCAGCAGCTCTTCAGACATCTACCAGGGGAGGAGTGGGTTAAGGCTGGCTATATGAGGTACACAGCGACAGGACCGATGCCAGGCAATACTAGTGGAGTGTCTCAAACCAAGGTGGATCGAATGATATCTTATAGGAGCTATGCTATGATGATAGCCCCGTGGGCATGGCAAAGAGAGCTGTTTCAGCTCTGGACCAGACAGGAGCCACCATTGTTCATCCACACCGAACACACACACACCCATTGTGAACATCACTTTATTGTGAAAAGCATAACACTTATTGTTTAAGGCTCTGTTACATGATGCCGTGCCAAGTCTTGACAGAGTGCCTGTGCCTAGCTCATGAAAGCCCATTTGTAATCTGTTATCATCTACGACAAAACATTTATGATATTCTTTTTTTTATGTGAACAGCCTCTATCAGACGGTCCCTGTAGGGAGATATCCTTGATGTACTGAACTCTTCAAAACCGAAACCAACATGAGCAGAAATAAAGAGCAAGGGTTGAGTTTGTTCATGTGTACTTTGACCTTGTTACAGTTAGGTCAAGATGTCACGGTCTAAAGCAAAAGCTATGCAAATTTAGTTGAAATGCTATGCAGGATTACTGTGGCGTCCACGTGACTTTGAGAGAAAGAACCGAATCCCAGGGAAAACATGTTTTTAATTATGTATAACATGAAACATTCATGGCCCTGCATACTACAGTGATATGTTCCATTCATTCTAAAGATGAATCGCTTCTGCATGCATCAACAATAACTCGATAATAGAAAAATGCTCCTCTTCACGTAGCCACATCAATTATTCTCATTCAGAGGCGAGGTCAATTTCGAGATATCCCGGGAATTTGATGAATTGGGTTCAAATGGAATTGCCTGAGCCTCCCATGTCGGGATATGAGAGGAGTTTGGCAAAGGTGGAAAAAATATATTTTTAGTACTTAAAAGGAGGAACTTACTGGAGGTTAAAATAAGTGCAGTGCTCTTGAAACATGAAATGAAACACTGAAAAATAAATGAACAAAAGCGTTTCATTCATTTCAACACCCAATGTCAGACACATAAATCTAAGCAAGCCTACGTGAAAACACTTCAAAAGAAGGCTCCTTGTTTGGGCTGGAGCAAAGAGAATTGAAAGAGCCTTCTTGTTTTCCTTCATGCTATATTCAATCTGCGTTTGGGCTTGACTTCCTATGGGAAATACAGTTAGATATATGGACAGCGAACCAACATCCTTTCACTTGTATGCTCTCCCTGTGGACTGTTCTGTGTGTGTGTGTGTGTGTGTGTGTGTGTGTGTGTGTGTGTGTGTGTGTGTGTGTGTGTGTGTGTGTGTGTGTGTGTGTGTGTGTGTGTGTGTGTGTGTGTGTGTGTGTGTGTGTGTGCTTGCTGAGGCAACGAGCAGCCGTAGCCAACCGTACCACAGCATAGATGTCGAGCCTTCCTGAACCGTCTTGAGACATCTCTACCGCTGTGATTTACTGAGAAGCCGTAATGTTGATTCAGGTTTACTTAAACAGGGTCACTTATAGGTTACACTGATATAGAGCTAAATATTTGCAGCCAGATGACAGCCCATCCTCCCTATCGCGTTTTTGGACAAAAAAGAGGTGTCTTAACATAGGCTGTGCTGACCAAATAAATATGGACCTAAATACCTTACGCAGCTGAGTTTACATCGGGGAGCTTGTGTTGGCTCTATTCTGAGTGACCGGTGGGAACACTGGTCGCCCCATACTGTTATATGGTAGCATTCCAGTGGGAAATTTGTACAAAGAAATTATTCTTCAGCAAAACACACGCTCGCACAACACACACAAACACACACGCAAAGACGAGTACGCACGCACGCACAAACGTACATCTACATCCGCACACACACACACACACACACACACACACACACACACACACACACACACACACACACACACACACACACACACACACAGACAACCCTGTACACAACTGTGTGTGTATGTGTGTGTGTGTGTGTGTGTGTGTGTGTGTGTGTGTGTGTGTGTGTGTGTGTGTGTGTGTGTGTGTGTGTATGTGTGTGTGTGTGTGTGTGTGTGTGTGTGTGTGTGCGGGCGTGCGTTGCTGCGTGTGCGTGTGAGTGTGAGTGTGCGTGTGTGTGTGTGCGTGTGTGTGTGTGTGAACTAATAAATAGGTGTTTTTCAGCAATGCTTTATTTTTCTGAAACATGTGGGGTTAATTCTTTACATGTTTCTGTCTGAACACATACACCTTGTGGTCTCGCTGGAGTTGTTCTCTCTAGGTCCGGAGTTCAGATCCGAACCATCATTCTGCCATAAGTTTCTATACACCATTCTCCACAGTCTGCCAGCGAGAAGCGCAGTGAAACCGCTCCACTTCTCTTGTTCTCTAGTTCCCCTCTAAATAATAAAGATGGGTCCTCTTACCTTCAACAAAACCAACGCCTCCCTGCAGCCACACGCCGGTGAGGTTAGTTATCCTTAACGAAAGCCCGGTTACCACGGCGATATCGCTCTCCCATCTCCTCCCAGCTTCCAAAGTGAAGTAGTGGAGAGGATCGCTGCATCCATCCAGGAGCGCGGCGATGACAACAAGCACCAGACTCCTCCTCCCGAGAGGCTGGGACTCGTCTGATGGACTAATGGTCAAGATAATCCTGTTGAAAGAAAAATAAACAGTTGGGTCATGTGAAGTTATGAAAAGAGCTGTGTGATGTGAACGGGGTGAATGCCAACTCATAAAAAGGCAAAATATAAGTAAAATGTGATAACAAATTAGCCTGGGTGCCACTGGGTGATTCCCATCTAACCGGGAATGTCTCATCACAAAGCACTATAGTGGCACCATCTGGTGATTTCATATAGTGTTTTCCCCCGGTGTGTCAATAAAACGCTGCCTTCTTCTGTGTGAGTATCGTCGCTGATTTTGCATTGGATGAGTTTTTACTAAAAGCTGAAAATGAATTGTCTGCAAAGAAGAAGTCGGCCTTGCTTCTTGTGAAATATCAATAAATAAATATGTAATAAATTGTAATTAATAAGTAATAGTGTATGTTATTCGAAAGATAAACCATAAAAGGGCGTTAAAGGGAAATCAAATCATCGTTTTTATTCCCACTAGAATAAACGACTCGTCCCATTCGTACTCTTGGCAGTGTTGCCAGATTGGGACCGATTTCCAGCCAAATCTGGCAACACTATCTGAAGCGCGCTGATCCCAATCTGGCAACGCTGCCAACACTGGGATGCGGTGACGTCACACGTCCGCGCCGCGTTTCCATGGCGCCGGGGAGAAGCCCTGTACGATAGTTGGGATTAGCATGGTAGCATGAAACGTCAACATGTCCGCAAAAGTAAACAGTGAAACTCATGAAACTCTGTTCTCCTTTGAGGTTTTGGTTGATTACATCCGCATCGAGAGCAAACACGTTTCTGGTGAACTGGCGCTTGCGTTGCGACTTCTGGACTTCCCCACTTTGATCGTGTATCAGCCAGAGAAGAGCCAGAGAAGACCCGAGGAGCTTCATGGGGATGATGGAGGAGAGCAAGCAGCGGGTCTACCATCGTTTAGGGGCGACCACGTGTTTCGTAAAGGGAAGTCTTGCTTGTTCAAAATCAGTATGGAGGCGCTGCATAGCCAGCTCGCGGACACGCCCCTCTATGCCATGGTGCTGGACGTCAGAGGAGAGGTCCCGACCTTAGTGGGAACCTCTCTCATCCCACTGGCACAACTCGTGGGCAAAATACGGCTGGATGTGAACGCTCGTGGTATTTCCAATCCCTCCTCTCATGGGGAAAAGGGCCATATTGGCATATTAAACCTAATGGGGGATAGAATTGGAGTGATGTCTCTGAAGTATAAACTCTTGAGTCTGGGGACTAGTTTACTGCCTCATATTTTAGAAAAGAGGACACATGTCATAAGCAGCATACATGACACACGACGTGAGCATGTGCAGATGGACGTGGAGGAGGACACTTGTTTTACACATCCATTATCCTGTGGGAAGATCAAACCGTCAGATCTTCACGATGAATCCCTCTTCGGAGACAGACAATCTAATCAGAAGTGTGACGCAACGAGGGATGCGCGTGCTTGCGTTGCCACTCAGACAGAACCCATGCCAAGGCTCAACGCTAACCCACCGGCCTGGGTGGCATCCTGTCCTTTTGAGGAGAATCCCAACGTATTCTGTCCCCCCAACCTGTTCTACAGCAGCTCAGGAGAGGAGACAGGGACCAGCCCATGTGTGGATGAGTTGGAGGGTGTGTTTGAGGTGGAAGGTGTGGAGCGCTTCACACCTGAAGCTATAGAACACCCTACACCTCAGACAGCTTCAGCAGTAGAGCATGACACGAACAGCCACAAACAAGAAGATCCGAATGGGCTTATGCAGAATTTCCCCTTGGAGACGTTAAGACAGTTGCCTTTATTGAATGCTCTTCTGGTTGAGCTGTCACAACTGACCAGGCAGGGAGTTCAACAGCCCTTGTCTATTCATCCCCACCTAGCATGGATTTACAGTCCCACCCTGGCACAGCCGCTGGTGGCGGCAGGCACAAACTCAACAGCACCGACACAACAGCCGAACACACCAAGACAGAAGACAGATCCCAGGTTAGGAGACGGATCCGAAACACACATGGAGCCTGTGTCCAAAAAAAATAACGACACAAAGAGAAGCAACACATCTGCGGGAAGAACACTGAAATATGGAACAACGAGAACGTTCCAGCTCAGGCTGAAGCGAATCCCACCAGGACAGGCGAAACACAGAGAGTGCCTGGGCATACAGTCTCTATCCCAGACGACTAAGAGCGCCTCAGACAACAAAAAACACACCGGCCTATTAAAACACGACAGAGGGAAAACAGCAGTGAACCAGACGGCTAGTGTTGATGAGGAGGTAGAGGCGGTGATTCACAGCTTGGCCGGTGACTCAGCCGCCAGCCAAACGGGCCGACTGCACATGTACGAGCATCAGTCAAAGCCCGCTGGGGAAACGTTCAAAGTGGAGATGGCCGGCAAAGGACCTCAAAAGCATTCTCTGCGTTCAGAATCCAACACGAAACGTATCCCAGCTAACGGTGTGGGAGATGAAGACGCCGCCGCACTCGGGCGAGGCGACGACGGCCGCGGGGGATCGACTCAAACACGACCGCTCGCTGATAGGACGACGGAGGAGGAGGAGGAGGCGGACCACGACGGACGCAGCAGCAGGAGCAGCAGCCGTAGCAGCAGCAGGCTATGGAGCCCCCACTCAACGCACCGGAGCGCCAGCAGCCGTGGCAGAAGAGGAGGAGGAGGAGGAGGTGACGAAGAACAGTACATGGATGACTTCAACAGTCTGGACCCCAGTGAGGGGCGGTCCCCGGACCCTCTGAGCAGCCCTGAGTCCGGCCTAGCCCCCCTGGGCCGGTCGAGGAGGTTCTCTGAGTCGCCAGGGTCATCCCTGGAGGCGGGGTCAAATGGGCCCCTGTGGAGGGGCCCCCCGCTCCCCGTCCCCGTGGGGGCCCGGGGCTCCCCACAGCGCTCTCTGAGGGCCACGCACATCATCCGGCCCCGCACACAAGTCTCAGCGCTCAGCGTTTCCTCAGACGACGACTACGACGGTGGGAGGTCTGTTCGTTCGTCCCGGACGGTAGTGCGCTCCAGCCCACAGACGCGGGGGCCCGGCGGGGACCACGGCGGGGCCCCCAGGAGCTCGGTCACCGAGAGCCTCCGGTCGTCCAGGGGCCGTCTGAGTGACTCAGCCCAGAACAGCGGCCCAGCTGGGGGGCTCTCCGCTGACTCTGACGCGTCCTATGACTCATGTGAGGTGGAGGAACTGAGAGATGGGCTTGGATCCCTTGATTTGAAAATAAATTATCAACACGTCTCTGAGCTGGTAGCCAACAAGCTTCCTGGATACACTCTTTAATGGACTGTATCATTTAGTACAAAATGATGTATTTTTGCATTTTGTTTAGTTGAGGTACACTCATATTCAGGCCTATGTGGATGTTTTGGAGAAAAATAAATAATCCTTTGGTTAAAACAATGTGTACATGCGAACTACTTAAATCTTATACCGCATTCTCAATTACCAAAGATGACTGATGGGAAAATTGTTGGGACATTATTATCGTAACCAATGCAAATATGTTTGAACAGCATTCACTTGGATGAATGATGTCATAAGAAAGGGCGCCCCCCGAGTGCGCTTGCGCAGAAGAGTACGGAAGTACAGCAGCTTTGACACAAACAAACGTTGCTGCCCGCCGCGATGTTTAAACACGTTTTCCTGACAGGACCTCCAGGTATATCATCCTTTGTTGTGACATGTCGTTAAACCCTCTTCGCTTAAATAAAACACCAACCAGAATGAACCGCGGGGCTGGCCATGCTTGCAAAATAACATATAATATAAGCTGCTGCAGTGATGCACTTTATCATTGATTTATCACACTTCAAAGATCTAAGCATTTACAACCTGGATACTATATTATACATGTCCGAGGTGATCACTTGATAAACATGTAACCAACAGTTACCAATGAAATAATGATACGGCCCCTTATGTTAGGAGTCCATGTGAATGAATAACACTTTATTGGGGGAACTAACAGGCGTGGGGAAGACCACCCTGGTCCGGAAGGCCAGCGAGGCCTTGGCATCGTCCGGTGCCGCCGTAGGGGGCTTCTACACCGAGGAGGTCCGGGAGGGAGGCCGCCGGGTGGGGTTCGACGTCGTCGTGACCACGACAGGAGAGCGAGGCTGCCTGTCCAGAATCAAGTAGGCTGCTGTTCGGCCAATTTATGCATCCGATTCTTGTCAAATTTCGCCGATTGACGACGTATTGTAACGTCTTTATTTAAGTTTTCAGGGGGACAGCATGTAGATAGACCAATTGCCTCTATCAAATGGTGCTCCCACTACAGAATCACGTTATTTTACGCCACTACTACTCGCCCCATGTAAATTATAAGAATATGGGGAGCATGTTTTGTTGCCGTATTATAAAGTCTTTATTGAATGTTTCAGGCTGATCTTCTGATAAAACCCATGATATGGTTCATTAGTATAGCCTCCATGTACCTGACCCTCCCTTCCATACTACAGAGACCCTGCCGCCTCTGCGTCTCAGGGAGGCCGGGAGTACAAGGTCGGCCAGTATGTGGTTGATTTAACATCATTTGAAAAGCTGTCTCTTCCACTCTTCAGAAGTGTAAGCCGTCCCAAGGTTGTTTCTTTATGTGCAAGCCAATATGAATAGGTAGCGATACATACCTCAGTGCGTTTTATTTCACAAACCCTCAGAAGGTTTTAGTATTGACGGTGTAATTAAAGGGAAAGGCAGACATTCCAGAGTGACACCTATAAGTGATCCTGGTGCCGACTGTCTGTCACTGGCTTCGATTACACACCTGCTTGTAAACTGCCACATGTTTGTTGAGAGACATGTTAAGGAACATTTGAATGTTTGTTGACTCTATATTAGCAAAAGGAAAATTAACAACGTTGATGCTTTGATACATCAAACAAACCACAATGATTGATGCATTGCAAAAGCACAAAATAATCATGTTATGCTAATTTACATTATGCATTTCAACTTTTCTTTTACTTTTGAGTACAACACAATATAGTCAATATAGCTTGCTGTTTTGCATCAAGAGGAAAAGGACATGAAGTGATTTGTAGTCTTTATTTCGGGAACAACTGGCACCCTTTAAATCTCCTCAGAGGGGTCCAGAATAGGTCCTCACCCCGACAAGGAGGCTGCCTAACAGGAACACTTCTCCTCCCAGATGGGCTCGCCGACCCAGGGGGACGGCAGGAAGGTGTTTGTGATTGACGAGATTGGGAAAATGGAGCTCTTCAGCCAGCCATTCATCCGGGAGGTGAGACGGACCCTGGATAGTCCTCGCTGTGCTATTCTGGGCACCATGCCCATCTCCAGGGGCCCGCCGCCGGCTCTGGTTGAAGAGGTACGAGGCCGGAGTGACGTCAGGGTCTTCACGGTGAGAACCCCCTCCTACTCTCGCAGCGCCAACCTCCTTAACGCGTATTTGGGCCGGTGTCACGCAGTGGATCCCCGTGGCTGTTGGACGGGAGTCAGCCACAGCTTTTTACAAGCAGGGCTTTGTGGACAATCTGCTTTACTCACATCAGCTCACATACAGTGAAAGGGTGCGAAGCCAGTGTGATTCAGATCATATCACTGAGGGGGCATGAAGCCAGCTTGATTCAGATCGTATCACTGAAATGGGGGGGCCGGGGGGGGGGGGGGGGGGGCAGCGTGATTCAGATCATATAACTGAAGGGGCATGACCCCAGCGTGATTCGGATCCTATTACAGGGATTTACTTTGAAATTATGCGTGACTGATTTTACAACAATAGTCTCAAAACATTTTGTGCGAGCTGAATTATCCTCGTCTAGTTTTACACCTGAAGCTGCTCATATATTTAGGTGGGAAATTAGGTTAGTGTCTCGGTATTGAATATAATTTGGAAGATAATTTGCCCCAATTATTTATTTTGTTATGTTTCCATGAGTCACAGAACACCTAATTATAATCAACACTTTTCTTCATCTCAAAGTAAACAAATACAAAAGTAAAACACACATCAATTCACATCAACTTCAATGGCTTTTTTTGCTTCACCAACCTTAAGCATTGGCGGATCGTTATTTTGGATCATTCTACAAATATTGGCCAAGTATTTTCTGATTCTAATACTGCCTGTCTCTTTGTTTGTTATTTATGTCGTTTCAGGTGTCTAAAGACAACAGAGATGTCATTCTCCCGGACATTGTGTCAGCAGTACAAGAGTGTCTAACGCACTCCTCATGAAGATGCAGCCCAGAATGATTGTTTTTACCCGGGGAATCGCATGGAAATTCTGTCGAAAGAAACTCATGATCTTACAGTTGCGACAGCTGAAGGTTTGTGTGCAGTGTGTCAAAAGCAATGAGTTTATCTATGAAAATAACTAAAGCTGTCACGACTGCTGAGTATAGCAGTTGTCAACTAGAAGGTGGAATTCTGTCATGCTATATGCTTTGACAATATATGTCATATTTTCATATCGGTTATGATGTTGTATAATATTTGGCACTCCTTTTTACAAGAACTGAAACGCCTAAATTTTAATTTTATTTTTGTTTCTATGGAGTGAATCTTGGTTCTCTCTTGCCAATCGAAAGATGTGCTCATGCAGAGAGATCAATTCATATTTAAGGGCATAACAGGATGTTATCCTTTCCCTTCATACACCAACATTGATCTTTTATTTGCCCTCATTAAAACAAATATGCGGTCATAATACCCATATTGTTTTGAGCATTAATGAGATTGAGAGGTCATGAGTTTAAGTGATCACAGCACCAGCTACTTACCTAGTTAGGTATGCTAAATGCAATTATCTTCCAGTTGATGTGTAATTACCACACCCCTTTTATAGACACATTTTTGATTATAAGTTTTTCATTTGGAGGAATATGAGATGGCATATACTGTATGTGTTCAATAAAACCTTGGGGAATGATAAAATGGTAGTCTGAAGTCACTGTTGTTGACCAATGTTTGCCGTGTGAATTCTGTCATATGACCTGGGTCACAGATTATATGTTACAGGATTTTCTATACTAATGGAGTTACCAGAGCGTTGTCCGCAGAGCGACTAGATGTTAAAAGCCAGCCTTGATAAGCATGTGTCCCTTTCAACCATCAACAGACCGCAGTACGTTGGAAGGGTCAGATTAATCGGATTTACTGGCGGCACTCCAATAAATATAAGTATTATTTTTATAGCTAAGGCGTGTGTATAGAGCATATAGAATAGCAGTGGATTGTTTTTAAGCCTAAAAGTGTCAAGGGGTCATTCCAAAGTGAAAACCCAGAGAGTCCTCAGTTGTCCTGGTTTCCTGTTGTTTATCTACGGCTAATGCTATTTGTGTAACTGTTGTAACCTGTCAGGCTGGCTCAGGATTGGCTGCCAGCTGTGATCTGTGTCCGACTCTCTGCTGGGGCAGCATCTGCCCTGGCAGCCTGCTGCAGCTCCTCTGGACCGATCTCCACTCACAGTCCCAGTCCAGTGCCTCAAAGTCAGAACCTGAACTTTAGGGTACTTTGGGTCAGACGCCAACGCTGTATTGTCTTTACATTAACATTAACATTTAGCGACTTACAGCCAATTCTATACACACACAGACGGGGGAGTCAACCATGCAAGGCGACCACCAGCTCAATCTGGAACAGTTAGGGCTTAGGTGTCTTCCTCAAGGACACCTCGACACCTCTCGGAGACGGGGAATGAAGTAGTAACCTTCCGGTTACAAGTCAACCCGCTCTACCTCCTGAGCTACTGCCATTCATCCGTTACATTGAGATCAATCTGGCATCGTTGACCAGAATACCATCACTGACTAGACCGATGGGCCGATGTTGTGGTTTATCTGGGGGGGAGCTGAGAAGGGCCAGATACTTCTATCAAGGGCACTCTGACTCACCCCTTGTGCAGGACTGTGAATCGAGTTCACTCTCCAGGAGGGTGGCAGATGGGTTACGTAATGCAGTGGAGATGACCACAGAGCCGTGCCAAGGCCTTGTGGTCATCTTTCTCAGCCGATTTCACACAATCAGGCTGCCAGCATGTTAGTGTGTGAACGCCGGCGACTGAGGGAGCATATGCACGTGTGTGTGAGTGTAAGATCGTACTTACCTTGTACTGTACTGTGATATATTATGGTGATTGCATTTATTTATGATCTAAAGTAGTGTGGACTTGGTAGCCATCGAGGAGATGTTTTTGTAAGCACATTAATTCATACATTTGCAAACATTCTCCACGTATGCTTTTCTTTCATCTTTGATCCACCTTCATCCACTTTCTCTCTCTCTCTCTCTCTCTCTCTCTCTCTGTCTCTCTCTCTCTCTCCCTCTATCTCTTTCAAAGAAACACAGAATTGTTGTTGTTCTGATTTCCCCTGAGGGATCAATAAAGTACCCTTATTGTATGATGAAAAGGAGGGAATACAGCTATTTTTACATCAGTCCTATGTTGTTGTGAAACCATCTCGAGGTTCTGCGTGCTCCGCTGTCTGTTTTCCATCGCCAACACTTTGTTTCAAGAACACCACTGGGGGAGCAGCAGAAGCATCCCAACGTTTACTGATGAAAACCAACTTCTGGTGAAAAGCTTCCATGGAGAATACGTTGAAAGAAAACAAACAGATTTTGCCCATTAATATCCATATCGCGTGCTTACATTCGCTCCCGTATCTGCGGGACAGATGTCTGCACCCTTTATCCACAGCGTAAAGGAGCTTATACTGCCGTGCCCCGGGACAATGGGGGCTCCAGGGACGGTGAGAAGCGTGGATTAGGTTGTGTATTGTACGACGTGCTATAATACCGGCCCAGTGTGACAGCTGTGGACGAGGACGCATTATGGTGCTTTATTACGACCAAGACTGACTGATCATATTATTAAATACACATCAGACTCACAACCGAGAAAGTGCTTTAGAGAGCGTGTGGACGTCCAACAAACGAACAATCAGCTCGCTCTCTCTCTGGACCATTCAGTGAGCAATGGGACGGGGGACGAGGCAATGAATGTAGAGTAAACAGAGTATGTTGAGCTCACTCTTCTTAGTCTCTATAATGTCAGATATATTGACATACACACCATATTGTGTGGAGAGCAGATACACAAACTCTCTGTAATCCTGATCAAAGTCTCCTAGTTTCTGTGGTTGCCATGGCGCTTTGTCATGAACTCAGCATCACCTACCTGGAACAGCCATGATCTGTGACTAAAGGGTATTGTTGAAAAGTTTAAAAGAAAAGGCCCACCGCAATTGAGCTATAACTCCCCCTCTTACGCCATTGACCATCGCTAAACGACCACGAGAATCCGGCGGTCTGACAGGTGGGGCAGTTAATGTCAAATCTGATCCGAGAGCTTTCAGGAAAGCTGAGCTATTCGATCCGTTCTTACCCAACCGCTATTCTACTGCCTTGCCCACCTCAGTTCAATAACCCATCTTTAACATGACATCACTTTAATTTGCTCTCACACACACACACACACACACACACACACACACACACACACACACACACACACACACACACACACACACACACACACACACATACACCTCGAGGGCTGCAGGGGGCTGAAGCCACCGTGTTGAATTTCAAAGCCCTGCACAGTCACCCCCCTCTCCCCCCTCCCCCCCCCCTCTTCCTACCCACTCCCACACACAACCTTTTAAGCCTTTGGATCAAAGCTCATGAGATGGCCCTGGAGTCTAAAAAACAACCCGGGCCTTGTAGCCTGAAGGACGGTGCAATCCCCTCGTTCATGAATAGTGAATAAGCGGGGAGAGGGACTCCAATCTGGCCTGTTCCGGTCTGGGTCTTTGGAGGGGCTGTTAACTCATCCGCACTCCCATTATCGTTTCCTTTCCCAAAATGGCTGGGAGGGGGAGAGACAGCCGCATCCTGGAGTGATCATACCGGTCCGCCCCCCCCCCCCGCCTGGGGGGGTGTCCACATGCTCGCGTTACGCTTCTGCCCCCCCCTCCTACTTTGTTTGGTGTCCGTGGAGGATTTTGGGTTGAATGTCGCCCACATGTTAAATATCTCCAGCATCCACGCCCAGCAGCTCCTCACCGCATGACAAACGCTCCTTCAAGGTGACTTGTTCCGGTGTGTGTGTGTGTGTGTGTGTGTGTGTGTGTGTGTGTGTGTGTGTGTGTGTGTGTGTGTGTGTGTGTGTGTGTGTGTGTGTGTGTGTGTGCGTGCGTCCATGTGTGTGTGCGTGCGTCTGTGTGTGTGTGTGTGTGTGAGTGTATGTGTGTGTGTATGTTTGGAGGGGGAACGGGAAGGGGTGATGAATATTTTAACGACTTATTGTATGAGCTGGGAGAGAGAGGGGAGATAGAGAAAGCTAAAGAGAGAGAAAGAGTGAAAGAGAGAGAAGGAGGAAGAGAGAGTGCAAAGGACAGAGGGAGAGAGAGAAGGAGCGAGAGAGAGAGAGAGAGAGAGAGAGAGAGAGAGAGAGAAGGAGACAGAGAGAGAGAGAGAGAGAGAGAGAGAGAGAGAGAAGGAGAGAGAGAGAGAGTGACAGAGAGACAGAGTGACAAAGCCTGTGTTGTCATATGAGCTTATCCAGTCTCATCCTCCCCTGGAGCTTAGCGGGGGGGCGGTCGGAGCTGTCTGCCCCATCAGGAGCAGCAGTCAGGTCAGAGGTCAGAGGGCAGGCCTGGGTATCAGGATCACGTAAAGTGATCAATCGACTCTTGTTTTTCTTGTCCTTTTTGTGTACCATTGTCCTTGATCACTGTCCCTGGGGACGGATCAGTCCAATAGCGATGCAGTTGAATGTCAATGAGATTGGGATTATTCTGTGATTATGCATTCAGATAGACCAAGGACTATATAATCCTCAAAGATGATCGAGTGAGGGGGGGGGGGGGGGTTGTCACGTTCAGAATGTGTGAACGACAGGTCGGAAGCAACACCCTTTCACTTCACAGCGAGGACACCAGAAGCGACCAACTCCCAGTGCTCAGCACAGCAGTGCATGTGACCTGCACTCTCTTTCCTTTTGGTGTACAAAACAATCGACAAGAACATGTAGCAACCGTTTAACTTCTATTGATCGTTACCTGATCAATGTCAGCCCGATTCAACATGTGTGGTGCTCGTCAATAACTCCACAAGGTCACTACGATGCTTGATGAAAGTTTCCCAGATCATCAAACACATACCAGTCCGGAATCGATGGTGGTATTGATCCACCTCATGTTGGGAGGGTTATACAGACGTCATGGTTTATGCAGTTGGTTTAGAACAGTTGACGTCCTCGATGTGAAATGTTTTGTGTGTACGTGAGTAAGCTTGGAGTATTTTGCAGTGCTGTGAGAGGCTGAATCACACAGAGCAGTTTGCTTGTTAATAATGAGCTCGTTATGATGACACATGCTGGGCCATGACTAATACTTCACCTTGGTTTTGGGCAAATCCAAGCCAAAAATTTAGACATTGATTGCTAGGTTTGTCAAACTTTTTCACTTTCAGGCTCCTTCAGTCATATACAGAAATGCAAAGGTTCAGACGGATTGAAAACTATTTTCATTTGCAAATTGAAGCATCGATGTGATCTGTGTGTGTTTGTGTGCACGCGTGCGTGTGTGTGTGTGTGTGTGTGTTTTACTACTGTTTAATTAGTAAATCCCCCTTTAAGTGGCATTGAATCTAGAATGGAAGGGCTGCATTGTCTACAGAGCTTTTCTCATGTCCAGCGTCCATCTATAATGCTTACTGTCTACGCTAGTGTGGTTGTATTGATCGCTGCATTGATCGTGTCTATGTTGAGTGGAAGTGAGCACCATTGATCCCGTGAGAAAAAGCAGTTTGTATAATGCTTAGGCTGACAATTTGTTCTGCGATAGCACCGCGCGAAACAAATGAGCTGTTAACGATTTCCAACTCGATATTCCCACAATATTAACCTACAAAGAAAGTGTGTTGGTTTTACCGAGCAATCCATTCGCTCGTTCCAATCGGTTCCTCAAGACGCACCAGGGTTCATTGTCTTAACACCGTGGAGAAGCATTAAGGACGGCTCCCCTTTCTCTGCCTATACGAGTGATTTGATTGGCGGCACGTGTCTCAGAAGGTAGAGCGGGTTGGCTGGTAATCGAAATGTAGCTGGTTCGATCCCCGGCTCCTCCAAGCTGAGTCTCGACGTGTCCCTGAGCAAGACACGACCTCACCCTCACCTTTCCCGACGAGCTGGCTGGTGCCTTGCGTGGTTGACTCCGCCGTGAATATGTGCATGAATGTGTGCATGAATGGGTGACTTTTAGGCAGTATTGTAAAGCGCTTTGAGAGGCCACTGGTTAGAAAAGCGCTGTATAAATGTATATTTACCATTGTATAGCCCTGCGACGTATGTTCATAAAGCGCTTCAGAATTAATGCTAAGTACATTATAGATTTGTCATGGGGTCGTGTCTTTGAATCGTGTCTTACCTTCTAATATGCAAAAATAAGACTAATGAACATCTTGCAGCAGGCAATGGCCCTGAGGGCCGGCCCTTAATCTGCGGCAGCATCCTGCCTATTCATGTCCTCTTTCTGGGCAGCCACCGGCTCCACAACAAACCTTGATTAATTAGACGGAAAAAAATCAGCACTCATGAATAATCATACAGAAAAAAAATAACAATTCTGAAAATTGGTTGCATCTCTTGATTGGTTTAAAAATGTTTTATTATAAATGACATTGTGAATGAGGCGTTCGTCCCTAGACAAGCACACGCAGTATCAAACTGCTGGAACCGACGGTGTAGTGAAGCAAAGCCCATCAGAGTCCTATTGGACTACTTTGGGTTGTGAATCAGGCTGCAGCAACACAAGTAGTATGAGTGGTATACATTCAGTATATGTAAAAAAACAACAAGAACTAAGATAAACATCAGAAAAGGGATCAGCTTTTATATTACACGCTGCTTTTAACCTAAGCGGTATCTTTTCTATGTTTGTACGCCACTGTTTACACCAAAACACAGCAGTAGCCTGCAGCCATTTCGGAATACAACAGACAACTACAGATGGGTTCGGGGAAATGTTGTCATTCAGCTATTCTCTCACACAAAACTCTTCCATTCACAATCCAAAGAGGAAACTTTTAAGTGGGATGCACTTAACCCATCATGGTGTCGCATATCTATTCATCTAAAACAGGATATTGGCATCAAAGAAAATCTTCCAATACAAACAATATGTTACCAAGAAGAGGCAAATCAAACATACCGGTATATTAAATTAAAGCAACTTGATTGGTTGGTTCCTTTTGGTCTATTGTCTGAAGTGGATGTGGAGATTGTTGATTAGCTCAACAATTATGGTCTAAGGGTCCCTTGATTAAGTTAATTGTAATTGGACATTATTTAATTTAGAACAGAAATGTAAGACTTTACTTTGGAACACAAAATAATACAAAAATTACGAAAGTGATTTCACAAAGCTTGATTTAAACAACACACAACTCTTGTCCACCCTCTTGAACATAAATATAATCTGCAACTACTCGACTCAGGCCGGTTACTTCTTAAACAAACATGTGCCCTGCACATTAAAAAACATCAATATAAAACCCATATAAAGAAATCCACTAGGGGGCGCCGCTGTGACGGCCGGAGCCCCTTCACACATGTCCCTCCTTCTTCCCAAAGATCTTCTTGAACACAGACTTGTTGCGCGCCGGTCGCGGCAGGCTGGCGTAGCTCCAGGGGGCGCCGTCCTCCCCGGGGGGGGCCCGGTGCGTCCACCCCACCGTGCCCAGCAGCACGGGGGTTTCGGGGCCCCCGCTGGCGGGAGGCCCCCCCTGGTCCCCGGAAGACCGGTCGCCTATCACCAGAGTCACAGAGTAGCTGGAGCCCAGCTCCCCGCCCCCCCCCACCGCGGGGGTAAGCTTCCTCACCGGACGGATCTTCTGATAAGTGGCTGAGGGGGGGAGGGGGTGAAGGAATGGGTCACATATCATTAGCCTAGTAGCATAACTGCCTAAGTCATATTTTGAGGTTAATTACATTTACATTTAGGGCATTTGGCAGAAGCTTTTATCCAAAGCACTATTTTAAAGTGTAAGGAGGTACAACATACTATAATTGCATAAAGAGGGGTGGGAGGGAGTGGGGGGTAAACCCCTTATTAGTTAGGGGGGTTCATCTTGTATTTAGCGTAAAAAACCTCCCAAATCAAATAGATGACTTAGGCAGATAGTTATTAGGGAATGTAAAAAGCACTCTGATTGACTTAGGATACAGCCAATGAGGCACAGTGAATCAGCAGCATTATGAGAGTAGCGTTAGGTGAGATATCACAATTTGGCACAATAATACTTAATAATACTTAGAATAACGATTTACATAAATAAATAGGAAAGAAAATAAGCAAATAGAACAGAAGTCGGCGAGCTCAGACGCTCTGGTGGGTGGATGTTTATGGTGACTGTAGCATGGATTGGAGGTGAGGTATCAGGGAGATTTCAGAGGGCTTAGCCACTCTTCAGTGAAAGCGTTTTAAACACAGCTGTCTTCAGCATGAAGCCCTCGAGCTAGGAGCTGCTCCTTGTTCCTTTGTGTTTGTGCGCTGCTTCTTGCCATTACATAAAATACCAAATAGTTTGTCTCAAAGAAAAACTCACTCGCAGATGAACAGTTCAGTTCATTGTCCAACTGTATGGGTGTGCGTGTCATTTAGTTTCATTACAGTTGTACCAGTTGTGTGTAAAAGTAAACTTATATTTAGCTTCTTCAGAATACAGCCATAACTGGTCAGAAGCAAGCAACACGATCGCTTAGCAACTGCTTCAATCGCTCACGCCAGGTGTGTGAGCGATGGCTAGTACGTCGGCCCACTGACCTGAGGTGAAGGAGTGGGAGCGGCATTTGTTCTGGAGCCAGTCTTTCTCCGCGGTCCCCGGGCTGTGGGGGGAGGACGAAGGCGGGCTGTTCCCTGGAGAGCCCCCAGAAAGACTCCTCAGGCCGGCCACAGCATCATCATCATCATCATCATCATCATCATCATCATCATCATCATCGCCTGGAAAGGAATCCAGAAGTTTCAAGGACCGCTCGGTAACGAGTGTGAATGTACAACCCCACAAAAGTTAACAACTGTTCATGACGAGGCCAGATAGAGGGAGCTGGCGGTCTTTATGAGGCATGCCGTGGTAAATCATAGACCTTTAGTCCCGACTACTGGTGCGATACACACCAAATCATCCCCGGTGCACAAAGGACCCTGTTCCCAGAAAGACCCATCATTCAACCGCTAACCCGAGAAATAGAAAAGCCCACAACACACTCCAAGACGAGGCGGAGGAATGCTCATTAGTTGTTAAATCTCCTGAGCAAATGGTACTGCATTCATACAGTGATCTTTTAACCGGCGCTTCACTCTGAGCGGCTCTACAATATTGCCTAACATTCCCCCATTCACACACCGACGGCGGTGTAAACCAGGAGGTAGGCAGGAGGTTGCGGTCACTAAAGACTCTAAAAACTAGACATTCGCACAGCTTCTTCCCCACGGCCATCCGACTCCCCCCCCCCCCCTGACCAGTCTCCCCACTCAGTGATCTAATGGTCTGTTGTACCCAATCACGTGAGCTCTCTGCACTTTGGCACTCTATATTTATTATATTATTCATTTACTCACTCATTTTGCACTATTTATGTTGGTTTTGCACTGTCTTGTCCTGTCTTGTCTGTCCTGTTGTAAACTCCACTGTACCAAAACAAATTCCAAACATGTTTACATGTCATGGCAAATAAAGTCTTCTGAATCGGAATCTGAACCACGCAAGGCGACGGCCAGCTCGTCAGGAGCACTTAGGGTGAGGCGTCTCGCTCAGGGACACCTCGGCATTCTGCTAGGAGAAGCCGGGGATCGAACTAGCAACCTTCTGGCTACAAGACAACCCCCTCTACCCCCCTGAGCCACATGCCGCCCCAAGCAGGGTTGAGAGTTGTTCTTAAAAGTGACAGCTCATTGGCCGACCGTGATAAGGGACTGGGGAGCTCATGCGTGACCGTCACCCCATCGCTGATAAAGACCTGGCAGAGGGCCTCACCACGGGGTTCTGCCTCAGCAGGGGCCACCGCCCTCGACTGCTCCCCGGCCGTGCTCTGACCGCCCTGGGTCATGGGGCTGTACTCCCGGGTCAGCACCACGATCTCTTTGGCCTGGGGGGGCGACCGGTCCTTGCGCCGGGGGAAGGTGGAGATGAGGTCCGGCCGGGAGGTGCAGTGGCATCGGTCCGTACCCTGGCAGCCAGGGCACAGCGAGCGGCTCCTGGGGGCAGGAGAGGACGGCAGAGGCGGCAGGGGGTCGGATCAGTGGTGTGTTCATGCGAAGGGCTGTTATTGGACGACAGCGTGACGACTGTATGCAACGGTTGTACACATTTATGGGGCCGAATTCCCATATATGGGCATACACAGGTTTAGCATTTTTAAGGATGAGAGTTGAGCGGCCTGCTTACGAGGAAACAGGGAGGTCTTGATTGACAGGGCCAGGAGACACTGAGGGGGCGGAGCTAGTGGGTCCTGTTGTGAAATCAAACACAGAACCAATTAGCAACACATGAAAATGGAGATACAACGGGGACGATTGCAGCAAAGGTGACGAGCTCCGTAGATGAAGCTCACCAGTGTTTGCTTGTATCTTCAGCATCCATTTCCTCATCATGAAGCGCGACGAGGCGTTCAGTAAGTATTCAGAGCCATCTCGCAGCCTGGTGGCGGAGAATACATTCAATACACATATCAGCAGGACTTGTGTGTACGCTTTACATTTAGCAGACTCCTTTATCCAAAGTGACTTCATAAACGCATTCATACACCGACGGCTTGCGTGGTTGACTTCGCCGTCGGTGAGTGCATGCGTGCATGAATTGTTGTTCATACACTCATCGGAAGAAGTTAAGATTAGGTGCCTTGCTCATGGACACCTCAACACTTAAATAGGAGGAGCCGGGGATCGAGTTAGAGCCGGTTGCCTCGCAACTTTCCAGTTACGAGGCAACCGGCTCTAACTCCTGAGACAAGCCGACCCCATTAGCATATCCTTTCTCTCAAACATAGCGACACAAGCCCCCCCCCCCAGTGGGGAACTCCAGCCCCCCAGGGGTCTACCCCTCTGGATGAAGGTCCTCACCGCAGACAGAGGACGTTGGGTTTCTTGGTGTACTCCGGCACTGGCTCACACTCCGCTCCCACCAGGTTGAGTGGCAGCCCGCACACGGAACTCTGAGACAGAGAGCGCACGTCAATCAATCAGGAGTGACAAGCCCGCCAGCCTCCCATCTAATCACTGCCCACTCAAAGTGTCTGGCACCTCAAGTTAATAACTGATAAATGGACTGCATTTATACAGCGCTTTTCTAACCAGTGGCCCCTCGATGCAGTTTACAATATTGCCCAACATTCACACATTCATGCACACATTCACAGGCCGACGGCGCTGGCGGCCATGCAAGGCGGCAGCCAGCTCGTCGGGAGCAGTTAGGATGAGGTATCTTGCTCAGGGACAGCTCGACACTCACAGCTAGGAGGAGCCGGGGATCGAACTAGCACCCTTCCGGTTACCAACCAAACGCTCTACCTCCTGAGCCACATGACGCCCCCGATGAAGTGTCGTCGCCCCCCCCCCCCCCGACGAGTCCTGCTTACCCTCAGCGTATCCTTCCTGTCCTGGTAGAAGCACAGGCTGTGTCTGTACAGGACGGCGTGGTGGGAGTTCCAGCCTCTGGACGCCGCCTGGGGGCCAGAGATAAGGCGAGGTGTGAGTGGAACGGTTCTGTGCGTTTGGTGACTCGGGTAGGTATCCAGAAAGAGGTTCCGCTCACTCACTTTCTTCCCCCCTAGCTGGAGTTTATGCTTCCTCTCCAGAGTTCCCTCCATGGACTGCAGCTCTGCCTTCCCACTCTGAAAGCAGGTCTCGTATCAGATTTGATTTTTCAAAGGGGAAATAGGAGCTTTTGATGGAGTTCTGTTTTGATTTGAGGCCAACGTGTCAGACTCGGTGTGGTCGAACCTCACCGTTGTCCTGCAGCGCCCTCCGGTGGCCATCCTGGGATCCTGATTCTCCATCTCGCTGGAGCTTTCTAGGGTGGTTCCGATACGAGAGGCACCCTCTGGGTTCCTGAGAACCGACAGTAGGCTCACCGACTGCTCCTGTCCAGAGGGCAAGAGACGGTCTTACAGTCAGCAATTATGTCAAAATTATCAAATTTTTGAAATTTACATTTTTTGCATTAACAAATGTATCGGACCCAGTTTAAATATATATATGAAAAAAAAACTTCTATCCAGATTTTTTCCTGTCCAGAAATAAATGAGTAAATAAAAAGGGATGCCATTCCATTAAAACAGCCCTATCCAATGTGACTGTTGAACCTTGATAACACAGTCTATAAACATGAGTTTGACATTCCATTTTCCAGCTTATTATAAAAGGGACTACAATGATGGTTCATGTCTATTTTGTTCCAACAGACTAATAGCCAGAGGACACGGCAAAGCAGTAGCGTGGAGCTTTTCATCAGAGTGTATCTCAAACCTCACCTGTGAACAAGCTGTGTCCTCCTTCATCTGTTCCTCCTCCTGCCCTTTCTTCACCACCTCTGCATCCTCCTCCACCTCCTCCTCCTCTTCGTCTCCATAGCGGTAAACGTATCTCTGAGTGTCCACCACATCGGTCCGCTTCACCACGTCTGAAGACCTCTCGTTCACAACAGCAGAAGAAGACTCGCAGGCCCAGGACCTCCTCTCGCCTTTGGCCACCAGGGGGAGCCGCTCTCCCGCGGGCTTCTCCCTGTCGTACCCCAGCAGGGACTGGATGGACGGGGGCAGCTTGAACTCGGCCACCAGGAGGTTGGGGGCCGACGCCGTGACCAGCTTCCTGTAGAGCACGGCCTGGGGCTTGGCGGCGGGCGACAGGGGCGTGTCCAGGGGGGGTTCCCCCTGGTGGCAGGGGGCCGCGGGGGCCTCTTCCTCCTCCTGGTGGGGCTGGTACATGATGTCGGAGCAGATACTCTGCCTGTAGCTCCTGGTGCGGTTCCAGATGTCCTCCAGCTCCTCCTCTTCCTCCTCGAACTGCCGGTGGTCCGTGCGGAACGGTTCGCCCTCGCCCTCGACCCCAGCCTCGAGCTCTCCCCCGGCCTCGTTCGGAGCGGGGGGGGAGCGCGGCGGCGGCGGCTCGACGGGCGCCTGACCACTGGTCACCCTGGCGAGCTTGCAGTCCAGCCCCTCCAGCTCCAGAGACACCAGCCTCCTCACCACCGCCCGGGGCCGGGGGACGACGTCCGGGCACGGGGCCTCCGCGCACAGCCTGGCGCTGCCCGTGCTGGAGACCCCCGAGTCCAGGGAGTCGTTGAGGCCGCCCACGCCCACCGCCGCCTTGAGGTTGACCACCATGTGGGAGGCCTGGCTCTGGACCTGAGCCGGCGTCCTCTCCTCCCCCTGGAGCCCGGCGGCCCTGTGGTACTGGTGCTTGTCCAGGTCCTGGATCAGCGTGTGCACGCTGAGGCACTCGTGGCGGCCGCGCGTCGCCGACGGAGCGGCGGCGGCGACCAGGACGGCGTTCACATTCGAGGCGCCGTCCCCCCGGGCGGGGTTCCCGCGCGGGCCGCTGTCCGCCGAGAGCTGCCTGAGACGCCCGCTCCCCTCCATGACGACGTAGTCTTCGTCTGCGTCTGCGGAGGGGCTGACCTGGAGCTGGGACATCTTGTCCCACTCCGTCTCTGGGTCCTCCTGCAGACCCGGCCCGGAGGCCCCGCGGAGGTCAGTGCACGGCACGGTCTGATCCGCCACCTCTCCCGGGAACGGGGGATGGGATTGATGGGGGTGCGGGTGGCGAGGGGTGGTCTCCCCCGCGTCGGGCGTGTCCTTAACGACGACTTCGGGATACCCGGGATACACTCTGGGGCTGTGGGGGGTGGGCGGGGTGTGTTTGAAGGAGCTCAACGACCGGGGCCGCTGCTGCTCCGGGTCGGCCCCGGCCGCCTTCTTGCACTCGGGCGGAGCGATGGTGATGATGTCCTGGATGCTGGGGATGACGCTCATGTCCTTGGGCAGCTCGAAGCTCAGGACGGAGCCCAGGGAGAGGAAGCGGCAGTGGCTCCTCACCTGAGGCCCGCCGCACACGGCGTACGGCGTGATGCTGTACTCCCCCGAGCACTCACTGTCGATGTCCATCAGCAGGGGGTTCTTCATGTACGCCGTGTCTTCCTCTCCCCCTCCATCGCCTCCTCTCCCTCTTCCTCCCACTCTCACGGGGCTCTTCGCCGCGCTCTGCTTCTTCCTCCGGCCCTCCTTGAGCGGCCAGGTGTGCGTGTCGTAGGCCACGCCCTCGCAGCCGTAGCGGGGCTCCGCCCCCGCCCGCTCGTCCACCCCCATGATCCTCTGGATGGTGTGGCGGCGGGCGTCCCTCTTCCTCTTCCTCTTCTGGCCCATCCTCTTCAGGCTACTGAACATGGAGGCGCCGCCGCGGGCCGTCGGGTGGAAGAACACGCCGGGCGCCAGCGTGGCGAGCGGCGAGGAGGAGGACGTCGAGGAGGAGGTGGAGGAGGAGGGGGAGGAGGAGGAGGAGGCGGCGGTGGAGCAGGAGGGCATGGCCACCTGGCTGGAGGCGTAGGTCTTGAGGCGGGGCAGGGTGATGCTCTCGTAGACGGGCGTCAGGCCGATGCCGCTGTCCTTCACGTGCAGGTAGGTGCTCACCTGGAACGGGACAGGGGAAGGGGGAGGGACAGAACAGTCAGAACGCCGCGTGAGACCGCCGGTTCCTGTTGAGACGCGGGGGGGGGGGGGGGGGGGGGGGGGCGCGGTATTGCCGGAGGGTTAATGGCGGACAGACTCGTTGCAGTACCCTTGCAGTGTACCGTGAAAACAAAGGCGTCTCAGTTTTCGTTTCACATGTGTTACAGATGAAGGATGATATCAGAGCAGGGCTGACTGGGACAATCAGCTACCCTTCCAGTGACATAGATCAGCTCTGGTTTCCTGCCATCATGCACGCATCGATACGCAGATACACACATGAATACGCGCATGCATGCACGCTTACGCACACACAGACACACACACACACACACACACACACATACACACGTTGGATACAGAACAAAGTATGGACGAGATTTATCACACAGCAAAGCAAACACGGAAACAGAAAAAAAAAGTTAGAAAAACACAGAGAAGGGCCGATGAATATAGATGCGATTACTAGTGATTGCTGTTGCTCTTTACCCCTGCAGGGCTAAATAAAAATCATATGTGTATGTGAACATGTCGTCATATGCAGCTGTAATGGTTTGACCCCTCAACTCCATGACTAATCTCATGTTCCCGTGGCAGCCCCGAGACTATAAATCACAGTGTGCAGTCTGGGGGCCGCTTTGCAGGGTTCAGCGGCAGTTTCAACGTTTAATGACCGCGCCTTTGTTGCTGTCTGGGACCCACTCACGCTGGGAGCCATTTTGGATTGAAACGTTGAAGGGAAGTGAGTTGTGAGGTCATTTATTTTACACAATGAAGTCTCGCAGAAGTAAACAGAAACAGGTTTTTTGGGTCCCCGTGGCCGGTACTATCTGTGGTTACGTGGAGCAGAGGGTTGGGATAGCTTCTGTTCTCGTTCTCCGATGTGAACAGGCAGAGGTCTTTGCCTGTTCACAGGCTCCTGTCTGTTTCTTAATCGCCTGCCTCCTTATAATAGGAGCTCATACAAGTTGGTAAGGGCCTAAGAATGCAGATTTTTTAAATGGGAGACATAGTTTACTAGTTTACAGTATCAATCTTGTGATAGTCGAGATACATGAGCAGTGTCTAAAAATGTATGATTAGATAATTCTAAATGTAGTCCTTCAGTTCAATAACGAAGATACCAATTTCATACACAAATATATATAACAGAATTGTATATAGATCATTTATAATAAATATATTTTGGTAGAATGGTAAAATAATGGCTCTTTTTTGTTGGTAATACTTTTTTTTGCAGGGAATTGTATCTCATAGTATTTTGAGGAGTTTCTCGTTCTCGTTTCATCTCTTAGTTGTACCTGAATATTCATAACCCTGGAATTATTCCAAGAATATGTGATGTCTGGTTTATGTGACGTGCAATACCAAAACCAATGCATAGAAGTATCCTTGTACTTTAACCAGTGCTTGTACCAAAGTCCATAGTACTTTCACATGTTAACCTACATCACGTGTAAGGGTTAGGTGTTCAGACGTTCGTGCCGAACGTCTGCACGACTCCGTACGGACACAGAGGTTAGTGAGGCCAGCGGGGCGCGCCCACGCCCCAACACGGCTACACACAGCATGCCTTCCCCCAGCGCACTACAGCTCCCAGCATGCAACACCACTCCACACACCGCACCATTTACCTCGTCCGCACTCTGCCGATATATCTTTCTCTTTCGTTTTAAACTACCAAAAGTATTTTCCAAAAGCCCCTGGCAGCGTCGCCAAAAGCTTTTACAGGCGGGGGACTCAGCAGGCTGAGGGAGAGAAGGAAAAGGGGGGAGGAAGAAGATGAAGGAAGGAAGGAACAGCAGGGTGTCTCCCCCATCGCTACGGGGGACAAACCAGTGCACAGTGGGAACCCTCCCAGGGAGGGAAAGGGAATGTGTAGCAGGAAGATCTCTGGCAGTGTCGGTGTGAGCAGAAGCTGGACGGGCCTGCAGAGGTTCATGGCTGTCGTGGCGACGGTTGTGACTTGGATTTGTGCACTGATTACAGATGGGTACTGAATGTAACCCCAACATGGGGATGATATGCAACGTCACGACATCTGCATGCAGGACATTGTGAGATCTCATAAGTGCAGTGAATTACTGATGCTAAACCGTAATCATCGGTGTATTAACGATATTGGAACTACTAACTAACCAAATCATAAATAAGTCCCATCTCATCTCTCTCATGAGATGAGACTTATTTATGATTTGGTTAGTTCATAAATAAGTATTGAATACAAAAGTGACTTGATATTCTAAACATGGCCCAGCTTGATCATGTGTGTGAGTGTGTGCGGTTTCAGAACAGGCCCTCACCCTGTGAACGGGTTCTGAGGCCTCCTCCTGCAACTCCTCCTCCACTCCAGCAGGGGGCTCCAGCACCTGGACCTGGCTGTCCCCCGTGCTGCGGAGGCTGAGCAGGAGGTTGACGGTGCCCCCCAGGGCAGCCCCGCCGGGCTCCTTGAGGACCAAGACGGTGGGCTTGGCCGCCTCGCCTCCCGGCCTTCCCCCGACACGGGTCATGACCTCGTAGTCGTCCTCCTGGCCCGGGTCCGGGCGCTGGGCCGGCCTGCTGCCCGGGGAGGCGGGTTGGCTGTCAGGCCGCGGCGTCTGGGTGTCCTCGCGGGGGCTGACTCCAAGGGGCCGGAGGCACTGGTAGACCTCTGGTCTGGGAGTGGAACTCTAGAGTGGAGGAGTAATTACAGGGATGAGGAGTGTGTCATTGTCGAGAGCATCATCACCTCCTGGATGATAATTATAGCTATCATAGTCATCATCAACATCATCATGCTCCTCCTCCTCCTCATCATCATCATCCTCAAACTCATCATCCTCATCATCACATTATCAAACTGCCCCCAATACAGGCACGGCGTTATGGGTGGGCGTGACGGACCTAGGACCACCCACTGTTCAACAGACCCACCCAAAACTTGGGTAGAGGTGTTGCTGCGTTGCCTCTACAGCAGAGACAATAACGCAGCGATATGAGTAGTTCTAACTGGAGAGACGGTTGAAAGATGGTGCGATCTACGAGAAAGACGCAGAGGAACGTTCCTTCGTGCCAAGCCGCGACCGAACCGGCTTGGCAGTGTAAAAAGGCCTAAGTCGAGATCGCGGATAGGTCCGTCCTATGCACCGAAACTTTTTCCAAATTTCAACAAAATATTTAAAGAACATCTAGCTATTCAAATCTCTATACGCATAGATAATATAACAGTATATTAGTCAGTCATTTGTATTAGGTTAAACAGGGATCTGATGATGTTTTTAATTTAAGGACCACCCACAATTGGTCTGGCCCATCCACAACTGGAGACCTGGCGCCGTGCCAGCAGCAATAGCTGTGATGCTAATCCCCACACAGTTCTGCTGTTAGCGTCGTACCTCAGTGAGTGGGGAGCCCATTGCGGCCTCACAGTAGATGTTGTCCTGGGAGCCCTCCTCTCTCTTCAGCCTGTCCAGCCACTGCTGTTTCTGGGCCCTCCAGTGGACTGAGATCCAACCCAGCATGCTCCTCAGTTCCTCCATACGCTCCTTCACCTGCAGGGCGAGTGCAGAGAACGCTGGGTCTGAATAACGACCGACGTGGGCCTACATTGAGTACTGTTCTAGCATGTTGTGGTGACTGTGACTGGATGCCTGACCTATCACAGTGACTACAACCGAATGCCTGGACTCTCCTTAGTTAACCGGCCGGCACCCCGTCACCGATTTTAAATGTTTTGCATGCCTGTATGTTAATAATGGCCCCAATTGCACTCCTGATGATCCCTGGCAGGAGGGATCCTCCATTCTGCGTTCCTTCTCAAGATTTCTTGCTTATTTATTAAGGGAGTTTTATCTTGTCCTCTGGGGGGCTAGGGTCAGGGGGGGGGGGTCATAACTATATGGCCTGTGATTAAGGGATATATAAATAAAATGGAATTTTCGAACTCCTCAACTTTCTAATATGGACGTATCACGCAGCTGAAGACGGATCACGACCCAGAATGCAGCGCACCATCTCGGTGAGGTGGTGCTCCCGGCGGAGAAGGTTGACGCCCGTGGATGCCAGCTCGTCAAACTCCTGGAACTTCTGCTCGATCTGTCGGTCCAGCTCCGTGGCGATCGGCTCCTGCCCGTCCCTCCCCAGGTTCAGCGCGCTGTCGGAGAAGATGCAGGCCCGGGTGTCCTCGGTCCACGAGCTGTCCCAAAGAGAAAGAAGGAAGCGTGTTTAACCGTGTGAGATAGGGGGCGGAAACACAAAAGGTTGGCCTTTGAGGACAGCCATGTGTGGTTGAAGTATGTGAACTGACAGACTCCCTCGATAGAAAGGACACTCGTTTCCTCTTTGCACAGGCCGGGGCCGGAAAACTCAAACCGACCTACTTAAGCACGTCCTCAGTTCCACATTGCACCAGGCGGTGATACGCGATGTCTCAAACGGCCTGCTCTTTCAGTAAACAGTTATTGTAAGAGGCAGATGTGTTTTTTTTAGCTTTTTCGCAACTGCGCCAGGATTATGAACGAGAGTCGGGCACTTTCGAAGGGAGCCACGAGACTCCGACTCGCTCCTGCTTACATCATGGCGAGGTAGCTCCTGAAGAAGTACTTGAGTTGGATAAACTCCTGCAGTCGCGAGCGGTTCTCCGCCATGCTGCTCTCCAGCTCCTTCCAGGCCTGCAGGGTGTTCTGGATCCGGCTCCCCCCCGGGACCTGCAGCCTCTCCGGACACAGCTGCTCCAGCCGCGAGGCCTCGCTCCCCATGTCCTCCACCTCCTCTCGGATGACCTCATAGTCGATCTGCGGGGGGGGGGGGGGGTCGACATCATAAAAAGGGGCCTCCAACAAAACCGCCATTTCATCATCAGGAGAAACCTGTCACACACACTTGGCCCGCGGGCTTTTCCAAACATGAGTTCATCGTGTTCCCTGTTGTGAATTATGCGTGGCTCGTGAACCATATGGCCTGCATATGGCGCTCTATGCTATAGCCGGGCCAGCGGTGGGGGACGGCTGGGTGTCTCTGTTTGAAGAGCAGTAATTAATAGCACCTATGGGGGGGCCCTATGGGAGCCATACTTCATAACGCTCCTCCTGGGGAATGGCGCGAGGCAGATTCCTGTGTGCTGACCGCACGGTTATTTCAGGGTTGGAGATTAGGTCACTTGTGTTCTTCAACGGTATCAAGTCCAGACAGCTGTGCATGCATGCGATAAACATAGCCGTGTCCAAAAGTGACTCATGCAGAAACACCCCGAAAAAAACCTCTAAGAACTTCAAAACCAACTCCGTACACATGTATACAAACCACCGGATCGAAATGGGTAACACACACACACACACACACACACACACACACATCCATCCTCGCACATGTGGCGCACGCACAAACACACACGCACACACACACACACACACACACACACACACACACACACACACACACACACACACACACACACACACACACACACACACACACACACACACACACACACACACAAACACAAATTGGTGATTCTCAGTCGAGAAGAAGAGTGACTCATCGGAATAAATAAATAAGGCATGTGGGCAATAAACCTTTGCCTAAATATTGTTTGGATGTGCATACATGCGTGGTTTAATGATGCAGTTTATGTTGAAAAATAAACACAGCAGAAAGCAGCGGCCTAGGCTGGCCTTCGCCGGGGAACCAGCGGCTCAACAGGAAACAGACCTGGGGGGGGACATGAGGGGAGCTGGCTGTGGGGTGGGGACTTCCTGGTTTGATTCAATCAAGAGTTTCACCGCGAGCATGCACAGTGGGAAAAACATGAGGTCATGCCAAATGTTAACACCACACAGGCGACATTAACGCAACCTGAACAGAAACCTAAACATGACATCACTTTTTGAAGGTCCCTGTGTGGTTGGGTCAGGAAAAACGGTGACAGAATCCTGTGTGTTCTGATTGGTCGGATCGACACGCTCCTCCACCCCTAGCTCACTTACACTTACAGAGTGGAAGCTAGCTAGTTATGAGTTCACTTGCAACCCAGGAAAGGCGTTAATCCCCTTTCAGCCCATTCTTATTATTCCAGATATAGGCTACTTGACAAGTTTGTTAGCTTTGACATTTTTTCTTTCTTGGTTGCTGGATTTTGGGCTAATTTGGCTAATGGCTAATCGTTCTCCCTTGACCCCATTACCTCCAGCTGGTCCTGCTGCTCCTCCAGTTCCTCCAGACCACAGCTCTCCGGTTCACACCGGACGGCCATATCGGTCTCCCTCTCCAGGACGTCCATGTTGAGCTCCTTGCTGCAGCACAGGCACTCCTCCACGCGCACCGCCACCCTGGCGTGCTGAGGTAAGGAAGAGCCGCGCAGTTAGCATCTCGGGATTACCATCTCGGAGTTAGCATCTCAAAGTAAGCATCTCAATACTACTCAGCATTGTGTAGCAGCTTATCCTAGCTTTCTTTGTTGTATACAGGGAACCTAGCGTTTGTTGGTGCTTGCCACTTGTTTCTATAAACATCCTTATTATAAACATCACCTTATTGTAAGTCACTTTAGATAAAAATGTCTGCTAAATCAAATCCCCTGAATGTAAATGTGAATCTTGGAATAAGCGTCTTGGTATTAGCATGTCCGAATTATATTTGTGGAGATAGCGTTTGGGAATTAGCATGTCGAAGTTTCGACTCTAACCAACAGGCTTCATTCTGATGAATAAGAAAGAATAAAATTAAAGTTAAATTAATGTTTTTTTCTTACAGTAGTGCAATTTGGGCATAGAAATATTCATCACATCTCATATTCACTGATAGTGTCACTGATGTTGGAACACAGAACACAGATCCTTCGCCCCTTTTCCACGTTTTGTATCAATGCAAATCAATCAATCTGCTGCTCGTTAACATGTTGATAAATTAAGGCTGAGGGGTTGAACGGCTCATTTGCAGCTTATTAAAGTGAACCAACACAGAAAGAATGAAAACAGATGTTGCCTTATTGTCTTTTGCAGCTGTTAAAACAAACAAACTCTGTCTCCATCTAGCTCCACCTAGCTCCACCTAGCTCCATCTAGATCCACCTAGCTCCATCTAGCTACACCTAGCTCCATCTAGCTCCATCTAGCTCCACCTAGCTCCATCTAGCTCCATCTAGCTCTAGCTCCACCTAGCTCCATCTAGCTCCATCTAGCTCTAGCTACACCTAGCTCCATCTAGCTCTAGCTCCATCTACTGTATAGCTCCTTCTAGCTCCTTCTAGCTCCACCTAGCTCCAACTAGCTCCATCTAGCTCCATATAGCTCGACCTAGCTCCACCTAGCTCCACCTTCATTAGCTCCAGTTCAGACCCTGGCTCTCGTCTGATGGTCCGCTCCCTCGGTTCCTGACAGAGCGCTGGGGGTCTCGTACCTTGCTGAGCAGCGAGCGGACGGCCTTGTCGTGGCTCTGCGTACGGCCTCGCTGCCTCACCGTGTCGTTAAGCATCTCCACCGCCTCCCGCAGCTCTCCTACGGGGTCGCCCAGGCTCTCTATCAGGGGCTCGCCCAGCCCGCCGCCTGGGAGGGCCAGCGGAGAGGGGTCCGAGGTGATGTCACTGTGGAGAGGCTGTCGGAAACCCCCCCACACACACACACACACACACACACACACACACACACACACACACACACACACACACACACACACACACACACACACACACACACACACACACACACACACACGTGTAAACAAGTGTGATACCTTTTTGTCGGTTTTACTCTCGCAAAACAGTAATCAAGGTTTTGGTCATGCTAAGATATCCACTATTCATTTTATACCAGTGGAACCAACTCACTAATTTTGATAAAAGTTGTGTCACAAAGTTAGCTAATGCACAAAATGGATGGAAAGTAAAGAGCTGTGAACACACCCAGACCAAATCACTTCCCATTACAGCATCTGTCTAGTTGCACCATCGGGATGCTCTCGTGTTAACCAGCTAACCAGACACGCCAGATCGTTTGTTACACAGAACCATCTGGGCAGTCGTCCTTGGAAGCAGTTTGGAAAGAGGCTGACACTTTCTGTAATGATTTGGCAAGGGATTGGATGATCCATTAGTCCATCACCGTTCATCACGTATCACAGAGATCATGTATTTCCTCATTGGGCGGTGGTCGGTCTGAATCAATGTGGTTCCACCCAAAGTGTGATTCACCAGACACACACACACACACACACACACACACACACACACACACACACACACACACACACACACACACACACACACACACACACACACACACACACACACACACACACACACACACACACAAATAAAGACACATACACACACAAACAAACACAGACACACACACAAACACACACACACACACACACACACACACACACACACCCCCCCCCCAACCCCGGCCAGTGGAGGTCGTACCTGGGCCAGGCGGTACTGGCTGGGGTCCTGGCTCTCCTCCAGCTCCACACGCTCCAGGAACTCGGTCAGCATGCGCGTGTCCTGCAGCTCCGAGCTCTGCTGGGTCAGGGCGCTCTGGACCCGCTGGTACCTGCGGGACACTGGACCGTCAGGGCGTAGGACACGCACGTGCACGTACATAGACACGCGTACATGCCTACACAGAGACACGCTCACGCCGATGCAGATACAGACACACACCCGGTGTGCATACACACCTCTCTGCGCTCGAACATACACACACGCATTCACGTACACACACACCACATGCATACACACATCTATGCACTCACACACACACAAACACACACTAAAATACACATACACACACACACACACACACACAAACACACAGATACAGACACACACACACACACACACACAGATAAAGACACACACACACACACACCCTGTGTATACAAACCTCTATGCACTCAAAAACACACACACATTCACACATACACACACACACACACACACACACACTTAATCGACACTCACTGAGCGTCGAACCTCTTCAGGAACACATTACAACAGCGACAGGGTATTACCGTTCTGCCACAAAAGAACCGTTCATGTCATAAATTCACCTTCTAAGACATGTCTTAGAAAAACACACGCCTCAGCTCTCTGAAGGAACCCCATCCATTCAGGGTCTGCACTCCACGTTGTTAGGAGACAGAACTCCTTTTCCAGAACAAATAATCCCTGAGCACCGCCTGCCACTGGTGTGTTGGTCAAATGATGACATCACCCCCCACTGTCTTAGAGCAATGAGGTGTAGAGTGGAGACACCAGACACACACAAATACACACACACACGCAGACCAGACAGACAGGAACACACACAGATACACACACACACACACACTCACACTCACACACACACACACACACACACACACACACACACACACACACACACACTCACACACACACACACAGACACATACACACACACACACACACACTCACACTCACACACACACACACACACACACACACACACACACACACACACACACAGACCAGATAGACAGAAATACAGTCACTCACACACAGATACAAAAATAACCATATACACACACATACAGACACACACACACACACACACACACACACACACACACACACACACACACACACACACACACACACACACACACACACACACACACACACACACACACACACACACACACAAACACACAGACACACAGTCTCTCATCACCAACCCCATCTGACCGGCCCTCCCTGGAAACACCTGAGCACCGAGCCCTTTCCTCTTGTCTCTGTTTGTGTTGGTCAGCACGGCGGCCATTAACGGGGCCTGGCTCTCTCTCTCTCAGACCCTGGAGGGCCCAGGAAGTAGCCAACACCATCATGGAGGGTTACACCTCGATGACAACCCCCCCACAGGGATGGGGTGACAGGGACACACTCTGACTGGCTGTCAGCAGGTGTGTGTCAGGAATCACACACACACACCCAGGTTAAAGGTTTGCAACGAATGAGCTCAATTACACACACACACACACACACACACACACACACACACACACACACACACACACACACACACACACACACACACACACACACAGGCTAAATGCTTGATACGAATGAGCACACACACACACACACACACACACACACACACACACACACACACACACACACACACACACACACACACACACACACACACACACACACACACACACACACACACACACAGGTTTAAGGCTTGCTAAGAATTATGGTTGAGGGCTTTGCTATGATTTCGACATAGGGATGTCGTTTAGTTTCCACCCCATGTCAAGGTTGAAGTCCACTTGTGTGGTTTTGTGGTTTATGGGGTGAAATTGTTATTTTTGACATCGGAACTCCATGTTTTATGAACGACCTCTCGGAGAATCAATCCTGTACCGTGTTCCTCATGCGGTCATGGCAGAATATAACCGTGTGACGGCTTGGAAACGCTGACTGATCCAGTGCTTTATTCGCTGACCGCGGCAAACGCCACAAAACCCACAGGGTTACGCAGAGACCGCTCACCTCCCCACGCATGATTCATCAATGACGTCTGTCTCCCCCCCCTTCCCTACGTCTGTCCAGTCAAACCACCCCGCCCCCCGCTTCCCTACAATCAATCTCACTCACTTCCTCTCCACCGCCGCCAGTCGTCCCGGCAGCCCCCCATGGGCGCGGTCGTGGGCGTGGTCAAGGTCATGGGCGCAGTCGTGGGCGTGGTCAAGGTCATGGGGGTGGGCGTGGTCGTGGTCGTGGTCGGGACCCCGGCCCTCCCCCAGCCTGTCCACCTCCAGGCGGAGCGCGTCCAGCTCCAGCCCGCGCGCCGACACCTCCCTCTGCAGCAGACGGCTCTCCCGCTCGGCCACGCTCATGCTGTGGGGGTCCCCGGCCACAGAGGCCTCGTGGCTCAGGGTCAAATCCACCGCCTCCAGCCACGCCTCCAGACCGCTCAGCCCCCGCAGAGCCTTCAGCGCCTGGGCAGGGAGAGGCGGCGGAGGGGGGGGGGGGGGGGGGTTAGGCTGACAGACATTGCATCCAGGGACGTTTCTCCTTGTGTCGCCGCATTCTCCTCAAAGGAGGAGAGACGTAGGGTGGGTTTAAGGGAGACAATGGTTTGTATTCAGGCTGTACCTTGGTATGCATAAAGTGGGGGTGACCCCCGAAATGTTGTGTTTTTTTCTGTTTTAAACGTGTTTAAATGTCTTCTTTGATCGTGAACATAAGTAAGCTACGCCATTTTGTCAATGTACACTGTTGTGTTAGAAGACAACTGGTTCAAAGCAAGCGCAGGTCAGTTTGTGAACGTTCTAGTCTGCTCCGAACTCAAGTCCCGATCTCCCGAAGGGACATCGCAGCGAGAGGCTGATGTTACAGTCACGGATGTGACGATGTGTGGGTGAGTGGGTGTGTGGGTGCGTGAATGTGTGGATGTGTTGAGCTCAGTCTGGGGAACAGTTGGTATTTTTGGCTGTCGCTGACCAACACCCTCCTTCCTAAACCCGTCAGCATTTTCTTTAATCACACAGTGTTTGGATTCGTGCAGAAGCAGAACTTTACACGCCATTCCTGCCTGTTGCATATTCCTCCAATAATCCCCCAGCCCAGCTTGCTGTCAATAAGCCGTCTAGCAGAATCTGCGTCTCTTTGTGGTTCCAGGGTGTCATTTAATTTCAGAGCCCAGTATTTATATTCTTTGGACAAATCTTTTTAATATTCGGGGTGCACTTTGCCATTCCAGAGGTCTGATGACAGCTCGGGCCACACACCAGCACAGCAGGAACACAGATCCACAACGATGTGACACAGACCCAACATGTTCCTTTCATTATAACCCGAATTTTGAAAGGTAAGCGAATATCTCGGCCCTGACGCGAGGGCTACTCTGGGAGAGTTAACGAGTTGTTTACGATTTATGATTTATGATTATGTTATAATTCACTCGGTCCAGTAAACATCGGGCCACAGGCCTGGCCGCGGCTTGGGAGGGCCAGTGCAGGCCTCGTAAAAAAGAACAAGTCTTAAGGTCTTACGATCTCTCAGCGAACGAGAACGTTGTTTTAAACCCCGGTTATGTGGGGTGATGACCTCTGTCCCCCCCCACCCCCCTCTCCGTTTCTGAGGCCGCAGGAAAAGTGAGAAGTGGGAACTATTAAATCTTATTGTGATGTTAGAATTTTTTACGAGGATCACGATAAAGTGCGGGTACTTAACGACTGTTTGCTCAAGGGCCTTCAGGACAATAAACCCAGACGCTGAAAATGTTTGCTTCATTTTGGCTCAAACATTTGTGTTGTTGTTGTGAGAAAAACACTAAAATGGCCGCCAGAAAAACAAATTACGTTTGGAGCATGCAAGTCAAACGGCTCTCTTTTATGATTTGTTTGTATTTGCTGTTTTATGACTCGTTAATATGACGCATCTGTCCGCCTCTGTGGTGTTGGCTTGGGCCACACTCAGCCCTTCTGCCCAGCCTCTCTTGCCCGTTACCGTAGCTACATTAAAGTCCACCGCATTACATCATCATGGTGAACTCAGACTCTCACTCCGGACCCGACGCTCACCCGGAACCCCAGCTCCTCCGAGGCCTGCAGGAAGCCGGCGTTCCTCTGGTGCCTCCTCCTCAGCTCCTCCCACAGGAACTCCAATTGGCCGAGGAAGGTCTCAATCTTCTCGCTGCCGGGGTGCTGGGCCCGGATCAAGCCCCGCCCCTCCTGGGATGATGAGATGAGATGACATCAGATGAAATTCAATGAAATGAAACTAAATTCAAATTTAATAAATTAAATTAAATTAAATTAAAAATAATAACAATAATGTGTTGCATCTGTCAATGAAATGAGGTGACATCAGATGAAATCCAATGAAATGAAACCAAATTAAAATCGAACTAAATTTAATTTAATTTTATTAGAATTTATTATATTTTTAACTAAATTTAATTAAGTTAGAAATCCTGATGAGTGTAATATGTGTTGTACACGTCCAAAAACTGTCATTCCTAAAAAACTCAATTAAACACTTGGTCTTCAAAGAAAACCTGAAGTGTGAGGCTCAGTGCTTACCCTCTTGACCACCTCTATCCTGGTTCCATTGGACAGGATCTCTTTTTCCAGAGCTTCCTGACAGCGCCTGGCCGCCTCCAGCCCGTCCTGACCGACCACAGAGCACACCTGTGTGGCCAGGCCCACATTCTCCTTCAGCCACGACAGGGTCTGTGGGGGAGGAGGGAGGAGGAGGGAGTAGGAGATGACATAAGAGGAAAAGGATTAGAGGAGGTGACAGATGACAAATGACAGGAGCAGAGAGAGAGAGAGACAGAGAAAGCGGGAGAGAGAACGAGAAGAGAGAGAGAGAGAGAGAGAGAGAGAGAGAGAGAGAGAGAGAGAGAGAGAGAGAGAGAGAGAGAGAGAGAGAGAGAGAGAGAGAGAGAGAGAGAGAGAGAGAGAGAGAGAGAGAGAGAGTAAAATAGGGAGAAGGGGCCATTTAGCTACTGAACCCTGCAGGAAACAGTTTGTCAGTGAACAAGAAGCAGACCCTATCTTCCCCCACCCTGTAGTTAGTGCTCTGGCAGATTCTGGGACAAATCCCTGGAAATTAGACAGTAAAAAGACTGCAGTCTTCCAGTCACCTCACTAATGGACCTGCACACACACACACACACACACACACACACACACACACACACACACACACACACACACACACACACACACACACACACACACACACACACACACACACACACACACACACACACACTCAGTCATACACTCGCTTTCAGAGCGCTTGAGTGAGAGACACTCTTATAAAGACCAGACACATGTATAATGAATAATTGCACTTCCAAGGCTATTTCTGAATCTGCGGCAACGGTTATTGAAAATTGTTGCGTAGGGTCTGTGGTCGGGGGCATAATTATGGTGCATGCTACCATGATTGCATGCAGATCTGTCACACAGCATTGGGTATTAGCAGTAGCCCAGTCCAAATTATCGCATTTAGGAGGGGCCACAAGACTATTTAAACAGAGAGAGAGAAAGAGAGAGAGAGAAAGAGATGGGGAGCTTCCAATTTTAGATTTCAATGTTTCGACCAGCTGCAATATCACCCGCTAATGTTATTTTTAATGTATTTTTTTATGGTTGCTTTTAGGGACACTAGAGGGAGCGCAGGCAGGTGTGTGCCGGCCCCCCCGTAGAGCAGTCACCTTGTCGGCAGACACGGTGAACTTCTGGAGCTGGGCCTGAAGCTGCGGGTGGGCCCGGAGGGGGGGCGGGGCCTCCTGCTCCACCACTCGCGGTTTCCTGTGGTGAGGAAAGCACAAAAAAAAACTCTCAACACATGTGACTCCAATTATGTGTTGCGTAATGAGAGGGGCTGGGAGGGCGAGAGAGGGGGGAAGGGGGGGGGGGGGGGCCGGAGAGACATGTCACCTTTCGCCTGCGGAGCGACGTCTGAGCATGACATCATCCTGCCAGGCGGGGGCGTCTCCCGGGGCAGAGGGGGCGTGGCTTGTGGGCCGTGGCTCGCCGCCGGGGCTGCTGGGAGTTCTCTTGCTGCTTCGGCTGTTGCTGGTGGTCTGATGAGGAATAGGATAACGTTTTAATGGTCTTTTACCCCCTATTGCCTATTTTAATGGATAGGGAACATAGTATAATATATAAGGAAAAGGAACTTGGACAAAAATTATAATACAGCAACATAACAATTAAATTAAAACAACAAAACCCTTTGTTTGAAGTATCTGGTTATTTTAACCAGATTCTTCAGTCAACACAAAGCGACATAATATATATATTTTTTTGATTGTTTTATAATTTGATAATTTACAATTAACCAAGTACACCTTGACTGGACAAATGAACGCGTCACATTATGCAGGACGACCATCAAAATGAGAAGAGTTAGCGTGGCTAGCCTAGCAGTGTTCTGACATGAGCTGTTCTGGGCGGCCGGTGACTGGACATTAACAGCTGCCCAGAGCCGAGTTAAAACCCTTGTAAAACCACACCTCATGCATTCCTGCTCCAATATGAGGACGCTCAGACTTCCATTATGCTTCAAAACAAACTTGAGATGTTTCTCCACTGCTGTAGACTATAATGTGTGAATTGTAATACTTTCTAAGAAACATCTTCAGTAAATATTACTTTTACTGTGCCTGTTTTTGATCAGGAGTTTTTTATCTGCATTTTGTTTACGCTCATTTATGAATCCTTTCTTTTGTTTATTACCACGCAAGCAATGCATTTTGGGATTTCATTAAAAAAATAAACCTTGATTTTCCTTTGAAATAACGGATAATAAAACAATCCTAATACTGAACACACATACTCTGCATTTCTACGCCAGGCAGAAGAGTTGAGGCCAGGGTGCTGGAGAGATGCAATAAAATAGAGGGGTTCAGTAATCTTTATGAACATTGCTGACACTTTACAGAGCCGTCTTAATAACACGGAGACACATTAAGTGTGTATTTCTGTATTAAGATAGCAGGGGTTCAAACCGTCTGTCGTTTATCTGACAGCGCTGATAACCATCACTGATGTCTTCTGGAGATCTGCTTGACTAGATCTCCCCGATTCCCATCAGAAGCCGGCTTACATTTACATTTACATTTAGGACATTTGGCAGACGCTTTTCTCCAAAGGGACTTAGAATAAGTATATTTGTCATTTATCATTCTACCTTAGAAAAACACGACTAGGGAAACCAAACCGGGCCTCACAACACCCGAAAACGTATTTTTCTCTGTCTCAGACAAACGTATTCTGTTTCCTCAACTCTTCCCTCCTGACTCACATCGTGTTTATTTAGATGTGCTCTGTTTCTTTCCATTCCTCATCCCTTTCTAGTGTTCTCCACATCATTCTCTCCTCTCTCTCTCTCTCCGCCTCGCCGTGTCTCTCCGTACCGCGCTATGCGGTGATGTCAGCCGTCAACTATCACGAAGCCCGTCCGTGCCCATCTGGTGCGCAGTCGCCGCATCTGGACGCAATTAGCCACAGCAAGAGACGCGCTAAGACGTGTTAACCCCCGGCAGCACGAGGACGGGGCCGTCGTCTGCTGACACCGGCTAAACCGCGACGCAACGGCTCGCAAGAGCAGACAACATGTTTGTCTCGAACGCAGAAGAATGCGCACAGGCTGAAGAAACAGTAACCTAACGACAAAACAATGGACTGATGCAGTCATGTGGACGTGTTCGTCTCACACACACACACACGCAAACACGCACATGCACACACACACAAAGACGCACACACACGCACGCACGCACACAAACGCATGCAAGTAGACAAACACACACACATACACACACACATACGCACACACTAACCCACGCACACACATACTCTTGACTGTAAAGGGCTGCACAAATAGATTGGACACTACACAACTACACAATCGAGACTGGCAGCGTTTACTGTAAGTGCATACTGTATGAGTAATTGTGTGTGTGTGTGTGTGTGTGTGTGTGCGCACACGTGTCCATGCATACACTCTCCCTAAAAATGGATGCAATCCATATGCAAATGTGGCCACCTTAAGTCCAAGGCCATTGATGTTCGCTATAAGAGCTTACAGACCTGCAGTACAGCTGGCCCAGGCTGCTCCATGCTGCTCCAGACCGCTAGCCCGCGGGCTAGGGAGAAAGTGTTGCTGAATGGTGAGCCAGATTACTTTTACTGCTCCGACGAGAGGCACCGTAGAGTCTTTGGCACCGTAGGGTTGCCTTTGGTATCCACTGTTGTGTCTTTCTAAATCCTCCATAAAACAATAATGAGTGGAGGTATGGTGGAAGGGGGGGTTGGGGAGGGACGCTCTTGCATGATAATGTTGTAGTGTTGAGGACAATCGGGGGGGGGGGGGGGGGTTGTCATGCCAACAGGCTACAACAAGGTGAGGAGAAACACCTTGGGTCATATCAGGACAGATCCCAGCCAGGATCTGATGTGGCTTCTGTCACAGAGCGGGAAATACGGCAGGACTCGTAAAACATTGAGGTGGGCATGAAGTGCAAGCCAGGAAAGGAAGAAGACGATGGAAAGAATGATGGCCTCTCTCTCTCTCTCTCTCTCTCTCTCTCTCTCTCTCTCTCTCTCTCTCTCTCTCTCTCTCTCTCTCTCTCTCTCTCTCTCTCTCTCTCTCTCTCTCTCTCTCTCTCTCTCTCTCTCTCTCTCTCTCTCTCTCGCAGAGACCAGACTAAGCAGCAGGGACTTTACAAGAGGGGGGGGGGGGGGGGGGGGGGTCATGGAGAGAGTAGAAGAGTGGTGCATTATGGGATTCCACTGGGCTGAACACAACCACCGTACATCTACCTCAGGATTGTAAAGAGGGCAAACTGCAAACATAAAAGCCTAAATATAAACCTAATGTCTGGTTTTAAATGAGCCACAAGAATGATTTACTGAATAAGTACCGAAGCCGGGGCAAACAGTGTTTCCTTATATGTTTATGGTTAACCATGCAGAGGATAAATCCTGGTTAAACCCTTCTCTGAGGAGCAGGGCTCGGAGCTGAGGAACAGGCGAACTGTGAGGGGGTCAGGCTCACATGTAGGGTGTAGTGGTTAAGAGCCAAGATGTTATTCCTGCCATAAATCCAGAGGATAGGAAAACAATTAAGACACTAGGCCTGGTTTTAGGGCCTGTTTGCACTGGCTCGCAATTCATCCATGGTTCGACAATCATAGCATAACATTTGTCATGGAAACGTATGTAATACCCCGACGCCAAGGTAAACTACACCTCTGGAAAAGTCTTCCTCTGTTATGGATCACGTTATAATTAACGTATCAAGTGCTGAAGGAAATTCTATTCAACAGATAGAGAGAAGCAGTAACACTGTGCCAAGGCTAACAATGTAAGAAAGCACTGCGTGTTATTTACTGCTCTCAGCGGTCTGAAACAACAACACTATTTATACTAACGTGTGTTCGTAACAACTAATAACCTAGAGGATAAAACGCACCATTTGACAAGAGAAAAGCCTGCAAGCTGTGAGCCACTGAAGTCATCTTATTTTTAGAGCTGCTTGCAAAGTGCTCTTACCGCGCAGCTTTTGAGACGGGTCAGCTCCTCCTTCCCCTCTTTTCCCATGATCCTTTTGGGCTCGGTTCCCATTACGCGATGCGGTTCTCGTCCCGGTGTCACGGGGTCATCTTCTTCCCTGGTGAAAGTAGAAGCAGATGGGGGCGGGTCCGACCTGTCACTCCTGCATCACGAGAGAGAGGGAGAGAGGGAGGAAGAGGCAGAGAGAGAGATAGAGGGAGAAAGGGAGGGAGAGAAAGAGAGAGAGAGAGAGAGGTAGAGAGGGAAAGAGCGGGAGAGAGGGAGATATGGAGGGAGAGAGAGGAACAGAGGGAGAGAGGAGTAAAAAAGGAAGAAAGGGAAGAGGGAGAGAGAGTAAGAGATGGAGAGAGGGAGACAGAGGGAGAGTGGGAGAGAGGGAGACAGAGCCAAAGAGGGAGCATGACTTGAGCAATATCACCAGGGCTTTGACTCCAACAGCCCACTGTGCCCACCATCACAACCGCAACCTTGAAATCTCCATGATGGATTTAAACGATGAACTGTGACAGTGTTTGTGTACGAGAAGTTTAAATCGCCATGAGGTATTCTAGATAAGAGAGGGAGAGAAAGAGAGCGATGGAGAAAGCGTGAGAGGGTCAGAGAGAAAGAGCGAGAGAGAGATGGTGAAAGATTGAGAGGGGTTTAGAGAGAGAGAGAGAGAGAGAGAGAGAGAGAAAGAGAGAGAGAGATGGAGTAAGAGTGAGATGGGGTTAAAGAGAGGGTCAGAAAGAGCCATAGAGAAGAAGAGAGGGGGTTAGAGAGAGAGAGACAGAGTCAGCGAGAGAGAGAAGAATAGGAAGAGAGGGAGAGAGTCAGAAAGAGAGGGATGGATAAAGAGAGGAGGTTAGAGAGAGAGAGAGAAAAAGTGAAGAGGAAGAGAAGGGGCTAGAGAGAGAGAGAGTCAGAAAGAGAGAGATGGAGAGAGAGAGGAAGAGAAGGGGCTAGAGAGAGAGAGAGTCAGAAAGAGAGAGATGGAGAGAGAGAGAGCAAGAGAGGGGGTTAGAGAGAGTGTCAGAAAGAGAGAGAAAAAGAAGAAGAGAGACCATGACGCAACATTTGGATCTAAAGATAGCCCACCGTGAGAGGTTCTCGTGAACGAGCAGAAATGTTTGGAGAGATGCAGGAGATGGATGTCGGCACCGGGCACTCGAGTTTTGACCGGCTCTATTTATTATTAGAGCAAACGGAAAGATTGATATTTTTGCTCTGAATAATGAAACACAATGTTAACAGTCTCTGAAAGATATACTACACCGTTGAGTGTAAACATTTCACCATTAATCAGCGGGTAAATTTAAACAAGGACTATTATGTAAACACTCCTAAACACCCCCTGAGCTGAGCTATCAGTACCTTACATAGATGATGAAGATCGAATGTGAACGTGTGATTCTACATTAAACAATATTATATGACAAATAACTAACCACGAAAGGCAACACATTCGAACACAAACAAACATACGCACACATGCACACACACACACACACACACACACAGACACACACACACACACACACACACACACACACACACACACACACACACACACACACACACACACACACACACACACACACACACACACACACACACACACACACACACGTGAAAATGTGTATAACCTCATTCTGTTGACCTCAGCTCTGTAAATTGCCAGTTTAAAAGTAAACATACAAGCTCACTGTATATTTTTTCATCCCGACGATTGCCATGAATTAATCTCTAAGGGTTAATTGTTTTGACATCTTCTTATTTGAGGTCCCGGTAAGAGTTCAGCTAAGAAGCGCGTCTGTTTGTGAGTCACACTTTGTGAACACGGCTAAGTGTGGCGCTAGCTGTCACGGATGCAGCTCATGTACACAAAACCCGCACACAGAGATCTGGAGGCCTTCATGAGACCTCCAGGGCGATGTTTGGCCTTGTGAGTCAGGCCCGGCCCAGTGCTCCGCCACTCCACTGATTCATACCCAAACTAAACACCACGCACAGAGAGGAACAACAGATTCTAAACAAGGCTAATTGGGATTTGGGAACGGTCCGAACTCGGCGCTGCCAACGCACGCAGAGGTAATGGGGCAGTAACAGCAAAATAAAGTGTCCGAAACAGAACCTCTCTACATGAAGGGAAACTACAGGGTTTCCCATGGGTCTATTGCAATGGGTGGTGTGGGGTGAGTCTCGAAGAACAACCATGCCTTTCCCCCTGGGCGGCCCACAGCCTTACCTCAGGGTCCCCTACAGGTTGGCCCAGGAGTCATTCAACTCACTCTCCCAAACACCCCCTGAACTGATCTATCAGTGCCTTAGAACACGATGAAGATCTAATCTCAATGTGTGATTCTACCTTTTATGTAAAAGAATAAACAATACTATATCAATAATAACTCCCAGTGACTAAGGATGGATTAAAGCCTTTGGCTTTAATCTTTTATTTATTATTATTACTTTTTTATCTACATTTTATTTGTAAAGAAAAAATCAACAATATTTTTAATATATTGATGAACATCAACAACATATCGATTGTTTCATCAGTATGTCCCTTTGTGAAATAAATAAACTTCAAACTCTTCAAAGAAAAAAACGTCAATGGAAAAACGCCCAGAAACCCACTCTACACGTGACACTGCAGGGTTTTCCATGGGCCTTACCTCAGGGCCCTCTGAAGGGCTGCCCAGGAGTCCTTCACCTCACTCTGCTTCTGGGAGAGCCCGGGCGCCAGGGCGGGGTGGAGGTTGGCCAGCTGGGAGACGTTCACGTTCAGCATCTAACCAGGGATACACATGTGGGTCAGAGGCGGAGCACCGCAGCACCACCAGGGGACACCGTGTTACGTAAAACACAGAGCCGGAGCTCATTTAGCAGACGCTTGTCAATATAACAACAATATATTGCTGTCGGTAGAGTAAGGATGTTCCTAAAACCAAGTGCCCAGCACTAACAACCGTTAGGTAAACCCATTACCTGTATTCAACAAAGATATCTGGGATAAGACGCTACACAATGGTAAGTACTACTTTTAAGTGCCAGGATGTACAACAGACAACAAGTGCATACATTGAGTCCCAGGACGTACAACATACAACAAGTGCATACATTGAGACCCAGGACGTACAACATACAACAAGTGCATACATTGAGTCCCAGGACGTACAACACACAACAAGTGCATACATTGAGTCCCAGGACGTACAACATACAACAAGTGCATACATTGAGACCCAGGACGTACAACAGACAACAAGTGCATACATTGAGACCCAGGACGTACAACATACAACAAGTGCGTACATTGAGTCCCAGGACGTACAACATACAATAAGTGCCTAAGAAGGGTGTTGAGGGGTGGGGTTAAGTTGGGAGGCGATAGAGTCTAGGTGAACTCTGAAGTTCGGATGAGGTCGTGACCCACCATGATCTGACTGGCGATGTCCCGGATCTCCCTGTCGCCGTGCGACTCGGTGTCCCCGCGCTCACGTGGACTTCTCCTCTGAAGACCAAAGCAATGAAAGAGTCAACATTCTCCTCCCAGAGGTTCATAGATGGTAAACGCCGGACTGCATTTATACAGCGCTTCGTCAACCAGTGGCGGCCACTCAAAGTGCTTCACAATGTTGCCTCACATTCACCCGTTCAGACATAAATTCACACACCGACGGCGTTGTGTCAAACCACGCAAGGCAAACAGCCCGCTCATTGGGAGCAGTCAGGGTGAGGCGTCTTGATCAGGGACACCTCGACACTCCAGGGATCGAACTAGCAACCTTCGGGTTAACCAGCCAACCCGCTCTACCTCGTGAGCCACATGCCGCACCACCTCCTTGACGATTACTCCACTGGGTTGACGGCGGAGGGTGACCTCACCACGTTGTGGATGGCCGACAGGATGCTGTCTGCCTGGTGGTAGAGCGAGGACGCCTCCAGAGCGAGCTGCAGGTCCTCGTGGTAGGTCTTCAGATGGGCCTGCACCTTCAGCCACCTGCCCACACGTTACCGTGACAACAAGGTGACACTTCCATTGATGTAAATACGAAGAAGGTGGGGTAAATGAAATGAAAGAAAACGTAGCTGATTGTATTTCAAAAGACAACCTGACGCGAGCAGAATAGATGTAGGGAGCTGTTGGGGGTAGAGAATGATTCTCGCGGCGTCTTTGCAAACTACTACTACTAACACTACCACTACTACCCTATACCACTGCTACCACTACTCCGAGCGTACATTTTGTTGACGTTCTTCCTGGTGCTGGAGACATGTCGGCCGTCCGTCTTCCCCTGCTTCTCCAGCCTGGAGGCCAGCTGGTTGATCTCCTCGTGGAGGGTTCTCTGGAGCAGCTCCTCCTGTCAGACAACACAGGGGAACACCGGGAGCATCACACCATGACTTCGCTCACATGAAGGAACGCTGCATTCTGGGAGGAGGATAGGGCTGAACGATTTGGGGAATCTAATTGCGATTATTTCGACCAATATTGCGATTGCGATATAGAATGCGATTTTTCTTTTTAAAGTTCCTTATGTTCTGTATTATTCACCAAACAAGCAATAAATCATTCTATAGTATGACCGACACAACATTGGAAGCAGTCAACATATAAACTGCTATCATAAACGATGCAATTCTTGCATAATTGATGCAGGAATTGATATTATTACATCTTTATTTAACTATCGAATTGTATAAGAAAAATGTATACGAATCTCCATGAACAGTAACAAATCCTCCTCCAAAAAATAAAAAAAGTTTTTAGTTTTTTTTAACGCAGCCTTTGTGATTAACAAAACGCGTTCTATAACATTGCGATGTCGGTTTGAATCTGATTAATGGTTCAGCCCTAAAGGAGAACACCAGGGCCTCCAAGACACCAGAGTAACAGAAGAAGTGCCGCGGAATTGGGAGGAGAGGGGAGGGTGAGTGCTGTGTTTACCCGAGGACGATGGGAAAATCCAAACAAATCAAAGATAATTAATTATTTCCAATGACAATCTGTCTCGGGCTCACCTGTTTCAGATCGAGGATCTTCCTCGTGAGCTGCATTTTGTCCACGTTTTCCGCCAGGATGTTAGACAGGCTCTGCTCTGCTTCCTGCTTCCACACAGAAATGCACACACGCACGCACACGCACACACACAAACGCATCAACATGTTTGTGCAGAATAATGGGAGATGAGAGAAAGGACTTTTTAGAAAATGAACCAGCTTTTTTTTGCAGTTATCCTGCCCTTTTTAGTCGATGCTGCTGCAGTGATAAATAAAGCCTTTATGAACCTTGATTGAGAATATGAGCTTTCCTCGAGGGGTTGTTGGTTTAATCGCTTGGGGGGGAGGGGGGGGTTGGGGGGTTGACTGAATAGCTTGGTGGAAAGATCTTACACAACTTGCATTACTTCTCTACTCGCCCAGGGATTAACTGTCAGCCACTCTGAGCCAGCGGCATACGAGGCAGTGTAACTCCCTCACACTTATCATCAACATAATATAGATAGGCAGACAGGTGTGGAGATATAAGCACAAGCCCGTCTAGCATATGATGGGGTGTGTGTTTTAAAGCTGAGGCATATGTTCTCGAGTTCTGAGGAACGGCACTGAGGTTCAACGGTGAAGGTAAGAGCGATAAAGCGCAAAGGAAAAAATTAAGAGCGAGACACGTATCCCGTGATTCACCTTGTCTCTGATCCAGGCCTCGAGTCGCTCGACTTTCCTGTTGAACTCCTGCAAGCTCCTCACGCCAACGCCACCCGGCGCCCTCGCCTGATTGGCCGCCGTCTGTCTCAGCGTCTGCCAGTGCTCTCTGAGCTGGCTCAGCTGTCTCCTCGCCAGCTCCGCCGAGGGGTTCAGCTTGCAGATCAACTGCTCGCCCGTCTGCACAACGCCAGAACGTCAGAGGAGGGTTACGGCGGCAGGTGGAGGCAGTAGAGGTCGATATTTGTCTTTAAGAAGGTTGTCTCATATCTGGCTGTAGGTGAGTCTTGAAACTAAGGACTCTAGTGTTTAGCATTGCAATTGGTTGTACTAACTTTAACCCTGCCGTTAGTAAGAGGTCTTTGATGCTAGTTCAGTCACAAGGTGACAACAATAGGCTGGATTGCATCATCATCATTATCATCATCTAAGGCTGCCTATTTAGCAAAGTCAAGAGGCTGAAAAATGAAAATGTTGGACCGCCGCTCATCGGATCGTCAGGGTCAGAAAAGGTGCATCCACTTCAAAAACGCTGCATCCACTCACAGCAACTGATACGCGGCGCGTATGAGTGGGTGTGAGTGGAAGGAGCGTTTTTGTGCGTTTTCCAAAAAGGAGTCTGCATGTCAAGAGAGGGTTCATAATCCGAGATGTTCTAATGTACACAGAGCCGACAGTTCCACGTAGGAGACGATGAGAGAGGGCGACGGGCTTTGTGTTGGACCGGTGTGTGGGTGGAAAAACAGCCTTGAGCCATTGAGTGCAGTCGTGTGCGATGTGATCCAAAGGATAGTTCCAGGCACTTTGTTTTAGAAGCTCAGACCACGACTGCTGAGGGATACTGTTGTCTGTTGTTGTGCTGCTTCCATGGTTACCTGGTTGAGCTGAGTCAGCGTGTTCTCGAAGACCTTGAGGTCTCTGTGCAGCGTGGTGGAGGCCTCCTCGCTGCCCTGCAGGGGGCAGCACTGGCCAGCGGGGCCTCCCTGTAGCTCCTGCAGCCTCCTCTTGATCCATGCCTCGGCCTGTCGCACACAAACAACAACATCGTCGTCATCGACCTCATCAACATCAACATCAAAATCATCAGCATCATCATCATCATCAGCATCATCACCAGCATCATCATCATCATCATCATCATCATCATCATCATCATCATCATTACAACCATCATCGACATCATCCTCATCGACTACAACAATGACATAGACAACATCAATCAACAACTGACTAAAGGCAGAATTACCATAGGAGACATTTTGTAACGAGTGTGATGTAACTTGGTTGTTTTTGCACTTTGGACCAAAACAATTCCAGTGTAATCACAGATTGCTGGAATAGCAGAGAATCATAGCTTAGAACTAAGAAGCTGCAGAATTACAAATGTAACAGTTTGGTAATGGTGAATCTGGTATCCAGCGATCCGACTACGTTACAGCAGGGCTTCTGGTGGGAGACGGTACAGAGCCTGGGCAGGAAACCAAAAACTGAAAGGGGCGGAGCTATGCTGCATTTCATGTTTCGCTATGGAGATTTCTGCCGAACAGAAACTTAACTGCATGAGTTGATGGAGATTTCAGAAGTGCATTTTAAAAAGACTTTATCTACAGTGGCCAGTCTGCAGTCTGGTGTTGATTTGAAACCTTTACCGGTACACACCTTTTTAGTTTACTAATGCTGACCAACGTTGTGTTTGCCAATTCCATGCTTACAGAGTACCGCCTGAAGCCACAAGATTGGTCCAAACAAACGTGACGCAAAATAAAGTGAAACTCCACGTTCACACAGATGAGAGCTTGTCTGACATCAGTCTTTGGAGTATTAGTCCAAAAATATGATTATTCGATCATTAATCAAAATCTGATTTGTGAGACCAGGTTGTGGCTAACAGTCACCAGGTTTGAAGATGAAGTATTGGACTTTAAATGTACATATTTTAAAACATTTTATATAAGTCTATAGAACAACCTGCATTGAAACACCAGTACATTCTGTCTGCGTGACGGTAGGGTTACTTTGGCCTCGCTTTTAAAAGCAAATTATAAAGAAAAACCTAAATATTAGTGTTCTGTCGAGTACTACCAACACTGTGACAGTAGGTAAACTCACAACATCACACCTGCCGTCAAGCGATCATTACATGGCGAAGACTTTCCCCTCTTACTCCAAACTACACACGCTTCAGAAACTCCTGGTTCCTCATCAAGAACCGCGCTTTGTTCTCACACGCCATGTTCTGCAGGAGGAGAAGGAGCAGGCGTTTCGCTTGGCGTGTACACACACAGTCCGTTGCATAAGCCCTTGTCATTTTGAGCTGCCTGTTCTGGCAGCATTAGTACAGAGAAAGTCGAACTCCCAGCCAGGTGGCAAGGCTCAGAAAACAGTTGGAAAAAGACAGGAAGTTTCTTCCTACCAGCCTCGGGTACGAGGCGAACCCGTCCGAGTTGAAATCACTGAGTGGATTAATAAATAATTTAAATGTGACAATCGTGACAGCATTTCCGATATAATTCTAGGAAACTATAACACAAACGTCTTTATTCGGGCATTTTCTTGTCGAACAGTAACTGACGTTAAAGCCACTTTTAAACCGCGTCTCTCTCTCCCCCCCCCCCCCCCCCCCCCCCTCCCTCCTGCACAACACATGATTCAGTTTGAGAGAGACACTTTGATTCGGGCTCCTCGCTGTAATCATGCCAACCGCTCATCACTTTGTGGCCACGCACTTTGTGAGAAAAAAAAAAAGAGATAAATGAAATGTGATGTCATTTATTTTCCTAAGAGTCGGCGAGTCAATAGAGGTTGGTGGAGGGCCTGGGGTGCTGCACTGTGGAGGTATTTCTGTATAGAAGGAGGCAACCAGGGCTTGACTAAACAGGCCTGCCTCTAACTCCACACATCAGCTCCCAGGGCATACATGACCTCATACAGGAAGTCGATGATGATTTTGTTTCTTCCTGTTCGCCCGGCAACAATAGCACGTTTATGATAGATGTCCGGGCGCAGCAATAAAGAATAGGAAGTCGCCGCATACTCATGGTGTTGTTTGTTATTGTTTCCACGTTTCGGTTGGATAATCGACGACCCTCTTTCAAAAGATATAAATCATATTTTTGAAATCTCGTCCGAACCCCACCAGAAATCAAATCAACTCTAATGAAAACTCATTGGTTTTTAAGAGCCGAAAGACCAGCAATTTCCATCTTAAAGGTCTTAAAGGGTTTATCAAAGAATCATGAAACAATATTCCATAGCGGTGACATGGCTCTGAGATCGTCTCCAGTTTCTACTTATCACTGAAGCAGTCAACTCCGTGATTTATGCAGACCAGACGTACAGCACAACGCGACCCAGACAGACATACAGACAGACGGATCGAGTTCCTCTATGGGTTGACCTCCTTTTGTTCTCGTCCGTTGGAAAGGTTTCAAAACAAGTCTTGTTTTCGAACACACTCACTTGTACAGCAGTAAGGGACCAGGCCCTAGGAAAGCATCTCATCGTCAGCACTTACAGCCGACTACATCACGACAAAACCAATTGGCCCTCGGGGGCCCGAGACTCTGTTCATTGGGAGTACATTAGGAACACACACCATGTTATCAGGGCCCCAATCCTCCTCAGAACTCACACTGGAGCACATGTGGTGAATGGAGGCTTCTAGGCTTGTCGGCACTGTTCACATGTGTTGTCTTTCACATCAAACGCTTTGCCTCTCATGTTTGGTTCAACTGCACCAAACAGCAGAGACAGAGACAGAGAGAGAGAGAGTCTGAGAGAGAGAGAGAGAGAGAGAGAGAGAGAGAGAGAGAGAGAGAGAGAGAGAGAGAGAGAGAGAGAGAGAGAGAGAGAGAGAGAGAGAGAGACTGGTCTAGTCACAATGTGAAAGACGATCACCGGACGAACCCCGTTGTCCCACCGCCGAGCTTCACTGAAATATGTCCTCGCTGGCTGGGGTGGACCCGCAATGAGATAACACAGCCAGTTGTGCTGCTTGGGTTGGTCTCTCCGGGCCATAGGCGTGAAGAGATGGAGCCAAACCATGATCTCATCTCCAAATAATTGCTTCACTTGTGGCAGTTTTTTTTCTCCCTCTCTCCCTCCCTCCCTCTCTCCCTAACTCTCTCGCTTCCTCCCTCCCTAACTCTCTCGCTTCCTCCCTCCCTCTCTCTCTCGCTTTCACTCCCTCCCTCCCTTCCCCTTTCTCCTTCCCTCCCCTCCTCCCTCTTTCTCTGTCTCCCAGTCCCTCCCTCCTTCTCTCTCTCCCTTTCCCCGCCTCTCTCTCGCTTCCTCTCTCCCTCCTTCCCTCCCCTCCTCCCCCTCACTCCTTCCCTCCCCTCCTTTCTCTTTCTCTCTCTCCCAGCCCTCCCTCCTTCTCTCTCTCCCTCCCCCTGTCCCTCTCACTCTCCCCCTCTCCTCTTCTCTCTCTACTTTCCCCTCGCTCTCTCTCTCTCTCGCTCGGTCCCTCCCTCTCTCCCTTCCCCTCTGACCTAACAGGGCTCTTACAGTTCCCGCTGGGACACAAAATAAGAAGCAGTACATATTTCTTCTCCCCTCCCCAGCGCTGCTGCCCCTCCAGGGTCCTGGGACAGGCTGTATCCATTCTGATTACATACTAGCAGCTCAACATGTTTGTTAGCGTTCTCCCCCCTCTTGGCTAAAGCAAAGCAGGATGGGAGAGATCACTGGACACTGTTGATGGTTTCAATACAAACTTGCTTTTGTGCAAAAACTCCCTATCTGATAAGAAAGGAAGTGATTCCGACGAGTCCGTTAACTGCTTAACGATATGCACATATGTGTGGATGAGCTCAGCCGAAAGAAATTCGACCACAAACCTGTAGAAAAACCGAGCGTTAGCTCTCGCTTTCTGACCAACGGACGCTAAACTCCTAGCTCCCCGCGCTAGCTCAGGTGCAGTTGACTGGGTTTTACCTGGAGGATCTCCTGGTTGAAGAGGGCGTTCCGCTGGGTAAAGCAGTCACTGTGGGATACGACGGGCAAAGGCCCGTTGTTGTGTAGGCCTGGGTGCTGCTGCTGCTGGGTCTCTCTCCTCTTTAACTCGGTCCTGGGCGACCGGGGCCGGGGAACTGAGGTCACCTGTGGCAGCACAAAGGTAAAGGCTACTGAGAGTTTGATCTGGGTCATTAAATCGGATGCAACTCAGTCAAGAGAAGAAAAGGCAGCAGTGTACCAAAGGATTCTCTTTCAATAGCTCCCCTAATTACCGGTAATTCAACACACAGTTCATGAGGCAATATGGGGCATAGCCATACAGTAATCAGCTTACAGGGCAGGTTATAGTAAATCATCCGTTGAAAACGTTAAATGCACCCTCTATGTCATCAAAGAGACATTATAAACATACGTCACATGTGCCCCCGGGCTGTTCTAAACAAAACCGTAGTGAGTAGGGACACATCTGTCACAGACTGGAACTGTTGAGGTGCCCTTGCAGTCAGGAAACATCTGGGCAAATGACAGGAAACTGTACCGGACGGACCCTAAGTGATGTGTTTATTGGCTAAACGTATTGGTAAACACGGTGTCTTCTGGGAAATGCTTGGCTACAGTCAAAACGTTGCTGTTTGTGTGGTCTTTGAAACTTTGACAGAAACTACACTCACTTTTAAGGGATTATTTGGAGATATAATATAGAGCTTCACCGTGTGTCTTGTACTTCTTTAAGAAGGGAATTGGTGGTTTTATGGCCTGTCCTTTCTAAGAAGCGTAATCTCATCAAGCCTTTCTATTGTTAACGTGTTCCCCTGACCTCATGTTTTCCAGTGAACTGGAGTGAACCCTGTCTCAGCCCAGAGTCTTGTTTTATAATATCGAGAGACAGAAACACAATCCTGTTCACTCGAGTCAGAGTAAAGTCTACTCACAGTCTTGAGTAATAGCCTTTAAAAGAATGAAAAACACTTTTGGTCTTTAATTTGAAATGTCTGTTTTTACATAGACATTTCTGCCAAAAAAAATTAAGCAATAAAATAATTAAGAGCATTCTATTCACGATGATAATTTATTAGCCTAATGGGTCTCAATGAAAACAGGCTACAACATCACAGAACCCTTAATATAATCTATATCATATAGGCCTACAAGCCCCCTAGGAAGATAGAGTCAGGCCTACCTGCAGAGCAGCACTCTCACTCTTCACTTGTAATGTGGTCTGTTCTTTAACGGTCTGGGCTTCAGCGACTCGGTCCTTTCTAAGTAAGACCTGCAACACACAAGACTTAGAAATGATTGACCAAGAATTTGCGATGTATAGATAAAAATAAGAATGGACCCGTGCTGCGTTCCGTTGATACCGAATGTGAACAAATACAATCAGCTGTTTTGCTTATGGAATCGATTGTATGAAATCGATTGTTTAAAACGGCAGACAAAGTGCACGGTCACGGAATAGCTATCCTCCCTGCTTTTCGTTCCTTAACGCCTGTTATTACCTTGTGTTCAGCAGCCAGAATGAGCTCTTAACCTGATGTATTCGAGGAGCGCTTCTGTCCACCGTGCTTCTGTAACGCGTCGCTCTCAACGTGTGTTTCAGCAACGACGCGAAACACCCAATAAATGCCTTCGATAAAAGCCTGGAATATTACTTTCGCGAGATAACATTGGGAAATCACTGAACAGGTTCATTTGAACGGATAAAGGAAAACTCCTTACAATGTAATACTACAATGAAGTTCGATCTGTGATGCTCTATTTAACCACATGCCAGTGGATATTTCAGCCTTCTTCCAGATATGCAAGATATGTAAAAGTAAGAGAAAGAATGTTGTAATAAACTTTAATACAAACTGTAAATACTTAGCACACGTGTAACGGACACAGAGATGTCTAATCTACTCAGTATGGAAAACAGCGCCCATATCCATGACAACAAAGCCTATACCTCACTTTTCATAACATCACAATTTTAAATATTATGTGACATAAAGCTTTGTTGTGAATATTTGCCAAATCGATTTTTTCATTCAACCTCTAAGAACCACGTTTAATGTCAAAATCAAAGGCTTCTAAAAAATTAAAAGGCTTTAAAGAAACACATAGATAAATAATGACAGGTTACCTTAAAGTGAGAACCGGGCTTA
>NC_079426.1:5998416-6043528 GCF_026213295.1 Gadus chalcogrammus
GGGTGTGGGGGAGAGGGGCGGGGGGGAGGGGGTTTGGGGAAGGGGGGGGGAGAGTTGAAGCTCAAAGGGATTTGGCCAGGCATCCATCTCCACTATCTCCCTTTCTGTTGGACAAGTTTAAAAAGTTCCAAGTGTAAAGTCTTCGGGATGTCTGCTTTTCTGACAGTGCAGACGTCGTTTGTAACAATATTTTGTCCTTTTACGATTTCGTTACGCCAAAACAATCAAAAGTTAGCATTTTTGTGTATTAGCCCTGCGTATCCGAAGCAAAACGCACACATCACTCATATGAGGTAGAAATTACTGTTTGTGAAATGCATAACACCCTGTCCGAAATGTTAGGCAGTATTTATATTCAAAAGCATCCAGTCCAGCGCCCTGTGTGCAGCTGCTTCGACTTACACGCCACTGAACTATTCGTAATGATTAAACTATTTAGAATTTTCTTATCATCTCAGCACAATTTCTCCAGTGACTTGACATTTTCGGCACGATTTCTTAGCCTTACCGATTGCAATTATTATGTGACAGTTTACTTAAACTAGAATAACACTTAGTTCCTTGAGGTAAGATACATTTACATTTACATTCAGGGCATTTAGCAGACGCTTTCATCCAAAGCGACTTACAATAAGTGCATTTGTCAGAAGAAAGAGAAACAACAATATATCGCTGTCGGTACAGTAAGGATGTTCATAGAAACAAGTGGCAAGCACTAACAATTGTTAGGTTAACCCATTCCCCGTATACTACTAGGCTGGGACAAAACACTACACAATGGTAAGTACCATTTTTAAGTGCAAGGATGTACAATATACAATAAGTGCGTACATTAAGTGCCAGGACGTACAACATACAATAAGTGTGTAAGAGGGGTGGGGGGGGGGGTACGGGGGTTAAGGCTTTGCAGAGTCCAGGTGATCTCTGAACTAGTGGGTCGTGAGTCTTTTGAGTCTCGAGTCTGGTGAGTGACGTCGTAAGACGTTAGACGCTGTGACGCGGCCCCTAAAGCAGAGCTTAATCCCAGGGGGCCACGAGAGCCTGTGTGTTTGAGCTTTTTTTGTTTTTTTGTCGCTCACTACTTAAACATTTAGAAAAGAGCGGCTTGTTTGCCGTGCGAACCGATTCGAACCAGGTGTGTTGCCCCGCTGCCATGCTAGGCGGATTAAGCTACCGTAACACCTTCCTGATGTTGCTTGACCCCCGAGAGAGCTAGAGAGAGGGGAAGAGAGGGAGAGAGAGAGGAAGAGAGAGAGAGAGAGAGAGAGAGAGAGAGAGAGAGAGAGAGAGAGAGAGAGAGAGAGAGCGCGGGCCAGTACCACTCTCCAGCGGGGGCCTGCATCATCCCCTCACATTTCACCCAGCTGCCCGCATCCCTTAAGAATGATGATGTCATTTACGACCTTGAGCTCAACCCCTAAACCTGTATGCATGTCATCCTTCTTTTATTCTGTGAATCTTTGAAGACGGCTGGCACAGATAGCCGGTGCTCTGGCCTGGTGAATGATGAAATCACCGCCTCCCAACATGATAACTGAAACCGGGTGCTTTCTTTGAGAACAAGGACTGTCTGCTGCTCGCTGCCTTGCTGGATGGCCGTGGCAGGGGTGTTGGGTTTATCGTCACGGCAGTTAGTACGGTGCAGATAGTCTTTTGTGAGTGTGTGTGTGTGTGTGTGTGCGCGCGCGCGCGTGTGTGTGCATGCGTGTGTGCGTGCGTGTGTGTGTGTGTGTGTGTGTGTGTGTGTGTGTTTTTGTGTGTGTGTGTGTGTGCGTGTGTGTGTGCCTGCGTGTGTGAGTGTGTGTGTGTTTGAGGGGGGTATGAAGTCATACTGCCGTGTGAAAAGAAAGTGATAGCGGAGAGGGGGTGAGTGGGGTAGAGTGGTCGAGGGGTTTGTGTATATGTACACTTTGCCTTGTACCTGTCACGGAAATGTCTCGGTGGTCAAGTTTCCCCGCAGGTTTCGACAGATAAGAAAACATTTAGAGCTCTGTAAGATGACAGATGCGAGGGATGTCATACTGAAAGAATGTTTGGTTTTGTATTAGGTTACCTTTTTACTGTTAAATGCATCATTTTAGGGTTAGGTGGTCTGGTGGCGTTGTATCTGGTCTGGTGAAGATGAAACAGATACAGGCATCTTAAAATGTTATTTTTTTGTCAAACCTGTAAACAGAAAACATGACCACATAGCTTAAGTGGTATGGAGAGGAGTGTTTCGTTATGCTCTAAGAATCACTGAAACATCAATAACACTAGTAAAAAGGGAAATGTCTGACATTTGTCTGACATCAGACTCCATGTAATTTACAACAATGATTCAGAACTCCAAAATTAACTTAATAAGTGAGCTGTGATGCTCTCACTAAAATGATACATAACCAAGTACATGATTTGTGGCCAAAATAATATATCTATATATATACACATTAACCATCCATGATGTTTGTAGATTCAGCCACAGGATGCATTTGAAATTTGTTGGTGTTAACGGAGTATTCATCACGCTTCTTAACGGTGTTCATGTATTATCCAACACTCCTTGGCATCTCGTCACCTTGTCAGAGTCATATCAAACGCTTTTATCAATGTCTTGGTATTGAGTGAACACTGGAGCCCTGAGGTGAGGCCCATCTCTGGTTAATAGAGCTAATAAAAGTGCATGCTTCTCCGCTGACGTGTTTGCACACTCACATGGTGGCATAGTCGGAGTCCTGCGCGTTCACAGATCCAGTGTCTTATCGCCTAACCCACAAAGATCCCCAGACAATTTTCAGATGACTTCATCGACTATAAAAAAAATGTGTCAGACCGTCAATTTGCGAGATGCAAAGACAAAAGAGAAACAGGACAAGATGAGGCAAGCAGCAACAATTGACAAAGTTAGTCATAAGACAAAGAGGCAAATGATACACTGCTGTGATGATTAACCCAAAAGGGCATGGATTGTGCCTAAAATGCAGTTGTTTTAAATATAATCAGTACAGTGTTCTCACAATTTTTTTTTCTAAAAACCTTTAATCCAAACTGTATAAATTAACTCTGTACATAAACGCTCTGAAGTTGAACAAACGTAACAATGCACAGATTAACTCGAGAGTAATAAAGCCAAAATTGTACCTCATTGAGTTAATTCACCACCATTTCCCCTGCTTTGAAACCGCTTTGACCTCAACCGTGGAAAAGTCCCCATCGTCACCCGTACTGTACTATAAAGGCCCTCTGTGTACGACGAGGGCCGCGGCGAGAGCAATCACAAGTCAGCCTCAGGTGGCAATCAGGCCCGATGCGTGGATGAGGTCACTCCGTCATGTGACATCACCACTTCACGTGGTAAATGCGTTCCAGCAGCAGGAAACAATTTCCACCTATCAAAGAGTGAAAAAAAAAGCAGGAATGCCTTATTTCTGTCCCCTCTTAAAGTATCAATCACCCTGAGAGGGCGGTTTAACATCTGACCCCTGTACCCGTTCCTGTGTCCAGCCCCGGTCCCGCTGGCCTTGTATTTGTGTTTTTACTGCTGCGCTGCTTTGAGGGCCTGTGATTTACTCCTCTCGTGGAGGAAGTGGTCGTGTTCTACGGTCGGCGCAGCGGCGTTGTTGCTCTGCGTTAAGCTCTTCATCGGTCTCTCCGTCCGCTCAGGGCTGCTAAGTGAATCGGGTCATAGTGAGGTAGTCACTGTTTTATTTTGAATAGGAAAAGCAGGCGAAAGGAAATGAACGCCTCACATTTTTGAGGTTCAATTATTTTTTAAATGAATACGATTATGATTCGTTAATTTTTTATAACTTTCTTAAGAATGTAAGACCTTTATTGTGGAAGATTGATATCATAAATGTATTTGGTTCATTCTTTTATTCAGTTGGTAGTGTTCTCCTTCGTATATAATAAGATATTTTTGCTTTTTATTTTCACATGTCCTAAATCAAACATTTACATTTAGGGCATATAGCAGACGCTTTTTTCAAAAGCAGTAAGTACATTTGTCAGAAGAAAAGAAAGCGGGGAAAGACTAAATCAAATGTTCTTTGCTTTGACATGAAAGGCGTTGGCATGTTGTTTCACATTAAAAGTTGGCAACTCTAAATGTCCCTGAGTCATGTGTTCTCATATCCAGGTTTGCTGCCATGGGTAGAGTTGATCTCATTACTAACACCAATCAGGAGGAAATACTTCCACATCACTGGTATATGGAATATGATGAGGCATTTACAAGTTATACTATCAGGAAGAATAATGTAATTTTTCTTGAGTTGATACTCTACGTGGGAAATCCATTTTGAACAAGACATCTTGTTTATATATGATTTTAAAGAGATGAGTTTGAACAAAAGGAGTAAAATGGATTTCCAATATGTGTCTTATTATTATAAAAGTAGATTGAATTATATAAGAAATCCAAACGTTTTATTTTTTATTATCCAAATTAATTGAGCACATCTCATTACCAGAGAAAACACCCAAAATGAGGTAATTAAAGTTGGTTCCACAAAGCCTACTCATATATGAGTAATTCAAGGGTAATTAAATCATCATTATTAATAGGTATCGAACCATAAATCATGAACAGGGCTCTGATGTGTCTCCAGCAGCATGCCAGGACAGAAGACTCTTTAAAGAAGGAATAGAGTTCACCATGAACACCATTTGGATGACGTTACAAGATTGTGCCTTTGATGGAGGGAGGAGAAGGAGGAGGAGGAGGGGGGAGGAGAGGGAGGGGGAGGAGAGGGAGAAGGAGGGGGAGAGGGAGGAGAAGGAGAAGGATGGGGAGAAGGAGGAGAGGGAGAAGGAGGGGGAGGAGGTGGTGGAGAAGGAGGAGGAGGAGGAGGGGGGAGGAGGAGGAGAGGGAGGGGGAGGAGAGGGAGAAGGCGGGGGAGAGGGAGGAGAGGGAGAAGGATGGGGAGAAGGAGGAGAGGGAGAAGGAGGGGGAGGAGGTGGTGGAGAAGGAGGAGGAGGAGGAGGAGGGGGGAGGTGGAGGAGAGGGAGGAGGAGAGGGAGATGGAGGGGGAGAGGTAAGAGAGGGAGAAGGATGGGGAGAAGGAGGATAGGGAGAAGGAGGGGGAGGAGGTGGTGGTGGAGAAGGAGGAGGGGGAGGAGGGGAGGAGAGGGAGAAGGAGGGGGAGAGGAATAAGGATGGGGAGAAGGAGGAGAGGGAGAAGGAGGGGGAGGAGGTGGTGGAGAAGGAGGAGGAGGAGGGGGGAGGTGGAGGAGAGGAAGGAGGAGAGGGAGATGGAGGGGGAGGAGGTGGTGGAGAAGGAGGAGGGGGAGGAGGGGGGAGGTGGAGGAGAGGGAGGAGGAGAGGGAGATGGTGGGGGAGATGGAGGGGGAGAAGGAGGAGAGGGAGAAGGAGGGGGAGGAGGTGGTGGTGGAGAAGGAGGAGGGGGAGAAGGAGGGGGAGAAGGAGGGGGAGAGGGAGGAGAGGGATAAGGAGGGGGAGGAGGTGGTGGAGAAGGAGGAGGAGGAGGGGGAGGAGGAGGATTGATAGAAGGAATAGAGGGAGAAGGAGGGGGAGGAGGTGGTGGAGAAGGAGGAGGAGGGGGAGGAGGAGGAACAGGAGGATGATAAGGAGGAGGACGTGGGTGGAGGACAAGGATGAGGAAGACGAAGAGGAGGAGGAGAAGGAGGAGAGGGAGGGGGAGGGGCAGGAAGAGGATGAGGGCAAGGAAGGGGAGGAGGAGGTGGAGGAGGGGGAGGAGGAGGAGGGGGGAGGCCTACATCTCTCCAGACGGCATGAGGGATAACAGTTGAGTCTACAAGGGACAGGTGGAAATTTCCAGCCCCTCCAGTCTGTTCAGCAACTGTCTCCGATGTTTGAAGAGGAAAGGACGAGGTGGGGCGCCCTTGGGGCAGAAAATAGAAAGTGAGCCGCATAATTAAAGTGGTTCGGATGATGACGTGACGCCAGTTGTCTCCTCTGTTGCAGTCAATCCAGAGAGGCCCATGCAATTTCAGTGAGCGTAGCCCTCACGGTGGGGCTTGCAGTGTAACAGATTGCACAACAAGTGAAATGTGCTTCATTATTCCAGAGTGAAGGCTGTTTGGAATGACGGCATCAATATGGTAGCAGAGCATTCGTGTCTTGACTCGAGCTGTAAGGGACAGGCACTATCGTTCTAAGGCATATATGATGGGACATATGGGCTTGTGTACAGAAACTAGAGAGAGGCTGGTGATATCAGTAGTTATACAGGCTTGACTGCATTCACTGTAGACTGACACAGTGATAGATGGAACAGGTTGGAGTTCGTTACGTAATCTATTCGGTTATTTGGAGAAGTGAAACTCAAACTAACCGTTGCGTTATGAAAAGAGGGCTAACTGATTTTGTGTGTTTTGTGTTGTGTCATATGCTGAATTACATTCCGAACAGTAGTCATTCAATTATAATGTCCCTTAAACATTCAGTGTCCCATCTGGGGGTGGAAGACCATCAGTGGTAACAGGGCTGTTGCTGGGGCGAATCCAATCAGAAATCACTGTGTGTGTGTGTGTGTGTGTGTGTGTGTGTGTGTGTGTGTGTGTGTGTGTGTGTGTGTGTGTGTGTGTGTGTGTGTGTGTGTGTGTGTGTGTGTGTGTGTGTGTGTGTGTGTGTGTGTGTGTGTGTGTGTTACTGCGTGTGTATGTGTGTGTGTGTGTGTGTGTTTGTGTGTGTGTGTGCGCGTGTGTGTGTGTGTGTGTGTGTGTGTGTGTGTGTGTGTGTGTGTGTGGTGTGTGTGTGTGTGTGTGTGTGTGTGTGTGTGTGTGTGTGTGTGTGTGTGTGTGTAAATTAACCCAAGGCCGAATCCTCTTCCTCGAGAAACCCAAAGAGAGAGGCTCTGTTCATTTAATAGCAGCAAATTAAAGGAAAAAATGTATGATTCAGTCAACTTGCCACAGTTAGATCATGCTCTATGACATCATCATCCTGGATGGTTTAATACTGTTGACCTAATTCAGCGGAAGTTGAATTAAGGTTTTGATCATCCAGGGAATATCTCCCGTCTGTGTTGACCTTTACTTTGTTTAAACGTTTTTAAAACTATTTTCTAGGAATTGGCTTTTTGTCAGTGAGAACACACAAAAGCTAGATTTATGTTACGGGTTGGATTAACAGACACAGGTACACTGTCAATGGGGGCCGGTTTGTTGAAGTGCTACTACTTCTGTAACCCACTGTGGGACTGCATAATGGAAATAGGCAGTTAAAGCCAGGATTAGACACAGAAACCATCTAGTAATATAAATGTTGGTACCATTAAGTAATCAAGCATGTAAGGGTGAGTATACACAGTTGGAGAATAGCAGGGATATCGTTTTTTAGACTCAAATTATTTTTTTAAATGTAATGATGAAAGCATCAACATGGGTAAAGAAACTCAGCTCAAAAGAGAAAATAATACATGAAGCAAAAGTGCTCCCTATATATTTATTGGTTTATTTCGCCTCTGGGTTCATTTTACTATCCATTATAACAACACTTAGAGGTTTTATATGCAATGGGGAAGGGATAGGTTAACCAAATGTGCCATTCCAACGCAGGGCCTGTACTTTTGCTTTGCCGCAAAGCATTGCAATGCTCTTCCATCACTGGGCCTACCCCCTGAAGCACAGAACAACAGTTGGTGCTTGCAGTTGCTTTTCGACTCTTCCCAGTAATGCCGCAGTTGGGTAACTCCTGTTCCCGCTGTCACGCGTAACAACAGACAGACGCCACATGTCGCTGAGCCATAAAGTTTGAGAATACACCCTGCTCTGCTAATGTGTCCAAACGTCGCTCAGCAGTCGTAGGAGGGTCGGGCGATGTGTGCGTGGGCTAACAGGTGGGCTGGGATGACGATGTTGTTTTCCAAGCCTATAAGATAATCAGACTTTCCCTTGAGCTGGTATTAGCTTCCTCTTCGCTTCAGACCGGGAGGCTTTCATTGTGTTGATAATGATTGATGACTTTCGTTGAAAGTACGTTTGGGATGTTTTTTGTCTCTCGGTGATATCTAGGAAGCTTGAAATCTACTTCTTATTTCAGAACTTTTGTATTTATACAGGAACATATCTTATCCAACCATATACTCTTTATGCTAAAAATAATTGTTTGGTGAACAAGAAAGTGAATGTGATCCATTCATTTGAACATGACCATAAAAACATGTTGCAGAATGCATTGTAAATAGATAATGGCCTCCTTGTGTTGTGTCGTTAATCAACACAGGCCTAATTTATGTTTGTAGTCTTTATTGTTAATCTTTCTTAACTAAAACACCAGGTATGAAGTATGCATCAACTGTTCTAAAAGGAGGTGGGTGCATTATAAACATTATGTAACACTACTCCTAAACTAACCACTACTAAACTAACCAAACATAGAAGCTCTTTCGCTCGACCCTTCATGAAACATTTTTGCAGTGCCAACGACTTTAAAAATGTTTTTCTTGATCTTCAAACTATGCTGCCTGACTTTACTGCAGTCTAGTATTCCGACTGTCCATCTTCATTTTCCCAAACGAGCACTTCTGTGGTGGCTGTGATCTATGTGCTGTACCAGCGTCGGCCAATGGGCAGTCACAGCGGCACAGCTGTCGTTTTGGGCAGCCGCAAACACAATCTCCCCATTGTGCATGACCTGCAGCTGGCATGTGAGCGGAATGCCTACACACACACACACACACACACACACGCATACACACACACACACACACACACACACACACACACACACACACACACGCACGCACGCACGCACACACACACACACACACACACACACACACACACACACACACACACACACACACACACACACACACACACACACACACACACACACACACACACACACACACACACACACACACACACACACACCACACACACACACACACACACACACACACACAATGAATCAATCAGAGCCAGCCTCTTAGTTGACCAGACCTGAGGAGCCTTATATCCTGGGCAGCTGTAATGTGTCCGCGGAGGACCGCAGGACCTAATCCAGCTCTCTACTCCTACAGTCAGAACCTCACATTTCAGAGCTAGATGATCATTCTCAATCCCCCCCCCCCCCCCCCCCCCCCCCCCCCCCCCCCCCCCCCCCCCCCCCCCCCCCCCCCCCCCCCCCCCCCCCCCCCCCCCCCACAACGCTTTTGTAATTTGAAGCTTATGCAAGCCGTCAAAATGCATGATGCGTCATATAACAACAGCAGAATGTCAACAGTGGAGTAAGAAGACAAGAACAGTCCACAGTACAATTGACAAACAACAAAATGGACAAACACTAAAAGTCAATCAAATAAGTCAATAAAAAGTGAGCTATATAGCACATTGTTGAACACACCAAAAAATGTCTAAGTATAATTGTACGCCTGTAGTTGATATAAAAATATCTTTCCAAGACCGGGGGGTGGGAAAGATTCCCCGAGCAGCTTGGATATGTCACTCCACTGGTGCGCTCTCCCCCCTGACGTACCCCGAAGGGAGGCAATAGAAGGTGTATTTACAAGCGCTGTAAACTACATCATGAATCAATAAAATAATTTTTTTATTGCAGTGTGGGAAAACGTACCACCAAAAGATCGTGTCAGTGTGTCAGTGTATTAAATTAGGAGTCTAATAAAAAGAAGGCCAAAAATAAATCGAAAAAAACTCAATGATCCTGCAGAGGCCTTTCTGCATGGTCGGAGGATGTGTTGGTGTAACGAACGACAAGAGCAAAAGGAAACGAGAAAATAAAGATTGTTTATCTGTTTGTACATATAGTGTTAGGTTTGCCATTGAATCAATACATCCTTTATATTAGCACCCACTGTCTGGGCCCTGGGTAAATTATGCTCTTTGAGGGGGCACCTGCTTAATATCTTAAATATGCTTGAGTAGGCCTATAATTATTCATCTGTGAATCTGTGGATGAGAGAGAAGCGGCGGTGGTTGTGCATCAGAAAGTGCTCATCGTGATGATGGAGAAATTCTAAAATGTATAGCACACTGCCCTCTACCGCTGCTCATGGCGTTATGCATCGACAGGCGAGTGTTGGCGGTAAGGAGCAGCGTTGTCTTTAAGGTGAAACCCTCTGGCCCACGTGGCTGACAGCACATAGTAAACAAGAGGGGTCAACCCCTTACAGCAGGTCTAAACTTGTCATTTTTAGTATTTTTCTGATTTTTTTATACATTTTGAAAGAAATCGGTAGCTCACATCTTGCTACAAATAATCTCACAAACAAATATTTGTATATATATTTCTACAATATCGATATCGAACGAGTTGATCATGTCGAGTTGATCAACCTATGAAAATTCATTTTTACCGAAAAGTTATAATTAATATTATAGATAGCTGATATTTTGCAACGCGGGCCCGCAGCCAATCAGCGATGGCGCTCGTGTTTGGCGCGCAGCCAATCAGTGAGGGCGCTCGTTGTGAGCGCGCAGCCAATCAGCGATGACGCTTGTTGTGGGCGTTCCCGCCGCTACGTCACCAGGGCCAGGCGAAGACTGGCGGCGCGGCATCGCTCCTGATTTAGCTAACACTGGCTTCGAACCACCGCGACGCCGACTGTATCGTATGGTAATTTACTTTTATTGTCACAGTGCTTTGTCAGTCACCTGGAGATCATTGTGTGTACCGCTAGAGCACGTTCGAGGGGTGTGAGTGAACGTGCCAGTCCGCTTGTTTTCACTTGACGTGTAGCTAAGCTAGTGGAGAGACTAGCTATTGACGTTAGCCTGTGCTAGCGTCGCCTTCCCATTGAGGAAAGTTGATGTGGCGAGTCGACACGTTTTATACACACCACTATGCTGGTTATGCTGGTGTCCGAGACTGTTTTTTTTACAGTGTTGTCATATGTTGGTGTTCATAGTTGACAGTCATGATGCGTCATGTCTGCAGGTTGTGTGTCAACGTGTTGGTCGGTTTATGAAGTGACCATAATAGTAGTGTGACGGTGTTCGAGGAGTTGCGTGGAACTCGGGTCTCCTCTCCTCCACGTTACCCTGTAATTTACACCATCATAGTAGTGTGGAGAACGAGCAGCCTGGAATACGGGTCTCCCTAGCTGTCATCAAGCTGTCTCTGGCTTCATCCACCAGACAGCAGCGGTGTCCATTTATGAGCAGCCAGCGGAAAGCACTCATCTAGGAGGTTCACACAGGAGGCCATGCATGCATGGCCAACACATCTTTTTATTTTTTACGATTTTTACGGTTTTATACTTTTTATTGTAGAGTCAGACAGGCAGGTATGGGAGAGAGAGAGAGGGACATGCAGCAAAGGACTACGTGCAGGAATCGAACCCGGGTCGCTGCGATCAAGAGCCTTAATTGGAACGCGTTCTATCCGGTGAGCCACAGGGGCGCCCCTGGACTACACGTCCTTATCCACATCTCTGTCCTTGGTTTACTAGTTTACATCGACCCAGGAGTTGGTACACCGGAGGGTTTGTTCTGAGGGGCATGACTCCGTCCTCAGAGATGATGTGCTGCTGTCTGGAAATAGACCGGGCTGCTAGTGGTCCTCTGAGGGTCTATATTGAATGGCAAACTGAAGGTTAGAGGTCAGGGTGACGTTGGCTCAGTGAGATCTGCTGCTCAGCAGAACTGAGCATCAACACTAGACCGTGCTTGTTTTGCACGGTTCTGTACAAAAGTGTCCTTCTCGAGCCGCGCAGTAATTGGTTCATCAGTTTGACGTGAAGATGGCAGAAACATTTCCATGTTACAGTATTGACGTCGGGGAGGGGTTCGCGTTTTTGACTTTCTAATTATAGGGCGTTTGTAACGCAAGAGGGGAGGGGATAAAGCGGCAGCAAAGACAGAAGACAGAGCCGAGTGATAGGTGTGGTTCTAATCACCTCCTAAAATACTCTACCCGCTCTGATAGTACAAGGGGCTGTCAGCACTAGCAGAGCTCAGTCAATCATACCCCCCCAGAGAACAAAACGCTACCCTTTGGCATCCCACCTAATCTCCCTTTCTCTGGCATCAGTTCCACGATTCTCCCACACACACACACAGAGCCCGCCCTTCACCCACAGCCTCCTACACTGTGTGTGATTTGTGCACCCAGGGTCTTGACCCGTGAATGTGTCTCCATGGAGTCCGGGAAGGCCAGACGGTGATGGTCTAAAGGGAGTGTCTCGGGCACAGAGGTGCTTGCTCCTGGGGATGTTGCGCTGGACGGTGCACCTGGAAGGAGGGCCGCGGAGAGTCAACCATGCTGCCGTGGCGGTCGGCCACAAGGTGTACTCCTTCGGGGGCTACTGCTCCGGAGAAGACTACGAGACGCTCAGGCAGATCGACGTACACGTGTTCAACTCTGGTGAGTGGCTCCGAGCTTCTTGTATGGTCCACGCAGCAGAGACGGTGGAATTATTCCACATACTCACTATTTAAATGATACCCTATTAGCTTGATTCATTGCAGCATTGAACTGTGTAGCCTTATGTATGATGTATTACAGCCTTATACAAAAGTGTGTGTGTGTGTGTGTGTGTGTGTGTGTGTGTGTGTGTGTGTGTGTGTGTGTGTGTGTGTGTGTGTGTGTGTGTGTGTGTGTGTGTGTGTGTGTGTGGATTGATATAAATATAGGTCTCTCACATTACCACTACATTACTGTTTAAACTATATATGGAGTATGTGCGTTAAGATATTTATTGATACCCTGTGGCCATGTTTTTTTCATTACCTTGTTTTATCAGTAAATACAAAAGTCTTGTAGTCCCCCGAATTGTTTCTTCTCTGAAATGGCGTGTACTCACTAATCCCTTACCCTACAACCCTCCACATACGCCCTAAGCCTTGCATAATGTTACGCTATTTAGCAGGTGTTGAGGACCCTGCTAGCATGGTAGATACTAGCCTGCCTGCTCACTTTCTTTGCCAAGACCTGTTTCATTTCATGAACTTTTTTTTTCAACTTTCCCCAACCAACTCCAACCTTCCTGCTACCTGAATTTTTTAGATATTGAAATGGAAATATATTGAAAAAAAAAGTATATTTTTTAAGCATTGCTTTCTTTTTTTCTTTTTTTTCCTCTACAGAAACAGAAGCATTTAACTTTTTTTTCTTCTATATGTTAAAAAAAAAGTTACAAAAATGGATTGATTTTATGTACATTTTTGAATAAGCTATAGCTATACATAATTGCATTTACCTTTTGTAATGTAAACCTGTTGTGTTTGATCCGTTCTCCAAGCCTTTCTATTTTGTAAGCTCATAGTAATTCAGGCCAGTCACCTGCGCCGTGAGTTTGATTTACCTGTAAAACACAACTCGGAAGTAAAGAAGTTGTTAACAATACTAGTACGTCTTATCAAAATGCTTCGGTTTATTTAACTGGATGAACCGGTTTCCCTTAACTGTCAGTTTGTGCTTGCTTTGTGAGGCCTTATGCAAGACATAGCGTTTACCTACTACCTTGGTCGACTGCCCCACCCCTTCAATGTTATTCTTACCAGAACAAAAGAGACTTTTATACTTTAGCAATCTAGGTTGCCCCCCTCCTGCCCGCCCCCAGTATAATGCCCAAGACATGACGCACAAAATTCTTTTTAACTAATGAAAGCAACCTTGTTCATTGGCAGTGACATAAGAGAACGGTGGTGTCTGTAAGGGCTAGTGTTGTGGCCACTGTAGTTCATGTGTATTTAAATTTACATTTAGGCCATTTAGCAGACGCTTTTATCCAAAGCCACTAACAACGTTTCAACCATTCAAACACCGATGGTGGAGTCAACTACCCAAGCTACAGCCAGCTCGTCAAGAGCAGTTAGGGTTAGGTGCCTTGCTCAGAGACACCTCGACACTCAGCTAGGAGGAGCTGGGGATCGAACTAGCCTTCAGGCTACAAGTCAACCCGCTGTGCCTCCTGAAACAAAAACCAACCCCACTATAGTTAGTTCATGTGTTTCAGAAAGCTGTCTTGATGTTCGTCTCTGTCCTCCACTCTGTGCACACCCAGTGTCTCTGCGCTGGATGAAGCTGCCCCCAGTGAGGACTGCAGGGAGAGAGCACACGCGTGAAGGACCCTACATGCGCTACGGTCACACAGCTGTGCTGCTGGAAGACACCATCTACATCTGGGGGGGGCGGAACGACACGGAGGGCGCCTGCAATGTGCTCTATGCGTTCGACGTCAGTAAGTACCCCTCACCTGCACCCTGTCCCCCTTTTGGTGGTGTGTGCGGCGGCGTCTGCTCCAACCGTCCCAGACACCTGCTTGATGTCGTGGTCGGAGTTTGAAATGGGTTGCAGGAGGACGCAGGTGTTTTCCACCCCTAGTCGGTTCCCGCCGCAGGTTGTTGAAGTGTGGTTCCGCTTTCCGCCTGACACAAATAAAGATTGCCGCTCTGTTTTACGACTTTAAGGACACGTCTGGTTAAACGGCGCGATGCCTCCCCGCTCGCGTAACGCACTTAATCTGTGGTCCCCAGACAGCCACAGATGGTTCACACCCAAGATCTCAGGGACCATTCCTGGGGCCAGGGACGGCCACTCTGCCTGCATCCTGGGGAAGGCCATGTATATATTTGGAGGATACGAGCAGCTGGTCAGTTTACTGCCTTATCCCTCTCTACACCCCCCCCCCCCCCCCCCCACGGTCTTATTTAGTTTAATAGCCCCACTCTTCTTGTTTCCCCTAGGCGGACTGCTTCTCCAATGACATCCACAAGCTGGACACCACCTCCATGGTTTGGACCTTAATCAACGCCAGAGTGAGTCACCAACAGGGATGTAGTTGGGGTTAAAGATAGAGTGGTTCTGATACCGATACTAGTGTCGGAAATTCCTCCGATACTGCCTAAAATGCAGAGGTTTAAAGTCAGAATGGAAAACACGTCATCTCCGACCTACGTGCGTTCAAGCTACCAAGTCGGACATTAGTATATATACCTGTATACTCGGTATCGGCCGTTACCCAAGTTCAGAAATCTGTATTGGGAAGGAAAAACCGGTATCGGAACATCGCTAGTTAAAGATTTGATCTTATCTAATGCAGTGCATTCAGATACATGTCCTCCAGGTGCAGAGATAAATGTCCTTCAGGACCAGTGGTTAAGAATCCCTGCACTGGGATGCTTACAGTAGACGGCGGTTCTAAAGTCAAAGTCACTTGTGGTGGTAGTGAAGTGAAGCCACTTTGCGTTAAGCTTAGCCCGAGGACATTGGCGTTCCTAAAAGTCTGTTCACACAACACAACAACAGTCATTGCTAGGAGGGAATCGCGACGTGTCGGGTTCCCATCAATCAGCAGCAGGCTTGGGAGTCCTTCGACCGCAGCCAGCGGACTGCTACAGACGTGGTCAGCGGTCGCACCACGAGGCCCGAGGCACTTCGCAGTAATGCAGCGATCTGGGTGACGGCCAAGAACCCAAAGCCCATCTGGGGATTATGCTCCCTCCCCTTTTAGGTAACGGGATGAACGATCACATGATGATTAGTGGAAAAATACATAGATGTATGGTTCCCTCAACCGTACATTCTTGTTCCTTCCCGGCTTTGGTTTTAGATTCGATAAAAATATTTTTTTCGTCAAGCAGATTACTGTATTCTGGCTGTAGAAAGATTGGGCTCTGGATCCGGCCCATGAACAAATGTAGTATTATTAGGTTGTTTATATATGTGTTGGTGGATTCAGATTTCCTATGCAAAACAACGTCACTCTCCGTCTCTGTGTTCTTTAAAATTAAGCATTGATTTGGAGCACATAGTCGAAATATCTTATAAGACATACAGAAAAATATAAGCTCTTTCAATATAGAACACCACTCATACGTTGTTGTTTTCTCCAAGTCGCGCAATCTAATCTAGATGCCTGCATGCTATAAAGTAAGCAGAGTGGGCATGCCTGCCTGACTGCATTACAAAGGTACATTTCCTATCGCGGTACTCCTGAAGTTAAAGAGCCCTTTCACCGAACAAGATTTGGCAACACGTTCTGGCCGGATTTGAAGGCACGTGAAAGGGTGGTTCCATGGATAAATACCCGTTGCATTAAAAAAATGCCATTGGCTCTCAAGTGTTAAACCACTTTTTACTAGGCTGCTATTCAGAGAGTGGGCTAAATGTGTTGTTTGAGGAGGAGCCCTACAGCAGTTAGTATCCAGGAAGGTTTATCTTGCATTGCATTCTTATTTTAACCACGTAATCGTAAACTAGAGATCTTCATAATGATGTTCATGCTGATGTTCGTCGACTTGTTGACTAGTCGTTATTGCGCTTGCCAGTAGGTGAATACTAGTCAGTTTTTTCTCTTCTCTTGATATGAGATATGTGCACTATTGCTAGAAATACACATTTAAGAGTGCATGTCGTTTTCCAAAACATAGAATCATCAGTCTAATAATTTCATTTAATCTCATAATTCTAAACAGCGGCCAGTAACGACACCAACAAACTCGTTCACTACGGGCTACTAGTCATAAAAAGACCGTCACCAGGCATATCATCTGACCAGCCGCCAATCAACCCCCATCTGTCTGTCTGTCTGTCTGTCTGTCTGTCTGCAGTCAGGGTCAGGTGCGCTCAGTCAGTCTTTTCATGCCTTCATCGAAATGCCGCGTTATAATTAGGCCTAGATACATGACAATAACCACGTCGGTGTGAACGGCCACGTGCCCCCCGCTGAAGGGGTGAACAGCGGGGCTGTGCACACAACACGGCGCTCCGGACGGGCACCGCAGAAATGTCAATGTTCAGTCCGTCTCACGGTAAAGAAACCGCAAGCCAACAGATTTTATTTACTTGCGTCTTAACCTTTTTACCGAGTTCGAGCGAAGGGAAGCTTGCTTGCCCTCGGTATCTTGAGTGGATTGATCAAATAAATCAGAAGGGGGGAAAAAATCGAACCACATTCCTTCTTCTTCCAAGACTAATATTTATTTAGGATGATTATTTGGATTTTAACTTCCAAAAATAGACAACTGCTATCTGTTTCGTTTGCTTTGACTAGTCAACAAATTTCCGGGAAATGGGCCCTAAAGTAAATACTGACAGCATTTGACAAATCCCTTGTATTTACACTCATGATCCACCAGAGGGCACTGTGTATCTATAGTTGTACCGCTGTCCCCTGCAGGGCGCTCCAGCACGCTGGAGAGACTTCCACTCGGCCACCATCATCGGAACAAAGATGTTTGTATTTGGGGGGCGAGCAGACCGCTTTGGCCCCTTCCACTCCAACAACGAGATCTACTGCAACAAGATCAAAGTGTTTGACACCGAGACCAACTGCTGGCTGAGCAGCCCCTCTGCCCAGCCGCTGCCTGAAGGACGCAGGAGTCATTCAGCGTGTAAGTGGGAGAGACACGTATACAAGGACACTCGCACGCACGGGCACACAGACCGGGACACTCGCACACAGAAGGAAACTCGCACGCACGGACACGTGCACACACGGACACGCACAGAAGCTCACACACAGAAGGACAATCGCACGCACGGACACACGCACACACGGACACTCACTCACACACGCATACAGACACACACACACACTGACACACGCATACACTGACACACACACAGACAGACACAGACACTGACTCACACACATGGACACACACACTCAAGGACACTCATCCAAACGGACACACATGGACAGACAAAGACACACAGACACGACACAAAATATAAAACACACACACTCAAACACACAAATTGTAACACACAAACTTACACTAACACACGCACATGGACCCTTTCAGAGTCCTCGGCGTCTTTTATGTAGCATTTGATGAAGCGACTCGTTCTTCTTTCTCATTCAATTCTATTCTCAAGATCTCCGCCTTCTCATTGTGTCCTCCAACAAGTCCTCGCTCTTCTGTGCACCCATCCAAAGCCATGCGGTGCAAGGCCAAGGAGCTCACGTCTTTCCATCCCTGTGTTTCCATTCAGTTTCCTACAACGGTGAGCTGTTCATATTCGGGGGCTACAACGCGCGTCTGGACCGGCACTTCAGCGACCTCTGGAAGTTCAACCCAGGTGAGGCTCACCGTTTACGGAACATGCCAGATGGTTCCACGCCGTTCCGACTCTCCAGCCCCGACCATTAACGAACGCAGCATAACGCCGCACGTGTTTGTGATGTTCTTCGCCTTTGCACTGTGTTTTAGGCAGTATCGGAGGAATTTCTGTTACTGGTATCAGAACTTTAGTTCTGAGGCTACCTCTCACTGCTGCTGCTGCTGCTGCCGCCGCTAATCTCATCTTCCCTTATGGCTATTACACTGAGATTCCTTCTCTGTTCCCCCCCTCTGTGGCGGAGTTTGTGATGACTATGTGCAGAGATACACCCCAAGCATGCTGGTGCTGGTACCGGCTTGACCCAGTTTCCTCCCTCCTGCTTCGGGAGAGTGCCACCTCCCCTCTTCCCTGTTCCTGCATTTTGCATTGCTGTCACCCTCATCAGATTGGCTAGCTGCAGCTGCCTATGTGTCTGTTGTTGTTTTTATGTGAGTCTGTTTAAGTTATGCAGAAGGAGTGCAGATGTCCTGTGTTGCCAGAGGGGATGTGGATCTCTCTCTTGTCTCTGAGGCCTCTTTCTTGGCAGTATGGAGTTGAGCAAATCCCTTGACGTGGGATTACTGGTGTCAGCCCGTATATTTTAAAATCAAAATGTACAACTTTTATTTTGAAGGGATAAAAAAATAAATAAAACATTGTCGAAGGTCAAACTATTTGGAAATGGGATAAGAAAAAAACACACTGCACTCGCATCCTATAATTCTTCATTATAAGTGATTATGCCGGGCGGATGCCTGAAGCATATTTGCAAGCAGCTCTGCCACCTGTGCCGACGATAAGTCCACCGCATTGGCTGGGAGGGAAACTTATGAAACGACCCTGTTCAGTTTAGTTGCTATGATACGAAGCTGAACGTACAGTTTTGTGCTTTGACGAACACCCCCGCAGTTTTGTTAAAGTTAGTTTCTCTTCTTTCGCAGTGGAGTCCTGTGGACCGCTGGTGACCAAAGTCTTTGTGTCGCGGTCCAGTAATGAGCACTCTTAAGCCAGCTGCCCCACACTGAGCTGCGGTGCAAAAGTCTGGGGCGTTTGTGCCTGCCTAGTTAAAAAGAGTTTGGCATTAATTCCACACTAAATGAGCAATTGAGTTCCCCTCGTTGTGCGTAGGCGTGCACCTGTCCTCACATTTAAAGCTCTAATGCATACCCCCGACACATGCATACATTTAACCAGTGGCTGTCGGCACGTTGAAAGCCGTCCACCAGATGGAGGCAGCTCTCTCGCGGCGTTCCCACCCCCTCGGGCCACACAGACTGTTTCCATAGCGATGTAATGATGCCATGGAGGCTGAGTGTGGAGTGCTTCAGCCGTAATGGAACTTATGAGAGAGACGCGCGCGTCGTCACTCATACTCCAGCTGAAATGGAAGGAAGGGGGTTGTTCATCTACACAACAACAATCGGTCACTGTCCTTGGGGTCCGGTGTTCTTTAAGAGGTGATTTAAGAACAATGCTCAACGAACTGGAGGCTCGATAGCAAACGGGAACAGGTTCATAAAATGCTAATTGATGAGTGGTGTGGCTTCAGCACTGGGGGTTGGTCAGTATTTTATGTATAGGCCTTGACAGCTGCCAGAGCTGTTGAGGGAACCCTCGCCACAATCAGACCAGTGCAGGCCTGTCAGTGTGTCAGTGTCGGAGGTCATATTCATGCTCGACTCTCATTCTGAGTCTCTCTCTCCTGGAACCACAGAGGGCTCCTCCTGGAAGAAGGTGGAGCCCAGGGGGAAAGGCCCGTGTCCGCGCAGGAGACAGTGCTGCTGCATGGTGGGAGATCGCATCGTGCTCTTCGGAGGAACCAGGTGAGAGAGTCCTGAAGTTCGGACCAAGTCAAAACCACTCGGTCCTCTAAACCGTAAACAATCCTCCTTAATAACCAAACAATCATGTTTTTTTGTAACAGAGCAACACGTTCATAGTTCACCCATTTGTATGCTACTTTTTTTTTCAATTTTACCGAACAAGATTTGGCAACACGTTCTGGCCGGATTTGAAGGCACGTGAAAGGGTGGTTCCATGGATAAATACCCGTTGCATTCAAAAAATGCCATTGGCTCTCAAGTGTTAAACCACTTTTTACTAGGCTGCTATTCAGAGAGTGGGCTAAATGTGTTGTTTGAGGAGGAGCCCTACAGCAGTTAGTATCCAGGAAGGTTTATCTTGCATTGCATTCTTATTTTAACCACGTAATCGTAAACTAGAGATCTTCATAATGATGTTCATGCTGATGTTCGTCGACTTGTTGACTAGTCGTTATTGCGCTTGCCAGTAGGTGAATACTAGTCAGTTTTTTCTCTTCTCTTGATATGAGATATGTGCACTATTGCTAGAAATACACATTTAAGAGTGCATGTCGTTTTCCAAAACATAGAATCATCAGTCTAATAATTTCATTTAATCTCATAATTCTAAACAGCGGCCAGTAACGGCACCAACAAACTCGTTCACTACGGGCTACTAGTCATAAAAAGACCGTCACCAGGCATATCATCTGACCAGCCGCCAATCAACCCCCATCTGTCTGTCTGTCTGTCTGTCTGCAGTCAGGGTCAGGTGCGCTCAGTCAGTCTTTTCATGCCTTCATCGAAATGCCGCGTTATAATTAGGCCTAGATACATGACAATAACCACGTCGGTGTGAACGGCCACGTGCCCCCCGCTGAAGGGGTGAACAGCGGGGCTGTGCACACAACACGGCGCTCCGGACGGGCACCGCAGAAATGTCAATGTTCAGTCCGTCTCACGTAAACAATCCTCCTTAATAACCAAACAATCATGTTTTTTTGTAACAGAGCAACACGTTCATAGTTCACCCATTTGTATGCTACTTTTTTTTTCAATTTTATTTGTATAGCCCTTAATCACAGGTAGAGTCTCAAAGGGCTTAACAGGCCACATATTTATTCATTTATGTTTCGTTATCACTTCTGGAGGAGTCTGCTGCGGTTTTACCCCCAAAAGAAACTCACATTTCCCCCCTCGCACACGGGAGTGAAAGCCGAACCAGAGCACAGACGTTTTGCCACCCCATGTTTTCCAGGCCATTAACCTCTCAGATCTTATCTGGCACTACGGCCATGATGACGGTAGTGTCTCCATAAAGCACAAAGGCTGAGGAGCAACGCAACATCCTGTGTAGTTTTAACTGCGTGTACCAAGTGTCCTTTCACCATGGCCTGAGAAGACTCCGGCCGCTGTAGACGGCAGCCTGCGCTATCTCCAGCCCGGGCTGTAAGACGGTAGCTCGGGGTGGGGGAGACAGAGGGCGGGGGGTTGATTGGCTGCTGATCAGATGATATCAGCCTGGGGACGGTCCTCTGATAGACCAGTAGCCGGTATTGTAACGAGATAGTTAGCGCAGTAAGCATGGACCCACATCATGGCTGAGAGCCGGGGGGCTACTGTTATCTGGACGGCGTTATCACCCGAGCCCCCCCCGCTGGGCCAACCTGATAGCACGGATGAGGGGGTCTGTGGATAAGGGTTCCCCCTGAGCCTCGGCGCGTCTCTCAGCCATCAACGGGCCCCCCTCGAGGGCCCCGGCCCCTTTTGCGGGGGCCCGCGCTGCGTCTCCCGCTCCGCTGGGCAGCGGGGCTCAGGGAGCGCGGCGCTGTAATACACAAGGCGTGCGGCTCACCTCAGGAGCCGTTCTGCCTCAGCACATCCATGTCGGGCCCCCTACAGCACGCCCCCTCGTTATTATGGAGCATATTGTTACACTGACCTTTAAGCGGAGAGAGTAAGAACGCTCATTTATGAGGGTGATTTCCATGCATAAATCACCCTGAGAAGTTCATGACAGCGTTTCCCCTATTTGAAACTCTCTGCAGAATAAATAATGCTGCTTGAGGTTCAATCTTTTTAAACAAGAGTGGAAAATTGGCCACTTTGGTAAGCAGGAACCGACGAAAGACGTTTTGTGTTGCAGAGGAGGGAGGTGTTTGTTTGCTTATGACTGCGGATGGCAGGGCTCGGATCCCAGGGTCTGCTCCCTGGGATTAGACCAGGACTCTCCCGCAGAGGTCCTGGTGTCCCATCCCCAGCAGATAGACCCGGGAACGAGGAGTGACTGGGGAGGGAGGGAGGGAGGGAGGGATGGAGCCGTCTGCATGGAGGAAAACACTACGGCACCGAGTCACTTTCTTAAAAAAAGCACGCGAGCCACCAAGCAAATACTGATTCATCGTTTTAAAATACATTATGCAGACCCCCGTCATTGATTTTTTGCTTTGCCTGCACTTATTGTCCTCGCACATAATCCAATATGCAAATTCACTGTGTTTTGGCTTTAAAAGTGTTCCTGGATTGAACGTTTTTGAATGGTACCGGGTCAAGTTAATGAAGTCTTTGAAAACAAAAAAGTGGAATGCTTCTTTGTATGTTATTCCGTGACGGGTGGACGGTCTGCTATGTTTACGAGCGCTAATGGCGCTGAGCTGGGGTTTATTAGGTTAACAGTAGGGCGGAGGGTGGGGGGTGGGGGGGGTACTTTAACTGCTGTTGTTTTAACTGAGTCGTTGAGGAAGTGAGGGCTTGTCCAGCACATCTCTTGCCACTCTGTGTCTACGGTAAGACTTAGTTTCCTGTCCACTGTACACCAGCCTGCACAGTGGGATCCCTGGCAGTCAACCCACACAGCCAGCCCTCCTGTATGGAGTCACCAGTGGACTGGTGTGTGGTTGTTGTTGTTGTGTACCAAGGGACCCACATAAGCCTCTTACGCACACAGGAACAGCCTTAGCCATGCGTAGGCCTGGGGTACACCTCCCCCACTGGTAAGAACGAACTTCCTCATTCAAAGAAAAGGTCTGAATCAAAAGTATTCTATTTAGTCCGCCGATACAGCTTTAATCATTACAGTGTCCTTTATTCAGTTACTCTAAGAACACCATGTCCATGGCAACAGAACCCTCTTTGTGTTTCTTTCTGTGTGCGGGGCCAAGCTAATTAAAAAGTCTGAAGCCTTATTTGTATCTGTCTCAATGAAACTGACGAACGCTGGCACTGCCCTTGGTGAGTTAGCCACCAGACATCTGGCTTGTGTTCTTTACGGCACTGCTCCGTACGGCACTGAGGCCGTCCAGGAAATGGTGTTTAAATTGATAGCTTGATGTTTTCCTGAGAGGGCCGGCCCTTCACTCTGATGCACAGCAGAACCCCTCGGTACATCCTTATTCCCGCTGGGCGATATTTGTTTTAGCCGCAGGAATTTGGTGGCTGATAATTTATTGTCTGACGGAAGAAAATGCAAGGAAAATACAATTGGAATTCCTGTCCTCCCCTTTTCAGGTTTTATGTGATTGCCAAGTGAAGAGGGAAATTGTGGAGTTTTATTTAACGAGTGGCAATCGTAAATAAAACATTTAAATCATATATTCTCTTTGCTCCGAGATTGTCCCAGATCCTTATGTCTTCATTGACCAGCTGGGTTCAAGGGAACCCTTGATGATGTTTATGTTGCACACTGGCCACACTTTTGCATGTTTGCAATAGTTAATTAGTCCAGTTTATCATTGTGGTGTGCATGTTCTTGGGTGTGTGTGTCTGTGCGTGCACGTTCATGCGCGCGCAAGAAAGACACTGGACATTTGTGACAGTCTATTCAGTGCCACTTACACCAGTGTAAACGCCCCTGCTGGGCTGCAGAGAGGCGTGAAATTCTGCCCTTTCACTGATTTATGACCTCGGGGATCGCGCTCTCTCCCGCCCTCTCACGGAGGGCAGCCTGACCCCCCCTAACCCCCTTCCACTCCCCCCCACCCCCGGCCCCTCTGGTACACTCATTTGCAGGGACCTGCTCACTGCCCCATGAGAGCCAAGCATGAATGACTCCACCTGCACTGACCTTCACCTGCCTGTTGAGGAAACACAGGGTCCCCTCAACACACTCTGTCTCGGAGTCACTCGTGCTTCACTCGATCACCAGCTAAGGAGGATACTATATTCTTTAAAAACGCACTCCTTTTTGGCATCCCTCCCTGCTGCTGGGTGTTTCGCTCATTAAGACCGGTAATAAATGTTGAGTTAAGTGCATGCAGTCCCCCAGTCTCCTGTGACCGTTCCCTCCTGGCTGTGTACCGCAGCACCCGAACCCATAATGACCCAGGGCTGGTGCAATAATGCGTGTTTAGTAGTGGGGAGGCTTGTGTGGCTGTGTCCAGAACGGTGGCCAATTAGTATGCTGGAAGCAGAACACAGGAATTAATTTTAAAAGAGCAGGCCTCCTGCCTTGCTATGATTGGCTTCTTCTTATTGATTACAAAATCGAATACTGCTGTTCTTAAAGGAGCAGTTTGTAGGATTTAGTGGCCTCTAGTGGTGGGTTGATGATTGTAGCCAACTGAGTATTCCCCCCCCCACACACCTCCTGACCTCCCTTTCCAACAATGTAGGAGAAGCTACGGTGGTCCTTACTGACCTGTAAGGAGCCAGTAGTACCGTACTTCAAAAATGGCGACATCGTCAGCGACAACATCAAGTGATGAGGTTCCTTGATCGATTCATCAATTGTGTTTAGTCGGTAAAACCATTGGTTATAGCTTACAAGAGAAATGGCAATTATCTTTTAAACCGCGTCCCCTCTACAGCAGTTCTTGGCTGCTGTAGACACAGGTCGGCCTTGTGGAAGAGGTCCCTCAATGTAGCTATTAAAAGGGTTCAGTTGTAGGTAAAGATAACTAAATTCTTATTTTCATGCGATTACACACTAATTAAAACATATTTATGTTTGCCAAATCGGTTTCCCGAAATGCGACTAAATTATTCACATTGGACCTTTTAATACCTCCGCTTTATTCCCAGGCAGTTATTTCAATGCTACCAAAGCCAGTCGACTTTATACAGGAGTATGACTGGCGGATAGTGTTTCGCCGGACCGTAATGCAGCCCCTCCAAGGCTCAGCTACGTCTGTTAAACATATTAGGGAGAGGGTTTTTCTCTCCCTGCCTTTTTAAAATTTCATTACCGGCGATGCCAAAAGGGCCGCTATGCCGTGTAATCATCTCCTCTCCTCGGCACACTGTCCCCTGGTGAGAGCGCAGGCCCTTATCTAATCCCCCAAACGGAGGTCCTGTTCATTCCTCCTCTGTTTCCCTCAGACACTGAGCAATGAGTCTGCTCTTACCAAAGCCCCCAAGATCCTGACCCTCCCTGCCTCATCGCGTGGTGGTGGTGGTGGTGGTGGTGGTGGTGGTGGTGGTGGTGGTGGTGCTCTGATGAAGCATTAAACCGACAGCAAGCCACACAACACAAGTCCCTTCCAGGACCACAGCTACAATACTTTACGAATGAATAATTGTACCCTTATTATTATTATATATAAATATAATTATTGCAGGCAATTATGTCCCCTTTGTCATACTTAATTTTTCTGTGAGGATGATTATGAAACGTGAAACCCTCAAACGACAAATATCACGAGGGAAGCGCTGGGTGTAGTGTTGAATGTAAACACCGCTACAGTGAGCAGATGCGCCACGTGTTTATGTGGTTCATAAGTGCCTACGTCAATAATCACGGGTCACGATTCACTTGGCTTCGTTCAGCGTCTAATTGGGTTCGATAATTGGTCTGTATAATGATGTGTGCTGGAAGGCGGTGCAATGCAAGAAAGAATGGAGCGTCTCTCTGCTACGGCGTCGCTGAGAGTCTAATGTCCAACAGCACTAGACTCTCACTGGACTGCAGTCAGCCCTGTCAATACACTCGCTCATGCAGGATTCTCTGTGTTTCCCCTGTCCACCAGACCTCATGCAAGCTAGTCGCACACATTCTGGCACACAGTTTGTGGACTTACTTGAGCCCACCCTCCCCCCCGTTCATGTAATCCCCATGCAACAGGGGAGTGGAGACTGCAGGTAGTGACTATTTAGGGTGGGGGGGGTGGTGCTAGGCTTTGCCGTGTCCCCTAGAGTCTGTGGAGGACCACATAGGGGGTAATCCTCTTCGTAGCCAAAACAGCCAGGACTTCGGCCCTGGTGTCTAACCCACCCGGCCGAGGCCTGACATTTAATCAGTGTGAAACCTCACACTTTTCTCACACGTCTGCGTTCAGATCAGCCAAGGGCCTGATCGAGTTATGGCGGTCTCTGAATCCGAGCGCTGGTGAGGTGGTACGCTAGGGTCACGAGCGTCCACAGAGCCCCCTACACGACCATATAGCGCCTTATCAGTGGCTCGTTGGCCCGGTGTTATGGTAGTCCAGCTGGCAAGAGCGTGGTATATTATCGCTGTTTAGCCTGACGGTTCAAAGGTTAGACCAAACACAACACGGCCCGGGCAGCGCTAATCTACCAGCACTGTATTTTCTCGCCTGTCATGGAATCCACTGCACTCGACGCAGAGCTGTGTTCGCACCTCTACTCTATAGTCAGTGGTTCTTTGCCTGTGCTTGTTTAAGGAGAGTCAATCTGCCTATTTGTGTGTGTGTGTGTGTGTGTGTGTGTGTGTGTGTGTGTGTGTGTGTGTGTGTGTGTGTGTGTGTGTGTGTGTGTGTGTGTGTGTGTGTGTGTGTGTGTGTGTGTGTGTGTGTGTGTGTGTGTTGCATTCCCTGGTTAGATATTATTCACATAATGTAGAATCACAATGTGTGTGCGGAACCCTTGTTGAAGTGTGTGTTTTCGAAGCCTTGTTGAAGTGTGTGTTTTGAAGCCTTGTTGGAAGTGTGTTTGTGTGTTGCGCCCACACACACAGGCTTATCAGTGGTTGTGCGTGTGTTACACCTGAGGCACAACTTGTCAGACAGCAGAGTTGACCCGGGCAGGATACAGGGCGCCCCGCACGTGGCCAGGTCCGGACCTCTGGGCCGGGCGGGTCGGCTGTGATTTACTCTTCAAAGACATGCGGCCGATAGTATCTCATCTGCATCTTAACCCTCCTTAACCTACCGTCAGCCTGTATACGTTCAGGTGTCAAAGGGCCCAGAGGTACACAGAGGCTCAAATAAACAGCCTGTCCCGGTGACGCCTGGGGTTGTCAAGGGTAACCCACTGACAAGAGGGACCATGTTCGGACCAGTACTTTACTTTACTTTTTATGTATTCTTGACACAGAACAAACATACATGTGTGTTTTGTGTGTTGATGATTGTTGAAGAACACCCCCCCCCCACACACACACGCGCACACACACACACCTTTTCATATTTCTGTGCAATCTAACAACAAAGTGTAATCTAACCATATCTCATCTTATCTTAACACAAAGCCAAACTGCTATTCGATATCACAGAAAACCTCAGGCCAGGGAGTAACCGAGCAAATGCATGTCGCCTTTTTGAAGTGGGGGGGGGGGGACTTTGTTCTAGGTGAGGACAACACCCAGGCTCAAGACGGCCTCGGTTTATAAATGTAGGAAGCGTCGCTGTGCTGCCGCTCCACTGTAGTTTCTGAACATAGTTTCTGAGTTATGTATTCTCGATGGAAGTGATCGGTAGATGTTTCTTTGTGGAACTTTCTCTCCTGGGTGGCTCCCAGGGAAATTGCCTTCAGAGGTGTTGATGCAGTGGCGGTTCGTTGGACGGACACTTTCAGATTTGCCTTCATAACCGCGGCCCTGAAAACCAAATGCATGAGTCATCTCATTATTAGATTTTGGCAGTTGATGGTTTCGCTTATGCTTTCCTCTCGCGACGTGCTCCCGCTGCACGGAGAATGCCGGGGATCGCAATTTGAGACGCAGATTCCCGGCAGCTACCTCCTGCCTTCTCGGGCCTAATCTGTAGCCAGGCCTCTCTCTCTCTCTCTCTCTCTCTCTCTCTGGGAGAGCCAGTGTTGGCTCATGTCTAGGCGTACGTGGAGCTTAGAGTCTGCTCCACTGCTGGTCTTAATCCACCGCCCAGTCGCTGCACAGGAGGGGGCACAGATAACTAGGTGAGACTAGGTGTGACTGCTGATATTACAGCAAGGGATGGAATGCATGCATCTGTCTGTCTGAAACAAGAGCTGCAAATGTTACCTGTTGGCCCACAAGGTTTGGAATGACTTGTAGGGATATAACTAAATAGTGGACTCGGATCCTCTGTGTCCCCTGGAAGTGTGAATATACTGAACACCATTCAATCCTTTCATGATTGAGGCATGTCAGATTATCTCGGTTAAAGCAAGTGAATATTAAAACCATGAATTTTTACTAGCATTTCCTTGCATGTTAATCAACCCTGACGAGGCTGCGCACGGCACAAGGATAATTGAATCAATCGGTGTCCCCCTTTTATCCAGCCGTCGTCTTCCTCCTGTCGTCATGGGCGACCACTCGGTTCAACAATATCCCCGGGCAATTAACCGCGGAGGACTTCAGTGGTTCACACATCAGTGCTCCGTGGCACCGTTGCTTGAATGGGTGTTTATTTCAGGAGCTGTTTGATGCCCGCGTCTGGGCCCCGCAGATACCACTCTCCTCAGGAAGTTGTAGCGTGTGATGAGTTCCTGTCGGCGACGAAAGGGGCCCCGGGGACACCTGACAGGAAGTGAAGAGGGGGACAGGAAGTAGAACGAGGGGACGACTTAATGAAGCGGTGGAAGGGGCCCCCGTCCGACGCCGTCGGTCTGGACCGGGGAGTGCGTCGTCCTGCCCGATGACCCAGCCTTTGTTTTGTTTTGCTCGACACATTTGCGTTACGGCGGGGAGGGCGTTTACCGGGGGAAGTTGTTGGGTGCATTGGCAGCGGCTGGCAATTCCTGGAGACACTGGGGGAGTCCTTTTTAGACCGTTTCCCAGGCTCATTGCCGCTCCCTCGTTTAGTTTTAGGGTCGGCGGTTTAGTGCTTTGCTATAAGGGTTTATTTCAGGCCGCACCGGGGTATGGGGAGATGGGGGTGTGAAGTGTGCAGACCAGCGACAGTGAAAGCAGGCTATGGGGTGGGATGGTGATGGGAGGGGGGGGAACACACACACACACACACACACACACACACACACACACACACACACACACACACACACACACACACACACACACACACACACACACACACACACACACACACACACACACACAGCACGTTCATTCAGCGTTGTTTAAAACATCACCCAGTGTTATTTTAGTGGGGGGATGGGTGTCATTGCCCCCCCCCTCTCCTCAGAGTGGAGATGCAGGGGCTGCTCCAGCAGAAGGGGAGGGGCCGACTCACACCTAATGATACTTTGCTGATCGTGTAACAAAGTGACCCTATTAAAACACCAGGGCCTCCAGATGACGTCGCACCCGGGGGTCGTTCCCGCCCCCCCCGGACGCACTGGCCAGTCGGCCTTGCTCCTCACGACGTTCCTGGTCCATCTCTTAATGCCCCCTTCCTCCTGTCTTCCGGAAGGGGTCGATGGCGCGTGACGCCCGGCTTACATTCCTGCTGGATCTCGCACCCCAGACCAACTCTGGGGCCCGTCCCGCGAGACGCCACCCTCCGCTTCTCTGTTGATCCTGTGGAAGCATCCCCCCCCCCCCCCCCCCCCCCGCCTTATCTGGCTTTCCTTTACACATCAGGGCTTGGCTCACTACTGCAGGAGTTGTATTGCCTCGGCATTGAGCTCTTTGAGGACGCTAACTATATAGTCGTTACTCAAAGGGGTAGCATTATTGTTGCACTGATGCTAAGTATAGACCCTCTCATCTCTTCTTTTGTTGTTTTGCTACCATGGCATCGCTCTTCTAAGAGTCAAAGAAATCACCCTCTTCAAATGAAGCTACAGCAAGTGTCAGTGCTGATATAAATGGTGGTTCTGTTCGTGGTTGTGTGTTTTATGAGTTTGGGAACGAAAGAGAAACGTGTGGTGGTAGAACCAGAACAGGTTAGTCCATTTGTCCTGTTTAACCATCCTCATCTCCCCAAGAGACGGGGGTTCAGTGTGTTTCAACAGTGTGGCGCGTGGCATCCCTGAACAGCACTCAACAGCGGTTCAAGGCTTAATTTGCTTATTTGATTTGTTCTTCTTCCTTGGTCTGTGATAATAAACCCCGGCAAGGTGTTTGGCGGTCGCGTAGCTCTTGTTGTCTTTACAAAGCACCCGTGTCCTTAGGAGGATATTAGGGGATCAGAGGCCACCCTCCATTAAAGGGCCATACCAGCCATCCAGAACCTTGGGTCAACATGCACAAATGCATTCATTCATTACAGCCAATTCCAGTGTCACTTTGAACAGGCTGCAGGTCTTAGCGATTTTTACATTCCTTGACAGTGGAGATTCTTGTGAAATTGTGTTTTTCTTTTTCTGAGAAGGAGTAACATGGCTTGTTCGACGATGATCTTCACATTTTTATCACCCACAAAAAAAAAAAAAACACCTGGATGGAGGAACGTGTTTGGAAATGAATAACCAAAATGCTTGTTTTGTACAGTACTGTAGTGATAAGGTGAATAAAGTGAACTCTGAGCACATGCTGTTCAGTACACACTAGGAGACAAGACAGTGTTGTTGATGTATGTGTGTGGTGGGGGGGGGATAGGAGGAGGAGGGGATTGTTGTTGCCCCAGAGGGTGATGGGGGGGGGGGGGGGGGGGGGGGGGGTTCTGTAAAAGGCTCCCGATGTAACCTGGGTGCATCACCTCCTGGGGTGAGCAGCAGAGGGGTGTGTGTGTGTGTGTGTTTGTGTGTGTGTGTGTGTGTGTGTGTGTGTCTTTGGTGGGAGGGTGTGTGTGTGTGGGAGGGTGTGTAATGACTTCCCCAGCTGGCCCCCACGGGACCGCCGGGCTCGTGCTCTGCGCCTCTCCGGGCCGCTTTAAGGCACGGCCGTGTTTGTTTAGGCCAGATTAGCCACGTAAAGCCCTTACAACATCCTGAACACGCAGGCCGCGCCGCGGCCACGGACTCCACCGCGGAGAGAGCGGGGCACAGATTGGCTGAGGATGAGACGGAAGCTGGAGGAAGAGTTGGTGCAAGAGATGGGTTTGGGAGAGAGAGGGGGGAGGGAGGGAAGGAGAGAGAGGGGGGGGGGGGGGGGTGAGAGAAAGACGCTATTGTTCTTTTTGCAGCAAGAAACATTCGTTAATGTTAGAAATACAAGATTGAATAAGATGTAAGAAACCTTCAAAACACAATGATGGATAAAGCCTTAAAATTAAGATCAACACATATTGGTGATAGGAGTAGGGCCCAAGAGGTCAATTTATTTAAGAAAGTAAATTTGCAAGTAAAAAACTAGGACTTTATATTCTGGTCAATTTGGTATATCTATATTTATGGCTTCCTCTATGTTGGTGTAAAGTAAGATGTAAATGTATGGCACTTTGCTCCTGGCAGTCTACTCTGTACCTGCCGTTGTCTGAGGGGCGGTGATCACATTCCTCATACAGGTCAGCATTCCTCTTTTACTGGCCATGCCGTCCCCTGGACTTGCCAATTTAGGAGAACAAATTGCAACGCCCCAATGTATTCCCCCGGGGACCCCGGTCCAGCTGGCTAAATTATTCCTCAGTGATGCCCCATGGGCTCCACTTGCTCTTAACGGTTTGTGCGAGGGCAACAGTGTATATTAAAATGGCCCCCTGGGTATTACACGCCCATGACGACTATGCATTGTCCCTTAATCCAAACAGGTTTCAATTCTGCCCGCTGCATCTGGAAAACACCTATTGGTGTGTCACTGCTGCTCTGGGAGGGGTAGGGGGGGGCTGGCTGTTCTAGAGTCTAGCTCTGATGCAAAGCGATGTGGAGCGGACAGCAGGGAACAGTCGGTTAGAGAGAGGGATGTTTGAGATATGAGCAAGTTAAGATGTCTAATTTATCATGCCAGGCTGCAACAAGCTGGGAGACAGGTGTGTGTGTGTGTGTTTATGCTTTTGTGTGTCTGTGTTTGGATGTGTGTGTGTGTACTTTCGTGTGTGTGTGTGTGTGTGTGTGTGTAGGACGAGCAGGAAACAGATGTGCAGTGATAGCGCTGTCTGAGGGAGAGAGGCTATCTGCAGAGGCCAGCTTGCCGTCTCAGCGTGGCGCTCCACTTCCTGTTGGGCTAATGTATGGCGGGGGCCTGATAAGGAGGCCAGACCAGACCACTATATTATGCTGATCATTATTGTCTAGTGGTCGTCCCCCCCCCCCCTCCAACGTCTTTGATTCACGGGGCTCCTGTTGTACTTGGAGAGATTAATGTATTGTATGCCCAAACGAAGGAAGGTATTCGAGAACCGTTATTGAGTTCTTCGTGGGTCCCTCTTTGATCATTAGACGTAGCAGGTGATTCCCTCTTTGGTGTCGTTGTTGATCCTACTTAATACCTTAAGTACCGACGATGACTTTATGACGATGAATACACAATCCCTTCGTTCCTCGCCTTTAAACCAGCTCTTTACATGCATCATTGTTCTGTCGGCAGCCTCTTCGTCTTGTATATAAAGTTTTCTGCGGAGTTCGACCCTCTCATCAACCATGATAAGAGTCCCGCTAATGCACCAGGAAGTGACACAGGAAGTAGAAGGAGGAGGTCAGAGTGTACTTCCTGGCGTGGCCTTACACCCGGGGAGCGAATGCAATTTTCTCGGTGTGTGCCACATCTCTGTGTTTACCTCCGTGGAGTGACAGCTCTCTGACCCCCCCCCCCCCTCCCGTCTCAAACCCCTCTTTCGTTTCAGCCCCTGTCCGGAGCAAGGGATGGGTGATGAATTTAACCTCATGGATCACTCAGACCTGTACATCCTGGACTTCAGTGAGTACTGCTCGTCTGTTCTGCTTCGTGCTGCTCATCCACAACCAGCCCCCCCCTCCAGTCATGTGTGCCTTCCTCAACAATTTCATGTTTTTATTTAATTGTTTATACAAGTGGTTCTATGAACATCCTTACTGTACCGACGGCGATATACATACATTTTCTCTCTCTTCTGACAAATGTTCTTATTTTAAGTTGCTTTGGAGAAAAGTGTCTGCAAAATTTAAATGTACTAGATTTCACTTTCATGCATTTTTGGGGCAAATTATAAAGCCATAAATTAAGTATATTTTTAGTCTAAGGGTACCTTGCCCAGAATGCGACATTGTTATTTATAATGCCATGTCCAGCGTCTTTTAAATAAAATAGCTGTATTGAATCTAAACCCCTAAAGTATATGTCTGACGTAGACTTTCGACTAAAACAATCCAATAACCGCGAGTGTTTCTCCACATTTATGGGGGAGGATGCGGTCTTTCACTTTGGGTCCATATATACTTTCTCCTTCCACTGTCTGAAACAGTGTCCGAGTCCAACCCTCCCCTTTACTCTGAAGCTAAAAATAAGCGGTTGATAACTGAAATATATATAAGGCATAATTAGTGTTCAGCGTCCTCCATTACTTATGTCCCAGCCGCTGCTCCGGTCTCCCGTGGTACCAAGCTGTCTCATCCCTCCCCAGGCTTGGCGGGCCTGGCCTTGGCCCGGTTTCCCCCTCCTCCTCCCTCCCTCCCCTCAGAACGCTCCAAATAGAGCCGTATCCTGTCAGGGGCGGAGTGTGTGGAGGGCCGGTCAGACGTCAGAGCACACGTTTGTGTGTGTGTGTTCTGGGGGAAAATAAATAAATCAAAGGAAAGTGACACACAGAGCGCGTAGAGCCCCCCCCTCCGCGGTGCTCAGTGCAGCGTGGCGGTCGCGTGCCTGCCACCCTCTACCCCCTGGGGGGAGCCCACCTTATGGTGCAGGTGTAGGGGCCACAGAGCTGCTGCTCCCGAGGATAAGAGCTCAAGGGGAGGCGCTGTCATTCTGTTTTTGTCTTGTGGTGCGAAATTTGTAAAAGAAGTGTGTGCGTGCATGTTGTGTGCGTGTGGATATGTGTTCTTCTGCGAGTGTTTGTGTTGGGTTATGGTGTGTGTGTGTGTGTGTGTGTGTGTGTGTGTGTGTGTGTTCCTGTTCGTGTGTTATATCCTTTATTCCCCCTCTCCAGATCTACAATAAGCAGAGCATGCTGTTCCTATCACGCAGACCTTTCCAGCCCTAATTAGCTGTCTCCTTCTCGTTAACAACCTGACCGGACTCAGCCGCCGCTGTATTTATAGATGCCCTCTTTTGTTCTCTGATTTATTTTTTCTCTTCCTCTTGACCCCTTCTTCTTCCAGGCCCTAATCTGAAGACATTATGCAAGATGGCAGTAATTCACTACAGTCTGGAGCAGTCGGGGCTCCCACATGACATCAGGTCAGACACCTCCTCCAACAGCCACAGGCATCACATCCACCGGCATAGCATCACATCCATGAGCATCACATCCACCGGCATGAGCATCACATCCACCGGCATGAGCATCACATCCACCGGCATGAGCATCACATCCACCGGCATAGCATCACATCCACCAGCATGAGCATCACATCCACAGGCATGAGCATCACATCCACCGGCATGAGCATCACATCCACCGGCATAGCATCACATCCACCGGCATAGCATCACATCCACTGGCATAGCATCACATCCACTGGCATAGCATCACATCCACTGGCATAGCATCACATCCACTGGCATAGCATCACATCCACTGGCATAGCATCACATCCACTGGCATAGCATCACATCCACTGGCATAGCATCACAGCCACTGGCATGAGCATCACAGCCACTGGCATAGCATCACATCCACTGGCATAGCATCACATCCACTGGCATAGCATCACATCCACTGGCATAGCATCACATCCACTGGCATAGCATCACATCCACTGGCATAGTATCACATCCACTGGCATAGCATCACATCCACCGGCATAGCATCACATCCACTGGCATAGCATCACGTCCACTAGCATAGCATCACATCCACTGGCATAGCATCACATCCACTGGCATAGCATCACATCCACTGGCATAGCATCACATCCACTGGCATAGCATCACGTCCACTAGCCTACCATCACATCCATTAACATAGCATTACGTCCACTAGCATAGCATCACGTCCACTAGCATAGCATCACGTCCACTAGCATAGTATCACGTCCACTAGCATAGCATCTCATACACTAGCATAGCATCACATCCACTATCCTAACATCACAGCCACTAGCCTAACATCACAGCCACTAGCATCACAGCCACTAGCATAGCATCTCATACACTAGCATAGCATCACATCCACTATCCTAACATCACAGCCACTAGCCTAACATCACAGCCACTAGCCTAACATCACAGCCACTAGCCTAACATCACAGCCACTAGCCTAGCATCACAGCCACTAGCCTAGCATCACATCTACTAGCCTAGCATCACATCCACTAGCCTAGCATCACATCCACTAGCATGACTTAAACATCACATCATCCCACATCCCGTAGCATGACTTAAACATCACATCATCCCACATCCCGTAGCATGACTTAAACATCACATCATCCCACATCCAGTAGCATGACTTAAACATCACATCATCCCACATCCAGTAGCATGACCATAAGGAAATGTCTGGCAGCCGTCTGTTAGCTGGTCTTGGATTTGTTCCAGCACAACGGGTCAAATTCAACGCTGTTCAATTAGAGTGCATTTAAGCTTGAGAATCCGGTGTCTTACTGCTGGCCCAGCCTGCACATCGATGGGCCTCGGGCTGAGAGCGTTTGGAGAGTATTTAACAACCATTCCCTCAGACGTAAACAGCTTTTTGTACCTAAGCTCTCAATTACATGTTGTTATATGTGTTCATATATTGGAGGTTACTCTTCAGATTTTAAACAAACAATATAATTACAATCACTCAATTATTTATGGATTCATTATCACATTTAACACATTTCTAGATTTCTGGGGGAAAAAAAGCTATATTGTAAGGGACCATGGTAATCTCCAATTAGTTGTTGCAAGAATGAACATAATCCTCCTGTTCAGCACGATTCAGAACCAACGCATTTGTGGCCAGGCCGAGTTCTGTTCCGCGGGCCTGGTACCCCCACTATCCAGCCCCAGTGGGCCAATCCCAGCCCCCCGTCCCAGGAAGACACAAGCAACCCTTAGAACAATCTCTCCCCAAGTTGCATAAATTGCCTTCACAGCTGATCCTCCTGTGTGTGTGTGTCTGTGTCTGTGTGCGCGTGTGCGCTCTATGTTTACGCGGGGGGGGGGGTGGGGGGGGGGTTGTCGCGTGACGCCCTGGGGCCACTCGATACGACGTTCCCCGCCCCCTCTGCTCCTCCCCGCTCCGACACGGCGGCTGTGCCACCTTGCACAGCGTCCTCTCCGGCCCTGGCAGTTGTGTTTCTAACCCTAAGAGGCTTTTAGAGGGGGGGGGGGGGGGGGGGGGGGGCAGGGGGGTCAGTAAGGGTCTCGTTGACTCCCCTTGCCCCTCATGGCCCCCTCTCAGCACCACACACTCTGACAACGCACACACACAGCGCCGGAGCGAGCAAGAGAGAGGGAGGGGGTGTGAAACCAGAGCCAGTGATAACAGCGTGAGGCCTGACCTCTGACCCCCCCCCCCCCCCCCCCATCAGGTCGGCACTAGAGCTGCTTGTCAGTCCGCGCTCCTGGTTCTTGGGTTACCACGGGGACCCGCCGATCGCTCTCCCCACTCGCTCACTGTCGCTGTCACATACACATGCACACACTGGGAGACACGCACACGCAGAGACGCTCGCGCGCAGAGACACGCGCACAGAGACACGCGCTCACGCACACACACACAGAGGCCCGCGCGCAGAGATGAACGCACTCACCTGCGCAGAGATGCATGCAAGCACACACGCGCGGAGAGATGCACGCACACACATGCGGAGATACTCGCGCACACGCACACAGGTTGAGTGGGAGTGGAAATCTCTGCACGAAATGAAGCTTTCATTTCATTAGCATCTGGTTGGGAAACAAATATCTGATCGTCCCCGGCACGTTTCATTAAGAGTCGTGCGATGGACCCCCTTTTAATTAAAGACCTAAGCACTTCCAAAGGTCAGGCCACGATCACTGAATTCTGTCCATTTAATTCGAGGAAACCTCTCGCTGACCTGTCTTCATCGTTATTTTCTCAATCCCTTCATATCAGTGGTGACTTTTCATCCCATCGTTTCCCTACATCAGCGCAGTTAAATGACAGCACCAGCCTCATATAACGAAGCCACGGTCTGTACTGGAGTCTCATGCTGCCCAGGTGGGTCCCCACAGAGAGACTGTGGGGACCCACCTGTATGTGTTCCCTGCTTGCGCTCGCCAAACGCCAAACGCTCCACGAACGGCCGCTAACCCTACCGCTTCTTTCACTTCTCTGTAGATGGGAGCTGGCTGCCATGACAACCAACAGCAACATCAGCAGGCCAATCTTCTCCTCTCATGGCTGAGAGCAGCCATCACGGAGCAGACCCCAGACTGCCTTCTGCCCTCCGGGACCCGGGGACACCTTAACCATCGACCGGGGCTCTAGCGGAGGACTTCTGTCGTCGGTATTACTCAACTCTTTGGTTCGAGACTGGAGTTATTTTCCACATTGGATTTTCGTCTCTGCAAACTATTTTTTTCTTCTTGTTTTTACTTTTTCTACACAAACAAACAAGACAAGCTCAAGGATGAAAAAAAGAAAACGGATAAAAGTATCCTTGTTTTGGAAGAATTAGAAACACATCTGCTAACAAAATGATTTTTCTAAGGGTTGCTGACTCAAGGGTGCTTTTGAGAACTCGGTTCGAACCACCTCCTCCCCCATCTCCTCCGCTCTCTGTAGAGATCCAATCAAGCCTATGATAATCCTGGACTCCTCCACAAGCACATGAAGAAGAAAGTCCACCCTAAAGGTCTTCTGTACTAACCTCTCATCTCTGCAGAGGGGGGGGGGGGGGGGGGGGGGGGTGGCGGTGTTCAAAATGCCACCGCGACGTTCTTTCGATTTTTTTTTTTTCTTTTCATAGGAGGAACAAATGTGAGGCAGGCGCCTCACTCATTAACTGAATGTCGAAAGGTGGATTTGGAGTCCATCGTTCCGATCTCACTGTCTTACATTGTTCACTTGAAACACCTTAAAGGAATCGCGTCTAACCCAGGCAGCGTACCATCTGACTGAATATGAAACGCGCCGGTCTGGAAAATCAGCCTCCGTGATAAGATTCAGAAACTAAATTGCACCGCGGTAAGGCAGTAGGAGAGATGGTAGAACCGTCCACTGGGCTTCCTTCCTTCCTTCTTGTTTCTAGCAAAGACAGATCTCAAACTGCCAGGCTTGTGCATGGCAAGGGTATACTCTCACGAGATGGGCTGCTTTGTAATCAATCAAACCCGTCTACCTCCCTTGGCGGCACGCAGAAAACAGAATCATTTGTTGTGCTTGAGAGCGTTCAGCCGTGGTCTATTCCAAGTATCCTTTCGGGGCCTCCAGGTGATGCCAGTTTAACGGCCCAATGGGGTACACCCTTACTCCAACATCTTTGTTTTCTTGTGCCAACCGAGAGGGGGGGGGGGGGGGGGGTGAGAGAGAGAGGGAGGGAGTGCGTGCGTGTGCGCAACTGTATACAGTCAGTGAATGCCGACTCGCACTATCGTTATATCTCCACATGCTCATGCCAAGCCAAGATCAGGGACGTCTGCTTGTGGGTTTTTTTTTCTGTGTTTTCGCTGCCAATGCTTGCTGGTACCAGCCCCTCCTGGTCCAGTTAGCCTGTCCCTGCACGTGCAGATCATCCTGCATAACGTAATATCCTCCCCACTACTAAAGACAATCCTAGTGAGTCAAACCATAGCCCTAGTGAGTCGAACCAAACCCCTCGTGACCCGCAGCGCGACCCAAACCAGAACACGGTTCAGCTCTTTCATGTAAAGCCTGGAGAGGTTCACAGGCTTTTATTCAGGTTTTCATACTCGTTCAGGTTAGTTTTCATGTTAATTGAGCCATTGAGAAGATCCTTCTCATCTTGCCTGTTATTTAATTACACCTTTTGTGTTCCAAGAAGTCTGATTGTTAGAAACGATAGCCAATGTCGCTGCAAAGTATGACGTCCAGCCCGGATCGAAAAGCAATTCAAGTCACTAATCGGGCGAATGAGTACCGCCATAACGTTGTGCTTGTGTCCGTGTGCGTCTGTCTGCGTTAACCATTCTGTCTCTCCCAAGCAATGCCGCTGTCGTGTGATCTAAACGGTCGTGGACGGTCACCAATAGACGCAGGCTTGGTCGGCCCCGCGTGGGAAAAGGATTACAAATGCTGCTGGTTATTTTTTGCCAACGAAGATACCGGGGCGCAAGTGCTGGATTCGTCCATGGAGCAATGTCGAGACGATCGAGGAACGTTTTTTTTTGTTATTTACAGACCAGCAGTGCCAATGTGACTCAGAGGGTCTCGATCCCCACAGTCCTGCGTCACAGGGACCCGTCGCGTGTGACGTGCACCGTGCAGCTACGTGGATGCCTGTCAGACGTTGATTCTTCTCGTGGACAAACCCAAGTCTAGCCGTTGATGTGACACTGAATGACGATGGGCATAATAACAGAACAAAAATATTCTATTAGAGGACTGTTCTTGTCATATTTGGTGCAAACGGTTTGAATGTGTTTAAGGGGTTGTGGTTGTTGGTTACAGGCAAATACACATCAGGAATACATAAAGGAAATAATGGGGCCTTAACTCCAAGAAGTAAATGTTAACGCCAATTAGGATTTAAGTTGTGTAGGTAATCCCTTAATCCTCTGATGGGTTGTGGATATTTCAGATCAATAGATTTCAGATCAATGGGCTTAATTAACATTAACTAGCCTAATTTACTCACCTATTGCAATGTCAGTGAATGGTCAAAGCAGGCTGGAGTCTGATGTTTTTACAACCACCTGGGGACCACTCATGCTTTGCCGGTTGGCCCAGTATATTGCCTGGGCCTCGCATCACCTAAATAAATGAAAAATTGCTAAATGTGCTCATGGCATATTAGATTTTACAAGGAATTGCTTTCCAGGCGAGATTCCTTTCATCAAGATCACATGCCACGGTGTGCTCACTCATACAGGACTGTCCCTTAACACTGGTTCACTGGGGAGTTGTCATGCCGTTCCTTGGTTTGAAGCCTACTAATTAGGACGGGTACAGGCCAACAACGCAAACCACAGGATTGTTAAAAGAATCGCATCAAAAATAGTATTGAGAATATTGGCAATCAGGTGCGGTCGTTACAGTCCTGCAAGCTTTCTTTTTACACTAACGAAGGAATTCTGCCAAGGTAAAACCCTGTGCAATATGCTGTAAAGTAATATAAATAATAAAGCTCAACTCTGATTTGCTTACCGGCATTCGCTTTTTTCCTTGTGTGGAATGTATCATATATGATACATGATGACCTATGTTCTTAATATTGTTATAATATACAGGGAATGGGTTGACCTAGCAATTATCGATGCTTGTGACTTGTTTCTATGAACATCCTGAATGTACCTTCAGCGATATATTGTTTCTCCTTCTGACAAATGTACTTTTTGTAAGTCACTTTGATAATAAAAGCGTCTGCTAAATTCCCTCAAGGTAAATTATGGTAACGACACAAAAGATCTGCAAAATTGTTCAGGCACCTACACAACAGACAAGGACACAAACTGAGTTCCACCCTGGGGAGAGAACGAGTGCAGGAGGAGCTGCCTCTATCTCAGAGAGCACACTGCAGAGCACTTTGCGTTGTTGGTGGATTCACTGACACCCAGCATACACCGGAGGCCGGCCGCCCGTCTTGTGTAAAGTGGGCCGGCCTGCTGGCGAAGCAAGCTGACCTTTGAAGAGGGAATTCTCCCAGAACGATTTCATCACTAAACCTTGTTCCCGGTGATCCGTGATGAACGGGGCCCAGGTGAGGCAGCAGTCCAAATATGGCAGAAACGCAGTTATGTTTTCACGGTTCTGTCACTTCTGCTCGGCTGGGTAAATCTGGACACAATTATTATAAAATGTATTCATTTTTTCTCTTTTCTTTTCAAATGGAAGTTCTAAGATGATCATTCCTCTTTACTCCTTGGTTTCCTTTACAGTATTTGCAAGTCAAACATTTATAACTTCTTTATACTTTTGTTCAGTCCCATTTTGCTGTTCTATCATACCCTCCCTTACTCACCTAATAACCCCTCTTACACATTTATTGTATGCTTTAAATCCTGGCATTTAAAACCAGTACCATTGTGCAGCGTCTTATCCTAGCCATCTTCGAGGAATGGGTTGACCGAGCAATTGTAAATGCTTGGCACTCGTCTCTATGGATATCCTTACTATACCGACTGTGATATATTGTTTCTTTCTTAAGACAAACGTACTTATTCTAATTCTCCTTGGATAAAAGCAGCCTGCTATAAGCCCTGGATGTAAACGTGTGGGCCTTGAGGGTGAAGGCCCTCTCAGGGACCCAGCCCATCGTCGTCTCTGAACTGGCCTTGAATCCCCTCAGCGCGCCAGCCAGCCTGTCTGGTGACCCTGTCAGCCCCTCAAGTGGGAGCGTGTCACCACCCCGGTACGGGGCCAGGGGGGTACCCAGCCCCACCACTTTACCCCCCGACCCAGCAGACAGCCTTACCATGCGACGCGTGCTGCAGAGGTCTCGTCAATAGAAAGAGTCTCACCCTAAACTGCACCGCACAGTGTGTGCGTGTGTGTGTGTGTGTGTGTGCGTGCGGAGGGAGGAGCAGTGTGTTCCTGTCCGTCAGCAACCCTCCGCTATAAAGCCAGCCTTTATCAGCGGCGTTAAGTGCAGGGCCGAGACGGAGCTGGGTCAGCCCCCCGAGAGGACCAGGCGAGAGACACCCTGCCCCAGGAAGTATGGTGGCTGGGGGAACCCGGTGGAGCCCCTCTGATGGGGGGGGGGGGGGGGGGGGGGGCGCATCCCAGGGGCCAGCCTACTGCAGGCGCTAATGCAGAGAGTCGCTCAGCCCCAAATCGCTCTCTAATTCCCCCCCCCCCCCCCCCCGGCTCTCAGGAGGAACAAAACCATCCAGGGGCCCTTGAGAACGAGACTGAGGATTTGTTAAAAGTGATTTGTTTTGGCTTCAAGCACTATCTTATATCCAGGCCCAAGTTCTAGTTCTGCTGTCCCTGAGTGTTTTAGAGGAGAGGGAGGCCTGAGGAAGCACTTGCTCTCCAGGGATTAGCATATCCCTAGAGGAATTCGAATAATATATAAAACAAAACATGACATTATGAAACTCAACATTATTTTTTTCAGGGGGTTGAAAAGGCAAGATTTGTCACTAATAGACAAAGTTTGTTTTATAGTTGGCCTCTATGCAAATGTGAAATTATACCAGTTTCCAAGTCAAGTTTTCTGTGTTCTTGCAGACACTTTTAAAATGAGGTGTGAATGACTGACAACAAGTCAGCCAGCATCAATTGAAGCCATCTTGAGGTAAATTGAATGGTTCCCTCATTATTTTCATTTGGCTGAGATTCTCTTGCAGTCACGAACGATCCCGTCTGTCACGGCGTCACTTTCTAATGCCGCTCCACTTGGATTGAAGTCCTGCAGTTTCCCCATCTCCTTTATCCTCGATGATATTACAGCATAGACCGGCGTGATGTTGGAAAAGTGTTAGCGAAAGCCACCCGTCTGGCTAGTTAGTTATCGGTGTCAAGAGGTTGCAATCAAATCTTATGATAATGGATTTGAGAAATCGTCGTGGAGGCGAGTCACGCTTCTTTCAGAGAGCGCCGCCCCCTCTCAGATGGCACAGTAATAGAGAGTGACGCCCCCTCTCAGATGGGACAGTAATAGAAGCAATCTTTAATAGGTCCATGATGCACACTGACGACTTTTTGGGGATGGAGTTTCAATGTTATTAATTCAATTAAATCCTACACCATAACGCATGGATAAGTTACAATGAAATACCATACAATAAACGATGGTTCATAGGCATAGCCTAACTATGTATCAATGAAATAAAATATTATAATATAACATTACATAATATAATATAGTGGCGGGTGCGGTAAGATGAGCCGTATTTAGGCAACTGAACACATTCGTTGACATTTGAAAATCAATTCAGGAACCACCAATAATTGATGCCTGGCTGTGATGGAGAGAAGCGAATGGTAAAGTTGCAAGTATGTTTTTTTCATAATAAACTGTTTTTTGCAACAGATTGTTTTGTTGCAAAAAAAGACAACAAATATACGATAACAGTATAAGAGGCTTATTAATTAATGAATAATTTTTAGACCCTTTGGCAGCCGACTATAAGTAGTCTAGCCCATTTTGACGTCGAGAGACGCTGCATAAGACACCAGACGCAAGTACCTTGAATGGGCTAATCAATCTGTGTCGTCGAGGCTCATTGAGCGGCCCAGCGTGGTTCGTGACGCCCTTGTTTTGGTGAGGCACCCTTCATTTGGGGAGCGCGCGTGTAACCAAATCCACCGACCCCCCGTCGTTTATCATTGCGTCACAACAAGTAACAGTACCCCCGTGTTTCTTTCTAACCCACTGCCCGAGTTTAAACAAAGGCATGGGGGTTAATCTGGAACTGGGCTGCTATATAAAGGAGAGGGACCCGGGACCTGACACACAATCACCGAGAGCCCCGCACAAGGTAGGTCACTGGTCGTACTGGCGTGGCCCCACTGGGATTCACTCTCGCTCTCTCGTTTCTTCATTTTCATTTTGACACATAGCAAATCCTTTTTGTTTTTTTTGGTGTGTTTTCGTATTTTCTAAATGATCATCCAAAAACAAGGAATTTAAAGTTATGCATGCGTTTATTATGCGTTATCATTTTTTTATTTTTTATTTTACAAAAGTACACATTTTCTAACCAGGACATTATTTTGTAGGTTGTAGGTTTTCAATTCGCCGCGAAAATGACTGTTTGGTGCGACTTCTGCAAAAGTCACCTCAGCTCTCCCTGCTCCCTGCACCAGTCTTCTGAAGACATCAGCAACGGAGCCTGCAAGACATCCAGGTCAGTACTGTTTATACTCGTCCCCTAGAGGTCTTCCAAACTGTTCATAAAAGTTTAGTTGAAGACCTGCTTTGATATACCATAATTAAAATGACCACCATTTAAATTCCAAATGTTTAAAAGTTGTCTATAGGGTAGGATATATATATTTACTTGAATCTTATTGTGGTGCATGCATGAACCGAAAAAAAACACAATTTAAGCTAATCATGAAATACCTCCATCAACAGTATGGGTTTTTCAACCGGCTGAAATGTGGTTCTCAAACTACCTAAATGCAATGGATATATCGCTTTCCTTATGTGGCACTTTCTGTCTCTGTGTGTGTTTTGATGACGTGCATGTCCCCCCCCCCCACCCACTAGACACCCACATCCACCTATTGCGCTATACAACACACAGTAACTCACATTGAGCCCACACTGACACTGATCACACACACACACACACACACACACACACACACACACACACACACACACACACACACACACACACACACACACACACACACACACACACACACTTGTGTGTGTGTGAACAAGTGTTCTCTCCCTCTCTCTCTCTCCTCCTCTGCCACAGAGATGGCGAGCTCTTGAAATCAGCCGTTTCCATAGGAACCCTTGATATCCTACATCCCTTTCATACTCGATAGGCCCCGGCTACCGGGCTCCCTCTTCTGAGAGGGCAGAGACCTCTTAGTGAGAGACCAGACAGACAGACAGACAGACAGACAGCGGCTTAGTTTTACCCTGCAGACCACAGAGGAAGTTTAGTGCGTTGTGCCTCCACAAACCATCATCAACCCCTTCCTCACCATCACCGTCGCCATGGTTTCCCCCACAGGTCCACCCGGTCCACCAAGGGGGCGTCCAAGGTGCGTCGGGACCTCCTGAACGCGGAGATCCGGAGCCTGCGGGCCCTGCTGCCCCTGCCCCGGGAGGAGCGGGAGCGCCTCTCCTACCTCCACTCCATGGCGGCCGTCTGCACCTACATCAGGAAGTCCGTGGTCCTCCAGGGTGAGTCCCGGAACACACTCACACACACACACACGCACACGCACACGCACACGCACACGCACACGCACACACGCACGCACGCGCGCGCGCGTGCGAATGAACACGCACTCACACACTGACGCAGACACACACACATGCGCGCGTGCGAAAATACATTAGTTATATAACATGCACACACACAAACAAACACACACTATGCATGATTTACACTCGATGTTTTACATGAGTGTTGTTACGATGCTACATAAAAAGGTTAGCTTGAGTTAAATATGCAGCAGCTCAGGACACACACACACACACACGAGAGAGAGAG
>NC_079426.1:6043628-6048628 GCF_026213295.1 Gadus chalcogrammus
TGTGCACAGGTTAAACCAGCCATACCACACACACTCGGGGAGAGATCTCCTGCATGGCAACACATCGTCATGTATCGTTGTCTTTATTTACAATTTCCGACATCACAATCCTGGATCCTTGTCTGGCGGAGCACGGTAAAAGTCACCTATGTGTTGTGGACATTGCTAAAGACCTCTCCTAACAAGAGACGTTGAAAAGAAAATGGTAAACTGAATGTACCATTATCGTTGTTATGTGCAGAACAGAACCCATTGAGCAGCCATCAAACAGAGACAAACAGGATGCAAAGTGATTCAACTCAACTCCTCCAGAGGTAGATGAATTAATGGCTCACAGATGTCCTCTGTTATCGCTTGGATCGTTTTGGATTAATCCCCCGTTCCTCTTGGATATTTGCTTTTAATTATGCGTTATTGATATGCGTTGCACATCACAAATGACATATTTATGTGACGAGGTTCAATCATTACATCCGAATGTGACTTTCAGTGGCATCACTGTCTGTCAGTCTCACGAGGGGTGACTGACAGACAGACTGACTCCTGGGAGATCTTTCCTGTGACAGGATCGTAAACGCTCACTGAAATATCCATAAGCACAGTCACCAGGAGGGTTTCTATAATTTACTACTGAGCCATTGAAGCTTTCACCAACATTTTCATCCAAAGTAACTTCCAGTGGATCTCAGATACGTAAGGGGGCAGGGAGGGGTTACGGCTTCTTAAAGGAAGGCTGGGGGGCATTTGGGATCGAACCTGGAGGCTTTCAGATTGGAAATGAAACATTCACACTATCCCGGCCAGCAGCCCCATTTTAATAGTAAGAAGATCTCGGGATCTTTTTTTTAGAAATGTATCTGCTGGTTCAGATGAGGTGAGCTCGACGTGCTGCTGTCCTTGTAGCTCTGAGCCTTGCCATGCACTCAGAATGAGATGTTATCCCTTGGTCAGAGAGGTTGGTACATTGGAAAATATTATTATAAACCTTCAATACATAAAACACGCACACAATAGCCAGAGCTCAGGGCAGACATATCCCTGAACTATTAAAATCGAACCAGTGGTTTTTATTTTTGCTGATTTATTTTTTTATTTCTTGTTATAGCTTACATCTATGATGTTGATTTGGTGCCCTTTAAATAAATTGTATACTTAGTAGAAAAACCCCTGTGTGTGTGTGTGTGTGTGTGTGTGTGTGTGTGTGTGTGTGTGTGTGTGTGTGTGTGTGTGTGTGTGTGTGTGTGTGTGTGTGTGTGTGTGTGTGTGTGTGTGTGTGTGTGTGTGTGTGTGTGTTTCTGGGATGACAGTAAGCAGCAGGTGCTTGTTTCCCCTCACTATCAACGCTCATATCTCCTTCCCTCTCTCTGTTGTTGTCCTGGCATAATATCCTGTTCTGCTCGGAAACACATCACATTCCCCACATCCACCCTGACCGCCATCTCACACGCATTCCTTATCTTTGATGAAATCAAACAAAAGAAAAAATGATTGGCAAGCGAATTTATTCACTATTCTACCATCATGGAAATTGTCTTTAAGTTTGAGATAAAAGTCCACAGCGTCTACAGAAGGGAGACGGTGGAAGGCTTTGTCTTTGAAACATCCCTGTGAACGAGAGTGATAACAGATATTTTCCACATAATTCACCCTAGGGTTTTGTTCCAAGGCTCATCCTCAAAAAATATATATAGCCCTTCCAATGACTGTGCATATATTTCAATGTTGGGGGGATTTAGCATAAAGCAAGGTCATCTCGCTCACATACTTAAGCTCCCAGGGCTAACATACTCTGTGATGTGCAAATCGGCCCCAGGAACCATGTCGTCGTAACACTAAATGCGCCAGATAAACTCAGAGAGGACATGAAATGGCTGGTAAACAAGTTCAACATAAAAAAGTTGAGCAAATTAGCGTTACAGCAAATGCTTCAAAAGGTTCCAGGGAGGTGGCTCGCCTTCTGCTGAGGTTGTTTTGTTCCAAGCTGAGGGGTTGTGGGGTCGAATCTCAGTGTCTGAGGGACACTTTCTGCCTCAGCAAGATGCCCTAACCCTTTTAAGATGTCAATCTTAGGGTCAAGTCCCTTTTGGAGTTAAGTGTCTGCTACATTTCGCTATCGTTGGGACTTTTCTTTAACAAAATGCCTTTTTAAGAAAAATACCAGTGTGTGCAGGAATTACTTTAACATTCTTAAATGATTAATATAATCCAAGGTCAATTCTGCGAGCGTTTGGGTACCCAGAGCTGAGAAACGGTTTGTTCCTAAAGATTAAGCTAACTTATTGCAGTTTACTTCAACTCCCACCAGAGACCTAAAGTTTAAAAGGCCGATACTTAATGATGTTCTGACGACCAGAATCAGCTGCACTCCCTATGTTTGCGAAGATAACTTAAATGATCAGTGGGCCATTCACGATTGTGCCTTTAGAACGCACATTAACCTCTTAGCCATGCTGAAACTTAACAATTTGCTTGTACCTTTTTAAAGTTAACTTAATTAACACAACGGAGTGTGAATGGACACGGTGAGTGTGAACCAGAGCTTGCTTGTGCAGCACTATTTTTGTTCTTACTCACAATATTGATCGATTGACTGCTTGATTGTGCCCAGCCTCACTTCAAGGTTTCAGTTTGGAACCACAGCAAAAAAGACTTAATTCTAACGTGAAACTCCAAAGATAATAATTTTCCAACAACATAGCCTAATAACCAATGATTGAGCAGCGCCGTCAGTCACGCGGCACGCACGCTGCACCAGGGTTGGCTCTCTGGCTCTTTGTGTCCTTAACAATGATCCATGTTAAAGGGTAATTCCGGTGTAAAATGGATTTGGGATATGTTTTGTATGATAATGAGTTGAAACGAGGAGCACAAACCATGGGAACCGAGAACGAGGGATGATACTTTGTAAGTGTACATATTGTTTATTAAAAAGGACATTTTATACACACAATACCATCAGTAGATCACCCGTCGACGCCATTTTGTTTTTAAGACTCGATAGGTAGATTGATGAACACAGAGATTGTGACATCCGTCAGCAACACGCAAACTCTGTGTTCGCCAATTTACTTATCGAGTCTTAAAAACAAAATGGCGTCGACGGTGATCTACTGATGGTATTGTGTGCATAAAATGTCCTTTTTAATAAACAATCTGTACACTTACAACGTTCTCAATGCCTCGTTATATATTTTAAGACCCTTATTATACTGCCAAAGAAGTGTCGGGCTACTTTTAGCCTTTTAAGTGGTTTAAAATAGCAATTTAGTTTTGACCATAACCGGTGCCCCCATCTTTCCAAGGTTATACCGTTTTGATATAAATTGAATAAAAACAGCCAACTGAAGAAAGCGTCTATTTGCGGTTTTTGTGCTCCAAAACGAACGTTTCAACTCGTTATCATACAAAACATATCCCAAATCCATTTTAAACCGGAAGTACCCTTAACTTGGGTTCTGTTTGAGTTATACTGGGGTTGGGTGCTGCGCAGTGTAAAAAGACCCTCCTCCAGCAGGTTCTCCAGGCGCTGGTGGTTCACGCTGTGCCCTGACGGCCAGCCTCTGCCCTGCTGGAGCCGCCGAGCCCGACTCATTAGCCCGGCCCCTGGCCAGAGGTCCTGTTTCTGCCGACACAGCACTCTCAGAGTGGGAGCGAGACCAAACACAAAGAGACACCCCCCGCCACCTCCACCACCACACATCCCCTCCATCTATCAAAAAGTGGAATGCTATTTTCGTGAGATAACTATCGATCCAGAGTGACCCCGTGTTGTTAGGTGTGTCCTCCAATCAGATCTCTTCTCTTACCCTTGTTTTTCTCCATTTTAAATGAAGCAATACTCCTTATCTTTAAAAAGTGAACGGGCACCACTATCTTAGGGGGATTCTGCAGCGTTGACCAGAGTTGCGTCTCAGTAAATACATCTCCCTGCGCCTTCATCTTCTTTGCATCATCCTGCCAGTGACACTACCCACCCACTGCTGTGAGATGTTGCAGAGGATCATTCAAATCAAGTCGGACCAGAAAGCCAAGACACAATTTCCAACCCTGTAATTTGCAGGTTCAGCAAGGCACCTCCTGCTAAATGGTGGACTCTGTTACTACCTGACTCACTATGATTCATCCCAAAAAACACTTTAACAAAACCTATGACGCGGGCCTTCCTATCGGAGGCCTGCAAATACTTATCTGTCGTCTGGGTAATGCAATACAAAAAGGAAATGCAGACGAGTGCTTCCTAGATCGCAATGGTTTGCCATGAAGAACGTCGGGGTTGCCCTGATGAACCCCTTGTGTTTAATGGATTTCAATGAGTGACCTCATGACCACCTTGTGTTTAATGGATTCTCACAGGTGACCTCATGACCACCGTGTGTTTGATGGGTTTCCATGGTCGACATGGAGGAGGTCCTTGTTGCCCTCGGGAGGCCCTGGTGCAAAGAGAGGGACAGAGCACTATGCCCTTTCCCCTGCGCCGCCCTATTGTTCGTTTTGTATGTGTGCCCAACCATGGAGTTATCGGACAAGGACAACACCGTACTTCAGTTGATCCACCTCAGCCCTCGACCTGGCCTCACCGTTAAACTGGAACGCGAGGAGAAGCATATCTTGTTGACGTGACAACAACGAGAAGGGTCGTTCTTCAGAGTAACGCGCCGACCAAAGAGGAAGATTGCTTGTGATGATGATGGACGTAACCATTGGCCTGTGCCCTCGGCGACACATAAGGGTTTTACGTGGTCCTCTTGGTACTTCCCAGACCGGGGGTGTTCATTGTCAATTACACCCAAAATACAACACGAGTGGAGGCCCCATCATACTTACTGAGCAACCAGTTAATTCATTTTTTTTTTTTTTATTTTTTTTTTACGCTTTTATTTGGTCTCTCGGCGAGGGCAGTTTTTCAACGTAATCTGACAGCGTCGTTAATATCCGCCGGGCGTCCCCTGGAGCGAGGTAGGGAGAGCAGACTCCCCGGATGGCTGCGTGGGTGTCTATTC
>NC_079426.1:6355938-6420938 GCF_026213295.1 Gadus chalcogrammus
GCTCTGTCTGTGGTCCCTCAACCTATCTCCCCCTCTTTCTCTCTCTTTCTCTCTGATAATATTCCTACTTAATTTTAAGTCTGCAGTTTCCATGTGATTTAGGTGATATGTTTTCATAGCTTGAGTTAAGTTAAATGTTATCTGGGGGATATTTTGAATTTATTATCAACAAATGAAATGCAGACACCTAAAATTAACTTTATCTCTATTTCCTTCTTCTTTCTCTCTTCTTAAATCTTAATTTCCCTTTCTCTTGCTTTCATCGTCCTCCTCCCTTTATATCCCTGTATTATTTAATCCAACCTTTTAGTCTTTTGCATCTCCTCTCCTTACTTTTATTATATAAATAACTTGAAACACATTTTGGAACTACTTATTCGTTGCGGGTGCTATTTTTTTTAAAGATCTTTCAATACGCAAACCTTTTAAACCTACCGTTAGCCGTTCTTGATTACTTTGGTGACGTGTAACGTGTAACGTGACATGCCAAGAAGCTAAACACTATTCCCGGGCTCCGCGTCACAAAAACCCAAATGTGTATTCAGTATAATTCTCCAACATACAGCGTTGAAGATGCTGCTCTACCTACCTGGTGACAAGCATCAGGTAGGACTCAGGTAGGAACGTGGCCATGGCACTGCTTAGCATCTTAGCATCTTAGCATCTTAGCATCATAGCATCTTAGCCTGACACTACGGATTGACAAGACGCCCCTATGCAGACGGAATGTAAGAACATATATGATGATGAGTACACAGTCTTAAATCTACGACCACAATATCAAACTATTACTAATTTCGAGCGAATGAATTCAGGAGAATTCAAGACTGAATTCTGTACATTCTCAAATGTATGTTGTTTGGTGACCATGTGCATATGGGCCTAGTTCTCTGCATCCACTCGGTCGAGGGAATGCGGAATCCTTTTTGTTTTCTGAGAATCTATCCGGCTTCCCCCCCCCCCTTAAATCATCGTCATCATCATCATCTTCGTCATGGCTTCAACGTTTAACCCTGTGCCCCAGTTATCCTCCATGTCTAGCACTGATATGCTAATGCTTTCCTGTGTACCCGACTTTATGTTCATTTCTTTTGTATCATTTTGTCTGAATTCGGTTTGTTTTTAGATCAAGGAAGCAACATCTACCGAAAGCCGCCAATCTACAAAAAACACGGTACTTTTAGTTTTCACTCTTCTTGGTTTTTCTCATCCTGTTTGTTTCAGCGGCTCCTAGAGTCACAGGAGGACAGAGACAGCGTTTCAAAGGGACACTTAGTGTGACCAGGAGTGTGTTTCTCTTTGTCTGTTTAACCGCCCCCTCCTTGTCTCACTGTATGAACACTGTTTGAAGTCTCTCTCCCATCTCGTTGTGTACTGCAGCACACCACACACCAAACGACACGCAAACCATTCTGTTAACGTCGCTACGCCAAACGAAACATGTCAGGTCTCAGCCAGACATCCAGTCTTCAAACCGTCTCTGTTTCTTTGTCTTTATATTAGTTATTTTAATGACAAAGAGCAATATCATAGTAGTATAAATAAACTACAGTTTACGAACTGACTGAAGGCGTTTTGTAGCAGACTTCCCATTGCACTTGGTTTCAGATCAAGATACTTAATGTAATCCATCCATCAAAAAACATTGATAAAATAAACCAGAAATAATCTTGTCAGAAAATAAACAAGAAAAATGTGCTTTACTTCTGCCGATCAAGTCAAGTAAATGATCACACACAGACCATCCTTATTGTTTCCATGAGTATCTTAGAGGACAACAATGAGTTGTCAGGCAGTTGTGTTGTCATTTCAATGGCTCATTTTAAATGCAATCTGTGCAGGAATGACTGAGTGAGCTCACTTCTCTTGAGCTTGTTGTCAGAAGAACGATTTAAAGGCTGGATTCCCCGCGCTGACCGGCTTGTTATGATTGGTCGTCAGCGACGCGCTGTCGGGGACGGATTCCTGTTCCCCACTCAGAATCACGCACCCCCCGCGCTCAGCCTGTCACACACACACACACACACACACTCACACTCACACACGAACGAGGATGATAACTGTATTCTTTACCTTTACCTTGAGACCCCGAGCCCAAGATGGGTAGATCAGTTACCATGGTTACCGACCTAGACACACCTGCACTAGCGCCCCCCAGCAAGTGCGCTGATGACATCATCAGGTCCGCTACCTTCCCCGCCGCCCACGCCCCTTGTCGGGACGACAGCCCGCAGGGCGGGGGGGGCGACCTGAGGCCCTACTCTCTGGCTGCGTTAGGTACAGTAGGCTCCCGATGGGCATGCTCGCACCCTTTGACCACACCCACAACCCCTTAACCACGCCCACAACCCATTAGCCACTCCCACCTTCCCCAACCCACCGCCACCACCTCTAAACACTCCCCACCTTCCCTTAACCACTCCCTCTATACCTTAACCACTGCCACCACCCATTAACCACACTCATCACCCCCTAACCACGTCCAAGCCCCTTAACTACACCCATCACTAATCATTCCTTAACCACACCCATCACCCCTTAACCACTCCCCCTTAACCATTCCAACCTACTCTTAACACCTCCAACCAATTTACCACTCCCAACAACCCCTCCACTACTCCAACCACCCCTTGACCACTGCCACCACCCGTTAACCATTCCCAACTACTCCACACCCACTAGCCCAAAACCACTCCCACCACCCATTAACTGATCCCACCAACCCTCAACCACATCCACCACCCCTTAACCACACCAAATCGCTCATTCACCACTCCCACATCCCTTTAACCATACCCACATCCCCTTAACCACCCCTTCACCACGCCCCCAGCCTGCCCCCCTTATATGGCACGCTATTCTTCGTACCATAGCTTAAGGCCCTTTCCTTGGTCACTTTTTTGTTTACTTGCATTCCCCACAGTGGTTTTTAACACAGTCTTTACTTGATATAGCTTTGCCTTTCTGCCTTGACCTTTTGCCTGCTTAGGTGTAGTTTTCAGTTCAGTTGCTTCGTTGCCCCGTTCCTCCATGCCTGATGCTCCGGCGATAACGTCTTTGCTGTTCACCTATCACAAGCGCTCTCTCATTCCTGCTACCGGCGCATACTCTGTATACCTTACGTATACTCAATACTGCCACAAATGACTCGGACAGAGATAACTGAGACTGACTTCAAACTGACCTTTTGTCTGTCTGTCTTGCATCGTTCCGTTGTTTTGTGTATTACACATTAACGATCTGCAAATCCTATTTGCGCAGCACCTAGCTTGATGGTGTCCGCCTGATCCAGGTAGATCAACGGTCCCCTCTTGTTGTCTGTTGTCTTGTCTGGTCACCTCTGTCTCACATTTGTGTTCTCTCAGCACCCTGTTACACACTATTACTGCACTGGTGCATTCTCCCTGCAGTAGTCGTTGTGCAACGTGAATGCAGCAACTATCGGGTGTTTCATTGCGATTGAATGTCGATTCCAGTTTTTATGACGGGTGCATTTCATGTACATTGGCAGTATGGTTTGGTGGCTTTGATGCCATTTCACAAATGCTTTGGATAAGAACTGTAAAACCCCCAACCTTGATTCAAAGGGAGTGCGGTTTTGATAATAGTGTAAAAGAAAAATAAGCTTTTTTATATAAAACTATTCTGTAGAAACCAAAACAATAGCAAATGGGACTCTCTGCTCTCGTAATTCCTGCCGACTAGGCAGCACAGCAGGGTGTCCTCTGAATGTGTGTGTGTGTGTGTGTGTGTGTGTGTGTGTGTGTGTGTGTGTGTGTGTGTGTGTGTGTGTGTGTGTGTGTGTGTGTGTGTGTGTGTGTGTGTGTGTGTGTGTTACTGGGACTTTCAGGGTCAGGAGGAGAGGGAAGGAGGAGGTCAAGAGAGGAGGATGAGGAGGAGGTCTTGAAAAGAAAACTGCTACAAGAAGAGCACCTCACCAAGGTCTGACACACACACACACACATACACGCTAAAGCACGCGTACACACACGCACACACACACACACACACACACACACACACACACACACACACACACACACACACACACACACACACACACACACACACACACCACACACACACACACACACACACACACACACACACACACACACACACCTAATACAAACAATTCGTTTTTTGTTTTAAAACAATAGTGATAGTTTATGTATGTGTGTGTGTATGTGTGTCACACAGATCCAGTCGGGTCTGGGGAAACTGATCCTGAAGGAGGAGAAGGAGAAGGAGCAGAGCCGGGAGCGCCACTCACGCAGCGTCTCGGCCCAGCGCTATGACCCCAAGCCGTCCAACTGTGAAGCCGGTAAACACTCCTCCCCTAGTGATCGTACCTGAGATCCGACTTGTGATCAGACTAGTGATCGTACCAGAGACCGTACTAGTGATCAGACTAGGGATCAGACTAGTGATGAAACTAGAGATCAAACTAGAGATCTAACAAGTGATCAGACTAGAGATCACCCTAGAGATCAAACTAGTGATCGTACCAGAGATCGTACTAGTGATCAGACTAGAGATCAGACTAGGGATTAAACTAGAGATCAAACTAGAGATCTAACATGTGATCAGACTAGAGATCAACCTAGAGATCAAACTAGTGATCGTACTAGAGATCAAACCTGAGATCAAACTAGTGATGAAATCAGAGATGAAACTAGTGATCAAACTAGAGATCAAACTACTGATGAAACTAGTGATCACACTACTGATGAGGACCTGTTATATATTCTGCTGGGTGGCCACTCAATGTGAAGCAGAGAAGGTGCTAATAAAATGAAGGCTGTATGTTTTAATAGCGGTCTAGACAGCATGCTATTTATTATGATATGTCAGTTCTTAACCAGGTTGTGAACATGTGTGTTGTGTTGTGTTGTGTTGCGTAAAACTTGGTTAAGATTTCAAAGGCACAAATCCAAATGTAAGTCGGACATTTGAATCTTTCAGAGCCAACCTCTCCCTCAAAAACGAACTCTCTCCCTGGGTACGGAAGGAACGGCCTGCATCGGGTGAGCTCTTCAACACCAGACACCTCAGACATCTTACCATCCTTGCAACAACGCCAAATCGTATCTCATTGCAAGTCACTCAATGCCCCATTCATCTAATGGTCTGTCTATCTCCATCTCTGCAGCCCCAGTCAACAGACTTCACTCAGTACAACAGCTACGGCGACATGTGTGGAGGAGGAAGAGGTGAGAGCCGCTGAAATAGAGACACTCTTGCTTTCTCGGGATAACGTTGGCTATGGCTGTTGGCTATGGGCGGTCTGAAGACTGAATGGACTCATGTCAGTGTGCGATGATGAATCAGTCGCGGTGTGACAGCGAGCACCCCTGGATGTAGAGGATGTTTATTTGTTTCCAGTCACGTGGTTTTGTTGATTTGTTGACCTTAATGTTGTGTTGTGCCATCTTGCCTGTCAAACAACGTCACGGTAGGCGTCGGGACATCTTGATGAGGATTTATGTAAAAAAAATAATAATAAAGAAAGAAATGTCATAAGGCTTTTGGTCGACTGACCAAAAACTGATCGCCGTGCTGCTCTTCCGACCCATATCTACAGCGATCCAATGGTAGTCTCCGACTAACTGACCCGTCACCGACACAGTTCACAAAAATGACTTGAGTGTACGTGGTTCTTGATGTATCAACACGTATGTTACCATGGTTTGCTTTGCAAAAAAATACCCCCATTGCTTATTTCTATGACCAATGTATTGTATATAATTGTACTGTACATTGGTATTATGTAATATATACAGCATATGTATAATGTGGCAGAAAACAGAACTCGGTGCAAAATATTTGTTTGCATGATGAACGAGATAGCAAGCATTGAATTTAAAAGAGTCGCATGAACCTCAAACTGAAAGCTTTTACCCGGTCCTTGTGTTTTTAGTCCCCTGTAAAACCTATTCAGTTGTCATTTATATTAATGAGATGATTACAATTACTGTTTCTTGCTTTGCCTCGGTAAATGTATTTGGTCAAAAGCATGCATTGTTTCGCTTTAACTCATGCACTTTCATAAAATCTTGCCAAAGTAGTCAACATTTCTGAATTGTCATCCAAAAAATAACAAAACAATGGTCTAAGTAACAAATTAAATGTGTCATGAAAGCTTTTTCAATTACAATTGATCAGACGATTATATTGCACAACCAGGAATGTTTAGTTTTTCAGCCTGCGACCTTAACCAAACAACCCTTTCTCCCATTGGATGGAAAGTGGTTAAAAGTCACTCCATCCTCAGCTATGAAAGAAATAAGCCATTTTTAACAAAAACAAATATTCCACACGGGCGAGGTTTGACAGGCAAAATGGCATCACCTCTATAGTGCGAGCGGTACTGTGAGAGATAGAAACCTGCTAGGTGGACGATGGACATTTTGTATCAGGACAACCATTAACCGTGAGTCTCATTTTCTGTCCCATTTTGTCCCGCAGAGTTTCAGGTATGTCCTTCCATCTGCTTTCTCACCTGGCATGCTTCTCACCTAGCATCGTAGCCTACTGTGTGCTTGCTTGTGGCGCGCTAGAGACACCTCGCCCCGCCCCCTCTCCCTAACCCCCCCACCCCCCACACCCCTTTCCAACTGCACCTCGGCCACTACCGCTAGACGCTTGCGCCGGTGGGGGATGAGTAGTCACTACATGGGGAGTGCAGTGCAGCGTTTTGCAGGCACACTGCACTGTGCTGCACTCTGTGCCCCGTACGCAGGTGAACATGGGCTCCTGGTCCGTAGATGTCTGTACGTTCTGAGTTCTGTGTGTCATTTGACCATGTGATCTAGAAGGGGAACCTTGTAGAAAAGCCCTGGCAGATATTCAGCGAAGAACCAAAAATAAAAAACATGATTTGAAGAGAGATAAAAAATCAAACCACTGCCCATCTTACAGTCATGTCACTACTTTCGGATGAACCCCGATCGATGACTTGTTCCATCCAGTAGACGTCGTAGTGCCCGGGTTTATTTGGTGTAGAACTATTGATGCCATTCATGGAGTCCCCTTCCACTCTATTACATGTGTGTATGTTCTATTCTTTAGCACATTAAGGATGGTCGTGCCGCCCTTGCAAGGATGGACAGGGGAGTATCAATGCCCAATATGTTGGAACCAAAAGCAAGTATCCCCTCATCGTTTCTGTGTTGATGAAAAAGCCTGTAATTGAACGTTGACATGTGATCAATACCAAAACCAATGCGTCCGCGTGTAAGACAACCCGCGGTTACCTGTTATGTACGCAACATCCCCCTTACTACAGCGACAATACAAGAAGGCATGAGATAATCAAGAACAAAGAGCGATGCACAAATCTGCAAATATACAGTATATCCCAAACAATGCAATGTTAAAAAAAAAAACTCAAAGAGGTTGTGCCATGAGATGAGATCTGACATGAGATTTAGTAAAAAAATAATAAAAATATTGAAACTCCATCTCGGGGAGAGAGGATCTATGTGGGAGATCTAGGGTCTAAACAGGAGGGACTTCCCTGAGCGGTCTCTCTCTATACAATCCGCCTCCTGGTCAAGCATGTCCCCTGGGGAGCCGTCACCTTGTAGCGCTCTGCATGCGGCTTTTCCATGATCATCCACTCAGCTTGGACCCCCAGGGGGGCTGGACGCCCTACTCAGCACACAGCAGCACCCCCCCTCCCCCCCCCCCCCCCCCCCACAGCACCCAGACACGTCTGCCATCCAAACAACTTACATTGTTTACTATATACCTCCTCCGGTATATAATGAGGCCGTCATCAGTAGATATGAGTTGCGCAGATACCCAAGAGTTGGTTTATTATCGAGCATTTCAAATATACACTGACCACCCCCACAACACCACGGCGCTCTTGCTTAGAGGGAAATAAAGGTCTTCTTCTGGCTCTGATAGCCTCTGATTAGCAGGACACTATTCACCAACACCAGGCAGAGTGAATCAGTCCCTTTTTAAGTCGTCCACCACACTGTTAGGTCAAACTGATTGGACAACGTTATGTGACACTTTGCCTTTTCTCTTCCTTGATCTACTGCAGCTTTTTTTTGCGCCTAAATAATATGCACACCAATGCAGCACTTATTAACACCCCTCTCACTTAACACCCCTTTCGACCTTTGACCCTCTAACTCTCTCTCACACACACACTGTCCCCCCCCCCAACCCTTGCCCCCTTATTCTCCTCTCACTAATGATAACAGCAGTGTACAGCAGTAGTGTGACGTTTGTGTCTCAGTAGAACTTCACTGGTTTCTAAAGTGACTTCCTCCCAGGCTCGGTGTGGCGTACTGACTCAATGTCTTCCTCCTGAAGGTGTACCCCTATGAAATGCTCATGATAACCAGTAGAGGGAGAGCTAAACTGCCCAGGGAGGTGGACAGAACCAGACTGGAGGTATCAAACTTCCTCTCCCCCCCCCCCCCCCCCCCCCCCCCCCCCCGTTCCACAATTGATACTGGATTTGATGTGCTTTTGTGTATAAATAACATGCCGCATACCAGAAATACATTTGACTAACATAGAAGAAGGAATGTGCAAAATCCATTGCTTCTTGTTGTTTATTATTTTTTTCTGTGACACATCCTCCCTCGCTTTTGTTGCTTTTCTCGCTAACCACCATCCCCCCTCCCCTTCCCCTTCCCTCCCCCCTTCTCCTCCCCCTCCCTTCTTTTGTTTTGTTCCCCCTTTTTTATTTTTTCTCGACCTCTCTTCTCAATTTTAGCGCCACTTAGCTCCTGATACGTTCTTTGACATCTTTGGAATGGAGATCCAGGAGTTTGACATGCTTCCTCTGTGGAAACGCAACGACATGAAAAAGAAGGCCAAACTCTTCTAGCGGTCAGGACAGCATGCGCACACTCTGTACGCTCATTCAGAGATGGACACGCCACCAACTGTACTCTAGGTGTAGGGCTTTTTGTCTTTCTTCATTTCCTTCGCTTCGTTTTGTTTGTTTTCGGCCATTCTTTGTTTTTTTGGGGGGGTTATGTCTGGCATAATCAAGGAAGCAGAGAAATTGATCCTTTTTTTTCCTGAGGCTTCAAAATGGGGACTGAGAGCTGATTGGTTGATTCAGGTGCCGTCAGATGAGAAGTAAATTGAAAAATCAAAGAATGAAAATGAATGAAAATGGGGGTCATGTTATTGTATTATTATTATAAATTTGATATTTTGCGCTTATTTTTCTTCGCGCTTTGCTTTGAATGGAAATGCTTTACTTTTATTTTTGGTTCTCTTGCTTGTTTGTTCCTACTCTTTGTTGCTGTTGATTCCTGTAGAACATTGTAAGCATTGTAGAATTTCATGGCCACCATTATGTCCATGCGATGGGCTGTAGTACTGGGTCACTTTAACCTCCTCACCCGATCTAAAGGCACCCCCATCCCAGTACCGCCTGCTGGTGATAGTGAGTAGTAGGGCTCGGTGAGTCTTCAGATGAAGAAGCCACTGGCCAGCTCGTCTACTCACTCATTTACTGGTTACAATACCACAAAGGCTGACTTACTCATGGACACTGTTCTATCCCCAGTCAACTATGTACATGCCATGCTATTCTGACCCCTGACGAAAAACACATCTAAAATCTCTTGTCTCTTCTCAGGCTTTCATAAAACATGGCCAGATCCTTTCCCTGTTCAGTTGTACTGGGAGGATAGTGCACTATCGAGGTATTACAGTCCCGTATCAAACGTAATCTAAACTAGATTTTAAAAAAGAATACCCAAATGTAAGGAGCAACTGTATTTGAAATTGCTGTTTTATAAATAAAACTCACACTGCCATTTGTTGTATTGAAATCTAAGCCAATAAAGCTTGAAATCACCTTAATCCACATGGTCCGCAGCTGTACCGAAAGCATCCTCTGCCTGAATTATTTTCTCTGGTTTGATGCTTTGGGTTTTATCCATGACCACAACATCCTTAAACTAAGGTAAGGGGGATAACATTGAGTTTCTGAGATGGCACCAGACCTGGAAGATTCACACTCGCACAACCCCACATAATTCACAGGATTCGTGGCTATATGAGTGGATTTGTGCCGATATTTTTGATGGAAAGATTCATCTTTGACACAGAATCATCTTCTAAATATCCCAGGGGAGCTTTTCAATGAATGGACAAGAAAACAATAATTATGTTGTAAATATGTAGACTGTAAAAAATTGTACAATTCATACTTAAAATAAATCAACTGTATGGACATATCCTGGTAATTTAATTAGTTTATAACAAACAACGAAAGCCAGGGCCTGTGATTGGACTTGTGGTCCGAGCACTGATTGAATAAAGTACATTTTTCATTCATTATTTTATTTCTCCATGATTAAGTCAAACACTGACGTTTGTGTGGAAAATGTCTTCTTACCTGCTTCACTTCAGGGCGTACTAATATGTTATTATCCATTATTAATAACTCTGTCTCAGCTTTGTTAATTTTCTAATTAGAAATAGACTGAATCGGATTTAAAAAATCTTTTTCCAGTTCTAGAGATACAAGTCAACAATGAACAGCCAAATAAACAAGTATTAGTAATGTAAATACATTATTATAAGGTTGGTAAATGCTACCAGGGAGGCGGTAAGCACTGAATGCCTGACTGCAGGTGATGCAGCAGGGAAACAATTCTCTCAAGTTTCCATTACACATTGGATTGCGACATTTGCATGATCATTATAAGCTAATTGTTACTTGAATGACCACATGTTCCAAGTCAATTTAAAGGTGCGATATGTGACATTGACACAGAGCGTTTAAAAAGGGTATTGCATTTCCTGCTCCACATTATTAAAGGGTGTTGTCTCTGGCTGGCCCCTCCCACTCTGGCCTGAAGTTCACGCGTTTTGCCAGGTTTAGGACACCGCCAAATCGAGCTCAGGCAAGCCGAGAGCAACATAATATTTTAAGACGAGTGCACTTACATCGTATGACAATGACAAGCGACGACAAATCCAGCACTGTAAATTCATTAGCTAATGCATACATTTGCAATTTATTTATTGTTTGCAATGAACAATAAATAAACCAGCTCATGCGGCATCTGCCTTGAAATCCTTCGGAGCCCTGAGCCGTCTCCATCGGTTGTTAGGGTTGGGTAGAATCTAGTACAGCAGCAGTGGATCCTGTTTGTTTGCTTGCTTGCCTTGGCTGCAGCCCGCTGTGTTTGTGGGTCAGTTTGTTTCACATGTGCCAACCCCGGGGGATGGGGAAAAGTGACTCACAGGCCAAAACAAAAGCAAACGTTACCAACCAGAACAACATTTCACAGGAGAACATACTGCCTGTTTCATTGTGGTCGGAGATGCCAGTATTTCGACTTGGCATGGTTCTTTAATCTCTGATGACATATTATGGTCATTTGTTTAGTACAGTGCATTTGTTACATGTAGCTCCTTAAATCAAATTTACCGATTCAATATTTGCTAAACTTCTCAATACTGACTAGTAGGTGTTTTTTTTAAGATATTGAATGCATATAATGACATCATTATAATAGCATACCAGAATAGACTTTCTCATAAGAACTTCCCATCCAAAGACTGCATTAGCATACTTGAATGGTTTCAAGCTCATCCCGTTAGCATAGCAAACACATCGTGTTACATTATGAGTAACTACCATGTCTAAAATGAACTACTCAGCATTGGAACAGAACATAAATGAACCAGACATGCTGGCCACAACTACTCATACTATACCTCACATAGATTTTCCCTTCCAGAAGGTAAGGCAGTGGAAAAAAAGGCTAAGAATCTATGTCATTGTCCTAGCGCTTCTAGCCTCATGTACTCTATAGATTTAACTAGAATCACGTTAAATGTCTCTGAAAACCCTCTCTGCAGGAGACGCTAGAAAGACGTCGGGAGTGCCTAACACGACAAAGAGACGCAGTCAAACACAGACTGAAGAATCTGGCCACGCGCCAGTCAAATATCACAGTAAGACCTTCCAGACTGTTCCAATACTATCCCTCTTTGGTTGTGTACACTGTAAGATGTTAAGTTCTGTGTACCGGATGAAGCGATCCCATGTACCTGACCCCAGTGGTGGATGACTTGTACTTGCCTCAGAGGAGGTCTCTGGCCATAAAGGAGAGCATCATCAGGAAGTATGAGGAGCTCCAGAAGGTTCTGGAGGAGGACCTGAGGCTCACGCTGGCCTTCCTTGATGTGCAGGAGCGAGCGGCCGTCTACGCCCTGGACGGACTCATGGAGAGCAACTGCTCTCTCATCCAGGAGATAGAGCAGGACCTGGCCAGGACCACTGCCCAAATGGCCCAGGAGGACATGCCCACCGAGGAGATGGTGACAACATTTTTATGTTCATCCACAATTCAGGAATACATCCATACATGTATTCTCCAATTTCGTCCTGACTTTTGTCCTGACTGCCTCTTGTCTGTCTTACCCTCCACAGCAGGAAACAGAGATCGTGAAAAGGTACGTTGTAGTAGCCAATCGCATGGTTCGTCCTCCATCCTGCAGAACTGGCCCAGCTTCTTCACCCTCTTTGTTGACATCCATCTCCCTCAGGATCAGCCACCTTCTCAACAGCACAGACCCCAGCAGCGTTAGCCTGGATGAGGCCATGGCAGACCAGATCCTCAGCCTGACCGACCGCATGTTCCAACTCATCCGATCTCAGACGCCAATCACCAAGCAACTCATCAAGGCCTGTAAGTCCAACACCGACAATTGGGTGATCACTTTGCTACATATTGTTGAACAATAACCCAGTTAATCCGTGTACGTATAGTATAGTATGAGTATGGGTACTATAGTTGTGGCCAACATGTTTGGTTAATTTTTGTTCTGTTCAATGCTGAGTAGTTCCTTTTAGACATGGTAGGTACCCATGATGCCACACAGTGTGTTTGGTATGCTAGCGGGATGAGCTGGAAACCATTGAAGTATGTGCTAATTCCGTCTTTGGATGGGCAAGTTGTGACGAGAAATGCTATTCTGGTATGCTATTATAGGTGTTGTTATCGTCCCTCAGATTCCAGCCAGGTGTCCCTGGACCCGGAGACGGCCCACCCCAAACTCCTCATCTCGCCCGGGGGCGACCGCGCCACCTACACGCAGGCCTGGCAGGAAGTGGCCGACCTCCCGGGGCGTTTCGACAGCACCCTCAACGCCATCAGCCTGCAGGGCTTCAGCGACGGCCGCCATTACTGGGAGGTGGACGTGACTGGGAAGACCTACTGGGAGCTGGGCCTCACCTACCCCACCATCGCCCGCAAGGGCAACTCCGAGGACTGCTGGCTGGGGCGGGGCAAGGAGTCCTGGTGCGTGGAGTTCTTCGACGGCGAGTACACGGCCTGGCACGGCGGCGTCCCCCACCAGCTTCCGGTCACGCGGCGCTTCCGGCACATCGGGATACTGTGCAGTTTCCCGGCGGGCATGGTGACGTTCTTGGGGGCTGACGACATGACCCCGCTGTTCTGCTTCTGCGCCGGAAGCTTCACGCACCCGCTGCACCTGGCGGTGTGTCCGGGACACGACCACAACGGGGCAAACGTCAACCCCATCGTGATCTGCAGCGTGACTTGACCGACCCTTTGTTAGGCTTTGTAGTGCGCTGCTATTGATGTCCTTGTTTTTTTCCTGTTTTATCAGGAAAGTCTTATGAGTGGAATTGCTGATCGGTTTATTGTCGGTTGGTTATTTATCGTTGTTGATTTTGTTTGGGTTAACTTTATCGGTCACCACCGGTTCGTTCTAACAAAATACATTTTCTGAATATAGATTTGAAACAATAATGGAATTTAGATTTGAAACAATAACGGTTTAGTTAAACCTAAACCAGAAAAGTTCTCGGAATTTAGGGCTGCTGTAGAGTCCTGGGCGGTATTCAGTTGATTGCAATCTGCAACCTCACCACTAGATGCCACTAAATCCTACACACTGCGCCTTTAAATCAATCTCACCAATATCAGCAGGTGACTTCAAATGGATTGGCCAATGTCTACATTCAAACAGATAGTACGCTCTTTACCAACATGCACTCTGGAACGTTTGCAATGACCTAAGTTGCACCCACCTACTCATTTTCACTCGATTTTAAAATGAAATAAAAAGGGAAATCTGAGAAAAGGCATAAAATGCCTCATGGGTTTGTAAGTTGTATTGTAAAAAAATGTGTAGCTAAAGTAAAGTCTGTTTCTATTTTATCAAATAAAATAAGAGGAAAATAAAACCTCTTCCACTAAAAGTGAAAAATCAATACAACCGACTCAGCATCAGCCACAGATACAACCGTCCACCATTCAAAGGTTAGTGTCCCTGTGCAAATGTTTGTCTTGTAAAAAGCGACCGCTTAAATGACATAAATGTCTGCCGAACGACTGACAGTGTAAGCCTCGGAGGACCTACCAGACGCTTGTCCTTTGATCGTTCAACTGTCATACACGTTCTGGATCTACTGCCATCATGAAGCTGGGGATCCTGTTGTGTCTCCTCTTCCTAGTGGTGCTCATTCTACCTGCTCAGGTGTGTATCATGACATACGCTTTGGTGCTTTTGGTCACGCACTGACCTGGAAACCAGTGAACACCGGTGTTGAATCCTATTGAATTGGATTGCTCGTCCCTGTGTTTGACAATAAGTGTTACCTTCAATAAAAAAAAGCTTAGTATTAAGCTTGAATGGATGTCCGGTTTTTGTTTTATCTTACTTAAAAAAAAAAAAAGATAGATAAGCATTATGCAAGATGTTTAATGCATAACACATGCTGCATGATAACAATGTGATATACTTGCATTTTTCTTTATTTAGCCGAGAAAACACGGTCCCGGACACGGACACGGACACGGAGAGGGAAAGGAGGCCGAACACGGACACGGACATGGGCACGGGCACGGACGTGGACGTGGACACGGCGGCAAACATCTAGGCAAACATGCAAAGAAGTACACAGGGGTTACAGAGCTTTTGGAAGGTATTGGCTTTCATTCTTGCTTTGCACCGGTTAGTATGAACTGCAGTGATATAAAGAAGATGTGTTCTCTCTGTTGCTTCGATAAATGTGCGAAAGCCACTGAGCCGCAAGCAAATATCGCAAGTCTAAACACAAGCAACATGTGTTAGACCTTTTCTTCCAGGTAAGGGATGTCTTGGAAGAAGATGAAGAAGACGAAGAGGAAAGAGATATTTCTGACTGGCTCTTTGAACTTCAAGAGCCAGAAGGTGAGGTGGGGAGCCATTGGTGGCAGATCCATAAATGACCGGATCATGTCTGATAATCCATATCTGATAAAACATACAAATGGCTCCTGTGAACCTCGTCTCCTCACCTCTGTCTCGTCCGTATCCAAGGTCAATGCGACCCTAATCCGTGCAAAAACGGCGGCGTCTGTGAGGTGAAGGGAAAACGGAGGTTCAAATGTGACTGTCCCGAACCCTTCAAAGGCAGGAGGTGTGAAAGAGGTTAGTCCACAATTAAAACACACACATGCAAAATAGAAATAGCTCTTAGCTGATCATTTGATGATGTTGTATCCATAGGCCTTCATAATTCTTTTGTTCTTAATGATGCCAACAGCTCGAAGGATCTGCAAGAAGTGGACCTGTGGACGCGGGGAGTGCGGGCTTACCTCCAGTCCCCCGTTCTACGAGTGCAAATGCAAGCAGCCCTTCCAGCCTCCCCTCTGTAGGACAGGTAAGGCTTATCCTCTATCAGCTGCTAGTGTGATCCAAACCGCCTTCTTGCCTTCAATGTTTTCTCTTTTCTTCTCCTAGTTTCCCTGTGCAACCCCAACCCGTGTAAATTCAACGGCACATGCGTTCAGGACGGGACGGACTTCGACTGCATGTGCATGCCAGACTACAGAGGCCGCTTCTGCCAAGTCGGTAAATACTGAATCCTGCAAGGAGGTCTTTTTACTGCACTGCATATTCCTCCATGTGGCTCATACTCTGACAAGGAGAGTGTATCTGTGTGTGTGTGTGTGTGTGTGTGTGTGTGTGTGTGTGTGTGTGTGTGTGTGTGTGTGTGTGTGTGTGTGTGTGTGTGTGTGTGTGTGTGTGTGTGTGTGTGTGTGTGTGTTTGTTCATGTGAATGCCTACCTATGTATGTGTTTGTGTGTGTGTATGTTAAGGCATTCATATGCCTTCGCACATATGTGTGTTTGTATGTGTCTGTATGTGTATGTCTTTGTGTATGTTTGTATGTGTCTGCATGTGCATGCCTGCATGCCTCTGTGTGTGTGTGTGTGTGTGTGTGTGTGTGTGTGTGTGTGTGTGTGTGTGTGTGTGTGTGTGTGTGTGTGTGTGTGTGTGTGTGTGTGTGTGTGTGTGTGTGTGTGTGTGTGTGTGTGTGTGTGTGTGTGTGTGTGTGTGTTTGTGCGTGTGCGTGCGTTTGGTTTTTGTGGCGTCATAATCATACTATATGACTCCAGACCACGATGACTGCTACAAGGGTGACGGCGAAGATTACCGTGGCAACGTGACCGAGACGCAGGACGGGGGCCGTGTGTGTGGGTGCGTGTGTGTGTGCATGCGGTTGGTTTTTGTGGCGTCATAATCATACTATAACACGACTCCAGACCCCGATGACTGCTACGAGGGCGACGGCGAGGATTACCGTGGCAACGTGACCGAGACGGAGGACGGGGACGAGTGTCTCTACTGGAACTCCCACTTCATCCTGGAGAACGGCGCCAACCCCTTCAGCGACCTGGAGGACACAGACGGCTTGGGCCCACACAACTTCTGCAGGTCAGCTTCGATACCAGGAAAATAACCACAGCAGGGCGGATCGCAAACATGTACTTTGTAGCCGTGGAGTGGGAGCAGAGGTCCCACCAGGTAATGTTGACTCACACATGTCGAACCTCCCCAGAAACCCAGACGGTGACACCAAGCCTTGGTGTTTCATCCGCAAGGGCCGCAAGCTACGGTGGGACTACTGCGACGTAGAGCACTGCGCCGAACCCACGGGTAGGTCTGCCGACCCCACTCCTCCGCAACAACAACAAAAAGAAGAACAACAACAACAACAACAACAACAACAACAACCACAACACTGTTTTGAACCTACTTCCAACTTAATGACCCTGGTGGCGAAAAGACCACTTACAAATTAAAAGCACTTCCAACTACCAACTACCTGTAGACATTTTGACTAGCACCCCCAATCCACGAATTGTCATTGATGGTTTTGCAATGCTTTTTAATAATGAATATCTCAGAGTAGAAACATGATAGAGATAAAGTAATCCTAACCCCAACCCTAACCCATTCCCCCAATGCATTCTGGGAATTTATCAAAATAATCCTTCCAAATCATGCTTCCAACTTCCAAATATGTCATTCCCCATTTGTGTTCTTTCCGTCGTAGTCGTACCCCCTACCAACGCCCTCCCGATTGATCCGATGCCCACCGGCCCCGGACCCCAGCCCAATGGAGGCGTTCCTGGGCCCCCTCAGCCTGGGCCCACCAAGCCTGGGCCCACCAAGCCTGGGCCCACCAAGCCTGGGCCCACCAAGCCTGGGCCCACCAAGCCTGAGGTCCCGACGAGCGCCCCTTCTTCTGAGCCCGCTACGACCCTTTCAACTACCAAAGGACCCGTCCTTCAGCCTACCCTCGGCGCCACGGCAGAGCCTGCTCAGTTCTCCACCTGTGGCATAGCACAGCCCAAGAAGTCCATCCAGCGCATCTACGGCGGTCTGAAGGCCATCCCCGGGGCCCTACCCTGGCAGGTGTCCCTGCAAGTCAGACCCAAAGGCAGTACCCTGCCCTTCCGACACTCGTGTGGAGGGGTTCTGATCGAGAGCTGCTGGGTTCTGACCGCCGGCCACTGCATGTAAGTAGAGATATTCCGATAACATTTTCTCCTTCACAATACCGATTTCAATACCTGAACTTGAGTATCGGCCGAGACCAAGTATATACCGATACAGCATCTGGCAGCATTGCAACTACTAATAGGACTTGTTCTTATTGGAGGGTTATTTTACGATGACAGCAATGTTTAGTCTGTTCACTTGCTGTCAACATTTTTTTTTTGATACATTTGTATTCTTCCAGTTAAGTGTGAGCATCCATGTTTTTCCTTATTAACTCGGAACACACGTAGCTCTTAGATGACGTGTTTCCCCTTCTGAATGTCCAACTCTGACCGTTAACGACCGCCGCATAACGCCGTAGTGTTTGTGATGTTCTGAACCTGTATAGTAAATGAGGAATGACGTGAATCACCGATACCCAATACTGCATTTTAGGCAGTATCAGAGGAATTTCCCGATACTGGTATCGGTATCAGAACAACTCTACATGTAAGCATGTTTTTTAATCGTCTTGATGACTGCCACTAGCGACAAGAAGCACGATATGGAAGCGGTATTGGGTACAGTGTCCCTGGGGATGGAGGAGTCCACGGAGCAAACCCTGCAGGTGGAGGTGGCCATCATCCACGAGAACTACAGAGAAACACCTTCGGCTGTCGAAAACGACATAGGTGACCCTATTACGCTTTTCTTCCAGATCAAACTTCCTGTTTACATTTCCATTACATTTAGAGCATTTAGCATGCGGTTTTATCCATAACGACTTGCAAAAAGTACAGGTGATGAATATCCGCGGTTTCACATTACGTGGGGAATTCTCTTGCAGCTCTGTTGAGGCTGAAGGGCGTGAACGGCTCTTGCGCTAAGGAGACCCAGTTTGTGAGGACCGCCTGTATGCCTGATGTCACGATGCCGGACGGCTCAGAGTGCACTATTTCTGGATGGGGTGCCACGGAGGACTGTGAGAGGGACTTTGTTATACAATTCAGATGCAATGCTTTCTATTGTTCCCAACACGTTCCCTTCAATAACCAAATTAACAATTCCAAAAAAATCAAAAACCTGGAACTTTTGATTTGATTTGACACCGAAACTTAAACCGTTTTGACAGTTTTGTAGAATGGGTTTCGCTTTGTGACCTACTGGCTCCTGTTTGATTCACGACTGCCTGGGTTGCAGCGAAATATGGTTCTGACCACCTTCTGGATGCCAAAGTACTCCTCATCAACCAAGAGAAGTGCTCCAGCCCTACAGTATATAGCTCATCTGTGGGCCCCAGCATGTTCTGCGCTGGCTACCTGCAGGGAGGCGTGGACTCGTGTCAGGTGAGTCGGCAGCTATGATACTAAAGTCTAGTGCATGTGTATGTGCGTGTGCATGTGTGTGCGCCCTTCAGGGCAGTTTGGGAGTTGTTTGGGGTTCGACTCCCAGCCAAAAGATTCTGGCCTCCATCCCCAATATCTGTAGGCATCTTTGTGCTAAGATGCCTAACCCCTACTTGCTCCCAAACTAACATATATCTAAATATTCCCTTTGTGGAATTATGGATTAAGACATCTTCTGAAGAGTAACCCCACACCTTCAATAGATAGTTAACGAATAGTTAGTATTATAATTATAGTTAATAAATGAGATGTCTCCTCCATGCTCTCAGGGTGATTCTGGTGGACCGTTGACATGTGAGCAGCAACAGGTCCAGGTAATCTACGGTCTGGTGAGCTGGGGGGACCAATGTGGCCGTGCAAACAAACCAGGGGTCTACACACGGGTTACAGACTACCTGGACTGGATCAAGTCTAAGACACAAACCGCGTAGGCGAAAAAAGCCAAGCGGCACATGGGTTGAGATGTGAACTTAGCCTGAACTCTATATTTCCGGTCTTGTATGGCTAAGATGTATTTTGTATTTTGTTTCTAAAGGCCTTGTGGTTGTGTGTGTTTGAATGTAAAGAACCCTGATAAGACACTTTTATAAGCCAGTGGGTCTATGGAAAGGTGTCAGGTGAATTGACTTCACTCAGCACAAAATATAAATGGGATATAAAGAGTTGCATTTTGAAATAAACCTTCCCTGAGAAAAGAACCAGCGTCTATTTTTGAGGTAAACATGTTTTGTTTAATAAAAGCCATCTTAAAGTTGTAAATACAACAACAATAGAAGTCAGACATTTGCAACATAGAACATTTCAGTGACACACAATGAACAATAGGGTATCAAGTAACCTATGAACATGCAATTGGTCTATAGAGCATGGTGAATAGATCAATTGGACTTAGTGTTGTCTCAGTGTTGTCGGTTAAAATGGTGGTAGTTGAACCACCCCTTATAACATCCTAAATGGTGACATTGAACAAGTTCCTCAGCCTTCATTCTCATCTGCGTATACGTTCCGGTCACTGGCGTCTCCGAGGCAAAACAGGCTGAGGGGCTGGCGGTTGACTCCGTTCACGTTGATACAAGGGTTGAACACGGGGAAGAGCGCCTCTGTGCCCTCCACGCGGTAACTCTCCAGCAGAGCCAGCATGTCGGCATCGTAGAAGGACAGCTCCCCCTGCTGGAGGTCGGCCAAAACGCCCAGCTTTCGGAGCGTCTTCCCTGGAACCGACAGCGGCTTTTCAAGGTTATCGTGGCACGACAGGTACTTCCCGTCTCCGTGGTAGATGCACCATGACAACGTGTCTCCCTTCACACCCGCGAGGGAGGCCTCGTCCTGCTTACTGGCCGGCCCCGTGGTCGCACCAATCAGCCAATAGGGTTTGTCCTGGATGATGACCTCCCAGTAGTGCCGGCCGGCTGTGAATCCCTCCTGGGCCAACACGCTGTACATGCAGTCGTAAGGCGTGAGAGCATTCTGGGTCTCATGGGGAGGTTGTCTGCGCCAGAACACCTGTTTCCTGTCCTGGGACACCTCCAGTCTGGGATGGGCCGTCTCCACGTCCAAAGAGGGGGAACACAGACCTGCAGATGAGACAAATGCTGACACCACCGCCGCTATGGGCGGGTGTACACAGGTGAGCCAGGGGACATGGAGCGATGATCGGGATTTGAGGGCGATACTAACGGGACCACAAGCGAGGGAAGTGTGGGGACAAGGCCACCGAGAGGTCGTCAACCAGCCTCTCCGCCGTCCTCATCCTCTGGGGGTCACACAGGTATCCGTCCACGCCCTGGATGGGTGGCAGATCCAGAGGGTTGCTACGACGACAAGATACACCATATACATCAGTGACAATCCGATGAGCTGTAAACAAAAGTTGCAGGGTTGAGGTGATGGAGAGAGAAGCCTGAACGAAATACACTCACCCTAGAGCTTGTTCTGTGATCCTCTGTTAAAAACAAGCAGAAAACGTTTTGTCATTAGCTCGGCAGTGGAAGATCAGTGGAAGATCCCGATGAAAAAAGCATAGTACAATAAGCTCGAAAACAGATGTTCCAGGAGTTATGGTCCACCTGTAGAAAGGTCAGGTTGTTGGTTTCCTGCAGCAGCTGTCTGCTCTGGGCCCGGAGGCCGTCGGCCTCTTGGATCAGGGTCTCCATGGCGACCCTCTGCGTCTCCAGCCACTCCGTGGTGTATCTCTCCTCCGCGTCGATGATCTGCATCATGAGTCGCTCGTCTCCGTCCAAGACGGCTCGGATCCTGCCGTACTTGTCCGAGATTCTCTCCCGGAAATCTGCAGCCGAATCCTGACAAACAAACATAAAAACAAACAAACAACAAAACAACGACAGTGATGATTTGGACCGTGTGGAATCAGGGGGTTGGTATTTTGTCTTTAACGTTGCATGCATTGTACCATTGTACCATTGTCTGTGTGTACAGCATCTCCAAGTCCTTGATAGCATGCTCTGCTTCACTTTTCCTCTCCAGCAGTTGACTCATAGTGGCCTCAAGCATGTTCTAAGAAAAAGATGCAGCAGAATTTTAATCAGTCGCCAGTCAAAAAAGGGATAAGCCATTACAAGCCATTTTAAAATAGCCCCTTTGGTGACATCACATATGTCCAGAGTCCACTGAGATGTATGATAGATAGATAAACCAAGAAGGCTACCTGAAGGACTGACCAAGTCGTAGACCTATGTCACTATAGGGTTCGATTTAGTCGAGTTGTAATGACTTGTAATGGCTTATCCACATCACACCTGGTGCTAAAAAAGAACCCCCTTTACGGGGATCCTGGCCTCACTTTCAGGTCCGAGCAGGCCTCCTGGAGCTGGACGGCTCGGTGGTTCTTGTGCGAGCCGACCAGGACGCACAGACAGCACACAGGGACGCGGTCCTGCATGCAGAAGAGCTTCAGCTCCGAACGGTGCTCCCTGCACTTCAGGGACATGGGGTCCCCCGTCACGCCCACCACGGTGTGCTCCCGCAGTGCTGCCCTCTGCTGGTGCAGCAGAGCGTGCGCGCGGCACAGCGAGGCGTCACAGGTGAGGCAGGTGCTGACGGCGACCGACCCCGCCGCCTCGATGCAGTGGTCACAGCCGATGGGCGGAGACGGTGGCGCCGATCCGCCGGGCGGTCCATGCGGCTGGCTCACCGTCGCGGTGCCGTTACAGGCCTGTGGACTGTGAGAGAGATTTCGTTATGAAACACTGATGCAATGCTTTCTTTTGTTCCCACTACATGACCGTTCCTCTAACACACTTTTGATTTTATTTGACACAGAAACATCCACCGGTTTGACAGTTTTGTAGCGGGGGTTTCGCTTTGTAACCTACCGGCTCCTGTTTGATTCACTGCTGCCTTGGTTGCAGCCGTTGCAGGCCTGGTCCTTCACCTGGCTCTGCAGGTCTGTGTTCACCTCCAGAGGGACCCTGGAGGGGAAGATGATCTGACACTCTGGGCAGAAAAACGGCCCCTCCTCGGACACATCTGTGTTCCACACCGCCCGGATGCAGGTGAGGCAGAAGTTGTGGGCGCAGGGGAGCGACACAGGGTCCATGAAGAGGTCCTGGCAGATAGGACACTTGAGGGAGATCTCCACTGTCCCCATGGCTCTGCTTGGAGCTGCTTCCCCAGGTCCTGTTTGTTGTGCTGCTGGCTGGCCGGCTCATGAATAACTGATGGGTTTGTTTCACAAAGCACAACACTACGACTCACGTGCCCTCAGTATCGTGTTACTAAAGATGACCGGGGGGTTGCGTTTTACCTCCACCTTACAATTTAGGAATTTAGGAAGAAAGATGATGGCTGAAAATGTTTGAAGAATGAGTAAACATAAACGTAGTTGGTTATTAAACCTTCTGGGAAGGTCCTAGTCTGTCAAAGCTTAAATATTTGTACAATTCAAAAACATATGCCCACATCAGCTACTGACTATGAGCCACCACTGGGAATAATCCAATGAATTATGAATGATGTTATAGTTTTGTAAATGTTCAACGTTTATTAAAGATGGATGGCAATTCATTTGTAACCCTAACCTCCTTCACCATTTTGAAGTATACTACAAACATTTCGCACAGTAATGGTTGTGTCTGTATGTATATATATATATATATATATATATATATATATATATATATATATATATATATATATTTTTTTTTTTTCATATATATATATATTTTCATATATATATACAGGGACGCGGGAAGTGGGGGTGCTCAGGGTGCTGCAGCACCCCCCCCCCTGGCGGCCTCTGGCTGTAACTGCAAGTTAGAAGGTCTTCTGAACAAATCAATACTTTTTTTATTTTTTTTATTTTATCATACAACATGATTTTTCATTAAATTATTGACATCCACCCTTTTTATAATATTTATAATATTATCATTTCATTTTATTTAGAACATTGTCTGAGTAGGCTGACGTAGGCTATGACGCACAACGCAGAACTGTCGATAGCTGAATATCGTACTATGCTGATTTTACATAAGCATGTTGGTGTTCAACATCTGTTGTAGAGAACATTCTAAAACTGGTGTAAAATGTTGCTGCCATATTAATAGACACGTTGAATGTTATCGTTATGATTCTGGAATCCCGCACGTAAACTGGTTGGCAAAAAAAGAGCAAAGACGGACGGTTCACTTGACGGAGAAACTGTCACTTTCCTCATATCAGACAACTCGTATCTCTGGATGAAAATGAAGGCTTTCTTTTATTGTCACTTTCCTTTTAAACCTTTAGAAATAACCTCCTGAATCCTTGTTATAACGCTGTGTATAATCCTGGACCGCAAACAGCTTGTCGGCATGTTGTTAGTGTGTGAAATTCAGCACAGTATCAGCCGAGTTGACTCTAATTTTCACATTGTTTACTTGCTGACGATTGTGAATAACAGTGGCTAGTTGGCAGAACTCTTTTTACACACCAGTAGAGTGTTTTTCAGAGCGGAGCCCTGAATGTGACGTCACCCGTCATCTCGTCTCTGTAAACAATGGATGTTGCGCAGCATTTATTATGACGTCATTATATAGACTCTCTCTCAGCACCCCCCCCCCCCCCTTGGACTGACTTCCCGCGTCCCTGGTGTTACCCTCTATGTTTTATTCGATACATTTCGACAGTGTTACCCCTTATGGGTTTTTCATGACGACAGATAAAAAACGACAGGTTTTTTTACGTTTCATTTGATAAAAACGACAGTGTTACCCCTTGTGTTTTTTTCCCATGATGAATGATGAAAAACAACAGTGTTACCCCTTATATTCTATTTGACAAAGACAACAGTGTAACCCCTTGTGTTTTTTCATGACAACCAATAAAAAACAACAGTGTTACCCCTTATGTTTTTATTCATGACGACTAATAAAAAACAAGTGTTACCCCTTATGTTTTTTTTCATGACGATCAATAAAAAAAGGAACAGTGTTACCCTCTATGTTTTAATTGATAAATATCAACAGTGTTACCCCTTGTGTTTTTTTTCATGAAGACCAAAGACAAACAACAGTGTCACCCCCTATGTTTTATTTGATAAATATCAACAGTGTTACCCCTTATATTTATTTCATTTTTTTTGCGGGGATCCGAACATGAGCTGTTTAGAGCGTTAACCTCTGAACTTAACAATGCACCATCAAGAAAACGGATAACGTCATCACAAAGGTTATTCTTGACTGTAAAATTCGCATGAAATAGAGACATGGGTCTTCCAACAGATGACATCAACCAGACTTTAACCCCGGTCACCAGGGGGTTAGGCAGAGTAAACCCCACTGCACCACTGAGGCGATGACAATATACAATAATCAATCGTCAACAAAGAGGACATACATGACATTAAAATGTATGTGTGTATTTCTATTATTTCCCTTATGTTTTTTTTCATGACGACCAATAAAAAACAATAAAAACTGGTGTAAAATGTTGCTGCCATATTAATAGGCACGTTGAATGTTGAATGTGTGATTCTGGAATCCCGCACGTAAACTGGTTGGCAAAAAAAGAGCAAAGACGGGCGGTTCACTTGACGGAGAAACTGTCACTTTACTGGCTGCAGCGTGTTGCCAGATTGGGCGGGAAATCTGGCCCAATATGGCAACACTGCATGGACCACAGGTCGGCGCTGCTGGCGGCATTCGAGGCATGCTACGATCCCACAATGCAACACTCTGGTGTAAACTCATCCGAGCCTCAGCCTCTTTCCGGTTCCTTTCAGTCGCCCGGCGCTAGTTGCGTGGTTATTCTCCTCACCGTTGACACCGATCATCTGGACAATACTGGAGTAATAGAGTCATCATGTCCTACCACGACGAGGAAGAGACCCCTGCGGTATATCTATTTTTTCATTCGTTTAATATACGGACACGGATCACCGTTTAGGTGGATAAAAACGATAGACTTGATAGCTAGCTCGTTAGCCTAGCCACCAGAGCATAATACAGTAGCTAGCATACGGTCTGTGAGGATGTGAGGATAAACGTTCTGTGAGGATGATGAACGGTCTTTGAGCTGATGGGAATATAGTACATCTTTTCAGATCCTGTTCGTTAAATGTTAACTGGAATGCAATTATACAGGGCTTTTCTAACGAGTGGCCACTCAAAGCGCTTTACAATTATTGATTGACATTCACCCATTCATGCGCACGTTCACACACCGAAGGCGGTGTCAACCATGCAAGGCTACGGCCAGCTCGTCGGGAGCAGTAATAGGGTGAGGTGTCCTGCACAGGGACACCTCGACACGCCAGGGGGAGCTGGGATTGAACTAGTAACCTTCCTGTTACCAGCCAACCCGCTCTACCTCCCGAGCCAAAAGCAGCCCTGTTGTGTTTAATCGTATGAGTGACTCGTTTAAGGGCCATTTGTGTAAACAATGAGTGCCCAAGTAAGCTAGACCAGAATGCAATAGAAATAGAATATCCAAGGGATGGTGGTTTATTACTTTGACAGATCATTGACTAATTACAGCCTGTTTTATTTTTCTACAGTACGACCCCTATGACTACGACACACAGGGTACTCACACAGGTCAGTAAACACATTCTCAACTTAATTGAGTACCCAAAAGCAAGTTTTTATTTTGTGGCACGTTATACTTATGGTCGGACTACGTTTCCATTGCAGGGGACCCTAAAGCAGATCTGGCTTATGAGAGGCAGTACGAGCAACAGACCTACAGCGTCATCCCCGAGGTGATCAAGAACTTCCTCCAGTATTTCCACAAAACCACCACAGACCTCATCGATCAGAAGGTGTACGAGCTTCAGGCCAACCGCGTGTCCAGTGAGAGCATCGAGCAGAAGATCTACGAGATACAAGATGTCTATGAGAACAGGTATATACCCATTAAACATCTTTCCTGGAATCATGGCTGATTGTCTTATCATCAGCGTTGAGGCTCTCTGATGCTGATGGTTAACTCATCTCCTACCTTTTCCCCGACCCCGCCAGTTGGAACAAGCTGACGGATCGCTTCTTCAAGACTTCCCCCTGGCCCGAAGCTGAGGCCATTGCTTCTCTCGTGGGCAATGGTGACGAGATTAATCTTTATAATCGCACACATTGAATGTTGTTCATGTCCAATGGCTTATTTGTTGAAATCCTTAGTAGTAAAACTTTCAGCAAGCATGCAGAAAAAAATTACGTAAGAAGTCTCGTCAGCCAAATCGGTTTTAAATGTATCTTCACATTATGTGTGTAGGCTTGTGACTCAAAGCTAGCACTGTTAAATAATTTTCCACCTCATCCTTCAGATGCCGTCTTCATCATCCTGTATAAGGAGTTGTACTACAGACACATCTACGCCAAAGTCAGCGTGAGTGACCACTTTTTGCGACTCACCTCACCTCGTATGATACCCGTAGCTAAAATTGAGAGGGCATCCATGTACCATGCCTGTAAACTAACATCACTACATCAATTATCTTTTTCTCTAGGGCGGACCCACTCTGGACCAGAGATTTGAGTCATATTACAATTACTGCAACCTCTTCAACTACATTTTGAGTAAGTTAACATGGGTTTTCCCATACCGTTCATGAACCAATGGCAGTGTTGTTTTATGATGTGGTTCCAGTGAATTAAAGGTCTGTGTGTTATGCAGATGCCGATGGCCCCGCCCCTCTGGAGCTTCCCAACCAGTGGCTTTGGGACATCATCGATGAGTTTATTTATCAGGTATACCTCTTTTTATACTATTGTTATTGCGAATATATTTAGTTTTTTTTATATTTAGTTTTTTTCAAGGGAGTTTTGTGAAACGCTCCGTTTCCATTCTCTCAACAGTTCCAGTCGTTCAGCCAGTACCGCTGCAAGACGGCCAAGAAGTCAGAGGAAGAGATTGAGTTCCTGAGGAGCAACCCCAAGATCTGGAACGTCCACAGCGTCCTCAACGTTCTCCACTCGCTGGTGGACAAGAGTAACATCAACGGCCAGCTGGAGGTCTACACCAGTGGAGGTAAAGACCGCTCTTGAATATACTTGGTGTGTCATTTCCATTTAGATAGAGATGCTCATAGGAAACCTTTCTAGATGTTCGAATTGAATAAATGCAGCGGTTGGGTCAGGACATAGCTTTTCAAAAAGTGAAGTGCGGAGGTAAAGGTAGCTTGCCTTCAGTGATATTTGAGTCTGTCAAAGATCAACATTAGCTGTCAATCATGTAAACTACATTGAACACACACACTCAGTCACTCACACAATCAAACACACACGCATGCACGCGCGCGCTAAATATAGAATTATTTGAACCATCGTTAACCCAATTTGGGAGTCAACGACACTACATCTTTCCTTCAGTGTGACCTTGATGTTTGTGTGTTTTCCGGGGACAGGCGACCCAGAGAGTGTGGCCGGGGAGTACGGGCGCCACTCCCTCTACAAGATGCTGGGCTACTTCAGCCTGGTGGGGCTGCTGAGGCTCCACTCCCTCCTGGGGGATTACTACCAGGCCATCAAGGTCCTGGAGAACATTGAGCTCAACAAGAAGGTAGAGCCCAAGCCCCTGTCTGAAGGGCCTCACCCATCTACCATACGTGTCACAGCCTCCCCCTTATCGCCTCACCCTCTTACGCATTATTTTTATGCTGTACATCCTTGCACTTAATAGTACTTAGGATCATGCAGTATCTTATCCTAGCTATCTTTGTTGTATAAAGGGAATGGGTTAACCTAACAATTGTTAGTGCTTGGCAGCTGTTTCTATGAACATCCTTACTGTACCGACAGCGATATATTGTTGTTTCTTTCTTCTGATAAATGTACTCATTCTTAGTAGCTTTGAATAAAATCATCTGCTAAATGTAATGTAAATGTCATCTCCTGTTTCTCCTCCCCAGAGTATGTACTCGCGTGTGCCCGAGTGCCAGATCACCACCTACTACTATGTGGGCTTCGCCTACCTGATGATGAGGAGGTACCAGGACGCCATCCGTGTGTTCGCCAACATTCTGCTGTACATCCAGAGGACCAGGAACATGTTCCAGAGGTCCACGTACAAATACGAGATGGTCAGTGTTTACCACTGCTGCTGCGTGGTGGCAAGGCTTTTGGATTTAAAGGGGTGATATTAGGTCACAAAGTGATAGTGTAGCCTAACAATTGTTAGTGCTTGGCACTTCTCTAAAACATCCTTGCTGTACGGCCAGCGATATGTTGTTGTTTCTCTTTCTTCTGACATATGTATTTATTTTAAGTCCCTTTGGATAAAAGCGTCTCCTAAATGGGATCAGCCATTACAAGCCGTTTGAAAATCTGTCCTTTCCTGCGTTTTAGTGACATCAGAATAAGTGATGAATAATAATAACTGAATAATAATAAGCTAATCACACTCGATAGCATAACATCCCCCCTTTAAGTCTCGAGTTTAATCTTTTTAAAATGTTTATGTAAACATGGGTATATATATGTATATATATATTTTTAATAATGCAGTACAAAATGCCAGTGTATTGTCAGATGTTTGTAGAACCAACTACAGGTACTCAAGAGTAGGGCCCGACCGATTCATCGGCCTGCCGATTTAATCGGCCGATTATAGCCTTTTTGAAAATAATCGACATCTGCCAAAAAGACGCCGATTACAACCGATTATTATTATTATTATTATTTTTTTTTATTTTTTTTGAAATGTTATTGCGCTTAGTATCCTGCAGATTGCGCTCCTACTCGCCTTGCTAACTAACAACTTTAGCTGGAGTAAAAAAGAGGAGATTGAATTTTACCGTACAACATGAAAGCATGCTCGCTCAGGCAGCTGCGCGCTCACCTCACCAATGTACACAAGACGCGTTGTTTGAGCATGTTGTGCCTGATTTTCTTTAGGTCCCAGGCCATGTTAATTTGTTATACTGTAGACTCTAACGGTGAGACCATACTGCTCAGCACGCACATGTTAGTCACTGCTCACGAGCGCAGCACATTGGGAGTTAGTTATTTATTTTACATTTTACATTACACTCATTTTTGACTGTAAATGTATTCTAAAACACTCAAAGCTTCTGCATTCAATTCACATGTTCGTCAAAAGTGTTTAAAGTATATTTAAGGTATCAATAACTACGTTTTATAGCCTTTTTTTTTTTTTTTTTTAATCGGCCGATTAAATCGTAATCGTAATTTTTCTCTGAAAATAATCGCCATCGGCACTCAAAAATCAATATCGGTCGGGCCCTACAAAAAAAAAAAAAAAAAGGCAGTCTGGATGATTCTGAACATGGCTGTCCGTCCGTCCCCTCAGATCAACAAGCAGAACGAGCAGATGCACGGCCTGCTGGCCATCGCCCTCACCATGTACCCCATGCGAATCGACGAGAGCATTCACACCCAGCTCAGGGAGAAGTACGGAGACAAGATGCTGCGCATGCAGAAGGGGTGAGGAGGCCACTCATCACACACAGGGTGAAGCCATCACGTCTTCAGGCCTCGTCTGAACTCTATAGCTTGTCTATGTGGTTGTATCATTAGAGATGTTATTATACCTTTTTTATTTTCCTTCCATATACCGATTCTGATTCCTGAATTTAAGTATCGGCCGATACCGAGTATATTCCGACGCAGCATCTAGCATTATAACTACTGATGGCACTTGTTCTTATTGAAGGGTTCTTTTACGATGACAGCGATGTAAAGTCGGTTCCCTTACTGTCAAAAATAAAATCAGAACTAGATCATTAACATTTCTAACCTATTATTCTAGCAATATATTTGTATTCTTGTAATTTAACGTCCAAGCATCCGTGTATTCCGTCTTCCGAAGACGCGTTTCCCATTCCGACTTTCCAGCTCCAACCGTTAACATATGCAGCATAACTCTGTAGTGTTTGATATGTGGCCTTCCTTTAATTACAAATGGTATATTACTATAATATTGATTGTTTTTGGTGTTTCCCAGCCTCACCTGTAGGTGGCATTAAAGAAGACGGAGTTAGAATCCTAAAACATGAACAATGTGTTCTAACAGCGCCTTTGTCCTTGTCCTCCCCAGAGACCTGCAGGTGTTTGAGGAGCAGTTCAGCTTCGCCTGCCCCAAGTTCCTGTCACCGGTGGTGCCCAACTACGACAACGTGCACCCCAACTACCACAAGGAGCCCTTCCAGCAGCAGCTCAAGGTGTTCGCTGAGGAGGTCCAGCAGCAGGCCCAGCTGTCCACCATCCGCAGGTAGGGGGCGCTGACTCCCCACACTGCTATGATGATTGTGGTGTTTCAGTCAAACTGGGCTGTTGCCGTCAGACTGGGGTGTCGGCATTAAACTGTGGCGTTGCCATTCAACGTTTCCATCGGCTCTTGTAATCAAATGGGATATTGGCACTTGCGGTGCAAAATTAACGTGGTGTTTTAATATGCAACCCTGAATTTTCGTTTGCGAAATGGTCCCATTTATCCGCCAGGGGACAGCTGTTACTTTAAGACCTCAGGCCTCCTCGCTTCACTCTTATTCAGTTTACTGAATTCATTGAATGACACTGAGGTGTCGGCTTAGCTCAGGAGGTAGAGCAGTTGTCTTGTAACCGAAAGGTTGCTAGTTCGATCCTCAGCTCAGTGTTGTTGTGTCCCTGAGCAAGACACTTAACCCTAACTGCTCCTGACGAGCTGGCTGTCGCCTTGCATGGTTGACTCTTCCGTCGGTGTGTCAATGTGTGTCTTAACGGATGTAAGTCGCTTTGGATAAAAGCGTCTGCTAAATGCCCTAATAGTAATTGATTGAGCCCCTGGTTGGCGTTATAGTGGGGAGGTGAACCACACCCATGTATAACAGTTTTTGTGTGTGCTTGCCTCAGCTTCCTGAAGCTGTACACCACCATGCCAGTGGCCAAGCTGGCGGGCTTCCTGGACATGTCGGAGCAGGAGTTCCGCATCCAGCTGCTGGTCTTCAAGCACAAGATGAAGAACCTGGTGTGGACCAGCGGCATCTCCGCCCTGGACGGAGAGTTCCAGTCTGCCTCCGAGGTGGACTTCTACATCGACAAGGTGTGTGTTTGGGTTCAGCCAGGGCAAATGTCTCTATGAACATCCTTACAGTGCCAACAGCGCTAGATGGTTGTTTCTCTTTCTTCTGACAAATGTACTTATTCTGAGTAGCTGTGTGTATGTTTTTTGAATGCACTGTTTAACACTGTTTTTCCCTCCTTGATGTTTGCCTCCAGGACATGATCCACATCGCTGACACCAAGGTCGCCCGGCGCTATGGAGACTTCTTCATCAGACAGATCCACAAGTTTGAGGAAGTAAGTGGATCTACTTGTACTGGTCATTAAAGCAGCACTATGAGCCTCCCCCACTTTGTTACTGGTACTCTACTCTAAACCAGTACCGTGAGCCTCCCTAGTGTTGGTGCTTGTACTGGTACTGTTAACCTCCCATGTGTTGGTGCCAGCATGGCGGTTAACGTCTCCCTTCTCTCTGCAGTTGAACAGGACCCTGAAGAAGATGGCCGCCGGTGGGACCACCACGGCCGCTGCCACCACCACTACCGCCGCCGTCGCCGTAGTCGCAGCCACTGCCACAATAGCAGGGACCGCCACGGCCCGGTGAGGGTAGAGAGACCCTCGGAGAGACCACCACGGAGAACACCACGCCTGATTGATAAATCGCTTTTCTATCCCAGTTGAAAACCAATAAAATATAGAGGTGTGCTGGTAATCAATTGTCTTGATTTATTTCCACTCTCACCCCGGTTCGACCCCGCTAAAATCTCGATTCACTGAGTATTTACGTTAATTTGTTTGGAGACCAGCGTTTTATTCAGTTATTTACGATAGATTGCATATTTGTGCTTTTATCTGTGCTACAACATGCTCTCTCTCTCTCGATTGACCCAAGTCTCCGCAAGTTGCATATTTATTTTATTACATCTTCAAACAACATTTGCCAACACAAATTCCACGGGCCTGGGGGACAATGATTGAAAAAAAAAAAAGAAGGTACAAAATGGGGGTTATAAAACACCACCAGTGGGCAACCGACGCTTTACACAGGCCGACCCGACAACACGATCACCGTAGCACAATGTACACACTCCAAACATCCACAACTGATCTCAACAGTTTTGGTAAGCCAGCATTTTCTTCCAAAAATATTTTTTAATCCTGTTACACTTTCTTTTTTATATTTTCTATCAAATAAAAAAATAAAGCAAAAACTGCTCATTTTGAGCATTGATTATTTTACACCAGCAGGTGGCAGTGTTTTTCTTTTAGTGAACATAGGGCCTTCTCCAGAGTTAGTTGTTTACCCCAGGTCGGTACAGGGCTTAAATCTTTTTTTGCTGTGGCCCATCTTCACATTATCTTGTCCATGTATTTTTTCATTAAGAGATCAAGTCTCTCAAGCAACAGTGAGTGGTCTCCTTGAACACCATTGGTTGATTCTGTCCAATAGAACGCAGGCGTGGCTAATGGCAGAATCTGTCTAACCCTGGCCCCCTGCTGAAGAATCGTCCTTCTCAACAGGACTTGACATCACTTAGGTTTACATCGGAGCCTCTTGGTACGAAACAAAGAACGCGATCGAGAAACCGTTATTGTGTATAGTTCTGAGCGTTGATCTGAAACATCGGCTCCTTTTTATCGACATGTAGTCCTCGCATCCACAGGTGTTCAATAATGATTGTTTCCTCATATCAATTAAAAAAATCTAAAGATTTGTGTGACTGTCCGACCCCTTGAATGGCCATTCGCTGGTGCGCCTGTGCTACCGTCTGTGTGTCTGCATGCTTGCGTGAGTGTGTGCCGTCCGAAAGATCGAGTGGGGACGTTAAGAGATGGAGCGCCATGGAGACCGTCTTGCGTTGATCGCTTAGCAACATCGGGTTCAGCTTCCTGTCCGTCTCCTGCTGGGCTGTGTCTCCGGGTCGAAACCGTGAGCCAAGTAGCCACAGTAACCACCAACTGAACCGTCTGACGTCTTCAAGTGGCACCACAAGTTAAGCATCAAACTCACTCCCTGCCTCCCCTCTGCCTCCCCTCTTCCTCCCCTTTGCCTCCCCTCTTCCTCCAAGTACCCAGGGAGGTCCGTCTCATCTGCTTTTCATCCAACGCTTTCTAAACGACTCCCACCCCTCCCACGATGGACGCCCTGTGTGGGCCGGAACAGGGGTGAGGGCTGAGTGGGTGGGTGGGGTTACTGGGTGGGCCTTCCCTCAAGGACACAAACACACGGCGGGGCTCTCAGACCAGCGAGGCCTCGGCTAGTCATAACTCGGTGACCTCCAGGGGGCTGCCGGACAGGGGGTGGGCGCCCTTGTTGCGGTGCAGCGGCGTGGACTTGGCCGACTCGGTGCGGGCGTTGCGCTCGGCGTACGGCGAGCCGCCGTCGCTGTCGGCGTTCAGCGCCTCCAGGGAGCGCGCCAGCGCCCGCTGGTCGTCCTCGGGCAGGCTGTTGTGGTCCGAGGTCAGCAGCGTGCCCGTGCTGCCGTGCACCACGTGCACGCCCTCGGGACCCCGCATCTCGAGCGGGAGCTTGTGCTTGAAGCGCAGCGTGCCGCGCCCGCCGCCACCGGAGCTCAGGCGGTCCTCGTCCTCCTCGTCCAGGTCGCTCTGGATCAGCTGGGAGCCGGGGGAGGGACCAGGAAACAGGAAGTACAGTTAGACAGGGAGCAGGCGGGATCAGAAGGGAGGAACAAGAAACAGAGAGTACAGTTAGACAGGGAGCAGGCGGGATCAGAGGGCGGGAACAGGAAACAGAAAGCAGAGTTAGAGAGGGAAAAAGGAAATACATTCAGAGAGGGGAACATGAGTCCTGCTTGGGTCGTTTCAGACTGAAGGCCACACTTTGGCTGAACTACAAAAGAGTAAACATTGGAGGTGATGACATACAAATAGAGTCATGTAGAGAAGTTGTAAGGTGCCCGTGAGGAAGATATGGTTCAGGTTCACAGAGCTCAGGAAAGTGAAAAGAAGTGAGAAGAGGGGATGTCATGTACACGATACGCAAGTCGTAAGCAAGGATTCATTGCAGAGTGAGAGAGTAGTTGGATTACAGTCTAGAACACAACAACCAGCATTGGCTAAGCCTGAATCAGACTTGGTCCCACAATATCCTCATTTTGTAAAAATAACGTTAATAATATCTGTTTTAATAAGATACATTCGTATGATTGCATGATTCATGAAATGTCTTAAATTGTACGTTGTGGCAAGTCCTAATCATCACATTTGTTGTTCTGTCAAGATCTGCATGATTGTTGATTATGTTGAGCTCAGGTCTGATTCAAGCCAGCAAAGTGAGAGAAGCAGTGAGGGGAAGGCAGAAGGGTTAGAATTGAAGCAGAACACGGAGCTTCTGAGGGGAGGAACGACGTGATCTACAGACTTCGCCATCTAGTGGTGAGTGAGAGGAACAGCAGCACAGCGGTGCGAAAAGCGCCCTCTAGCGGCGAAGGAGAGAAAGAGCAGCGGTGGTGCGGCACCGGCTGCCGCTCCGAGCCCACCTCCGTGACCGACGAGTGGTCTCCCTGGCTGGTGGATTTAGTGACCAGTCGGGCTGCAAAGAGCCCCTTCAACCTCAGGTAGTCGTCCAGAACCACCTTGAGCAGGGAGCCCTGATGGGAATCGCAGTAACCGTGAGAAAAACGCCCGCACAACATCAACCAACATTAACCTGTCCCTTATTGTCTGCCTCCAGACCTCGTCCCCCTCTGTGTTGGTCGGGACAGAGGAGTTCCGTGAAGTGGTGGTGTGTTGATAATGTGTGTGGGCCCGTCTCTCACCTTGATGGGCCCGTCCCTCATGATGTGTCCCAGCTTAGCGATGTTGTCGTACTCCTGGATCGCCGCCCGCAGGTAGTGGTCGTCTTCTGGCTTGGCCTGGGGCTCCCGGCCAAAGGTACCCTTTAAGTCAAAAACACACACACACACACACACACACACACACACACACACACACACACACACACACACACACACACACACACACACACACACACACACACACACACACAGAGAGTTTGAAATGCAGTCTTGTTGAGGAAACAGCTGTGTAATGGGAGTGACAGAGGGGTCAAGCTGAATCAAGGGGGCTCATGTAAACCTTGGTGGCTCATGTACACACACACACACACACACACACACACACACACACACACACACACACACACACACACACACACACACACACACACACACACACACACACACACACACACACACACACACACACACACAGTTTGAAATGTAGTCCCGGTGAAGACACAGCTGGGTAATGGGAGTGACAGGGGGGTCAGGCTGAATCTCGGTGGCTCATGTAAACCATCAAGAATGATGACCCCCCTCCGTCGGTTCAGCCAAGGCACATAAAGGCTGAAGCTAAGCATGATTCATGAACAAATAGTGAACCCGTGTGTGTGTGTGTGTGTGTGTGTGAGAGACAGAGAAAGAGTGTGTGTGTCTGTGTGTGTGTGTGTGTGGTGTGTGTGTTTGAGTGCTTCCTGGCCCTGACTCTAGGAATCAGGCCACAGCCAGCTCTATCTCTGTAAGTGGACCTAGAGTGGATATGGAGGGGGTACTGACGTGTGGGTGGTAGGGGCTGGGGGGGTACTGACGTGTGTTTGGGCGGGGCTGGGGGGGGGGGGGGGGGGTACTGACGTGTGTTTGGGCGGGGCTGGGGGGTACTGATGTGTGTGGGGGTGGGGCTGGGGGGGGGGGGTTACTGACGTGTGTGCGGGCGGGGCTGGGGGGGGGTGGGGGGTACTGACGTGTGTGCGGGCGGGGCTGGGGGGGGGGGGGGGGTACTGACGTGTGTTTGGGCGGGGCTGGGGGGGGGGGGGGGGGGGGGACAGATGTGTGTGGGGGCGGGGCTGGGGGGGGGAGGGGGGGGTACTGATGTGTGTGGGGGTGGGGCTGGGGGTGGGGGGTACTGACGTGTGTGCGGGCGGGGCTGTTCCACAGGTCGCTGATCTCGCTCAGGTCCCCCGGCAGGTCGTCCTCGTGGTCCGCCTGGGCTGCCAGCTCCAGGTTGCGGCAGAAGGGGTCCAGCCAGACCGGGTTCGCCCTGGGGGGGGGGTCAGTCAGTCGGTCAGGGGGGTGCTCAGAAACCGAGTGAACGCACGCTACATGTACCGTGTACAGACAATGTAGACACACCTGTCTGTACCAGAGTCTGTCTTGCTCATTTGACGTGAGCTGTACTGTACTGACCAATATCTTTGAATGCCTACAATGTACGCACTTATTGTATTTTTTACTTCCTTTCACTTAAAAATAGTACATAGCATTGAATAGCATCTTATCCTAGCTATCTTTGTTGTATGAGGGGAATGGGTTAAGCAATTGTTAGGGCTTGGCACTTTCTTTTATGAACATCCTTACTGCACCGACAGCAATGTAGTATTTCTCTTTCTTCTGAGAAATGGTCGCTTTGGATAAAGACGTCTTGTAAATGCCCTAACTGTTAATGTAATTGTACTATGTCATTAGTATTTAATGGCTATTCAACATGTGTGGATAAACCCCTCGAAACTAAACCCACGAAGGAAAGACCTGTTGTAATCCCAAAGTGTTAATGTGAGAGTGTATGTAAGGCGTTGCGTAGGTCCACCACTCACCCCTCAAAAGAGTACTTGTTTGTGTTGGGCATATCCAGGACGTCCATAAGACCCTGGTTCCCTAGAAACACAACACCATGAGACACGGGACAAATATCACCTTGCAAGTCAACGTGTAACGCATGACTCCATCTCGCTGTTGACAGCTGGGAAAAACCTTAGCCTGCTGTCTGCACCTCACCTGTAGAGCCAGCCACTATGGCTTTGAGCTTCCTCTTGTGCCTGGTAGAAACACACAAGATATCGTAGGGGTAAACGCATTGACACTTTGAAATGATCACATTATTTCGTCAACGGCTCCTGAGGAACGATGCTATTGAGGTGCTTGGAGATGCGAGGACACACGACACTCACACAGTCCGGAAGTGCCAGCTCATGGTGGCGAACAGAACGCCCACCAAGCACAGCAGGACAGCCAGGATAATGATGACCAGCTGGAAGAGAGGAGGATTCAACAACACACCCAAAGGCTGCTGGGAAATGTAGTTCTAGGAAATGTAGTTCTGGGAAACAAGTTCTGGGAAATTATCTCAAAGAGCAATCAAATTCAGTAGTTAGCGAGAAGGGATATTTCCACACAAAACATGACAAGCACTAAAGAAGAAGTCCTTGTTGTTTAACCGTAACGAGAGCCACATAGTCAGCGTGTGTTTGCGGTCTTAGCCTCTTCCCATCACCTCCCCCTCTCTCACCTGCAGCGTTGAGAAGTCGTCCGGCGCCTTCCCGCTGACAGCAGGCTGGACGTCCAAGACGTTGTGGGTCCTGAACAGGTTCCTGAGCTGCTCCTTGTTCTCGTCGATCATCTGGATGACCCTGCGTGGGCGAACCCCGGGGACAAAGCGTTCAGAGGGCAGCAAGGCCACATCACAACGCAGGGCAGAGTAATGACATGGCTCAGCTCTTTGGGCTGTTCTGAGGTCAGACCTTTCCACGTCGAGGATGCGGTTGGTATGCTTGTTCACCACGTGGATCAGCACGTCCGTCTGGGAAAAGTTCACCACGCCGTTCTTGTTCACATGGAACTGAGGAAAGAGGAGAGCCACAGTGAAATGTGGGACCGCTTCCAAATGCTTTAGTGTAACATCCTTGTTTGGGACATTCTTGCAACTTGTGGGGCAATTGCAATTGCTAGTTCTGTTCAGTTTTTTCATGGCTAATAAAACTAACCCTAACCCTAAACCTGTGTTAATACTACCGGTAATATGGTTCAACTGTTTAATTGTGGATACTGCTAACTGTGTTAAATAATGATTCTATTCACCTGTGTTAATTACTGATTTGGTTCACCTATGTTGATTACTGGTTCTGTTCACCCCTGTTCTGGTTATTTAACCCCAACACCACTTGTCAACTTATTTGCATTGTAGGAGTCTCCCTCTCGACGCAGTACGCGTGCTAGTATTTAGTATCCAATTACAATAAAACACATTCAAACATAAGCTGTGTTCGAAATCGTTCCCTATTCACTCACTCACTATTCCCTATTTATGTTCGTGATATAGTGTGCACTATATAGGGAACGAAAAAATGAGAATTCGGACACTGCGCTGAACATTTCTAAAAGGTCCTTTGCGTCAGTTAATGCGCCGGGTATTTGTGTGACGCAGACAGATGCGCCCACACCATGTAAACAAACCGGGCACTCAAGAGGAAAGCTGGAGGTTGTATTGATGTTAAGTGTTACATTTCCTTGATCAAGGTTTTTTTTATTAATTTTGAATGTTACATTTTCTATGTTAAATCCAAAATAAATTGTTGACATTTCTAAACGAAAGCCGGAGACTCCATCGTTTTCGCGGTTAATCAGCTTCTTCTTCTCCTCCGGAAAAACTCGACCGCATTGCATGGTGGTATACGGGAGTAACATGTAGGGAACATCGTATGTACACTCAAATTTGGGGTATTTTAAGTGCACTATACAGTGCATGAAATTAACCACTGAGAATTCGAACACCACTACAAAATGGCGAGCACCCTATATAGGCCCCTATATCCGTGATAGGGAACGATTTCGAACACAGCTACAGACAGAAACAAATGGGGAAATTGTCCAAAAGTAAACCAGGTGAAAAGAAGGAGTAATCAACACAGTTGGCAGGAGTTAAACTAATGAGGACACACAGGGACAACAAGAGCCCAGGTGAACAAAAGTGCATGGAATTGGAGGACTTCAAGGTTTTTTTGCTGAAGGTGAGTCCTTGGCCCCACACCTGCACATCATCGGTGTTGACGATGGCGCCGGTGATGTTGGACAGCAGCTTGATGAACTCGTCTTGGAAGAGGCGCACATTCTCGGGGATGTCGTTGATCATGATCTTGACGCGCTGGTCGTCCCGCAGGATGTAGATGCCCACGACGGCCATGTCGCTGTTGCCCGCCTCGTCACAGGCCAGCACCTCCAGCTGGAAATAGCCGGGGTCGTACGCCCTGAACAGGTCGTAGGTTCGGATAACGCCTGTGTTGTCTAGGAGACGCCCAGGAAGGAAAGAGAGGCAAGTCATATACGCTTTCATTCGAGAGCGGTGGCTTACGCCGGGATTCCACCGGACGCATTAAGGCTGCGGGTACGGCTGGGCCGCGGAACGGCTGCGACTTCTGCCCTGCGTGCATTTCCACCGGGCGCGTTACGGCAGCGCATCGCTGCCTTGCGAGCCAGCCGTATTCACGCGAGTTCACGAGATCACGCAATAATCCTAAACCTAATGTACTCACCTTCCACTCCCAAAACGACTGCAATTAAATGCCAAGCTTTGTCCTTCCGTCCACCTAAAGGCCGTTAGAGGAACTACATGCGAGACTCTACTGTAAACCATCTTAAGCCCGTTAGAGGAACTACATGCTACATGCTCTACCGTAAACCACCTAAAGGCCGTTAGAGGAACTTAACATGGGTTTATGGGGCCGTTTCACTTCCTTTCCTTGCGTACGGGGACATTTCACGTGATCTGCTGGATCACTAGATCCCAAATATACCGACACCTGTCTGCAGTGGGTCTCCTGCCCCACACAAGGCCTCTTGTCAGTGTGTCCGTGTGTATGGGCGAGGAGGACGGGCTTGCGGCTGTACCTATGATGAAGATGTCTCCCATATCCTCGGTGTCGTTGGACTGCAGCCGGATGTACTGGATGGTGACGATGTGGTAGCGCACCACGCTGTTGTTGCCGATGTCGTTGTCCACCGCCATCACCCTGATCAGCTCTGAGCCCACCTTAGCATCCGCCGCCACGCCTGAGAGAGAGAGAGAGAGAGAGAGAGAGAGAGAGAGAGAGAGAGAGCGAGAGAGAGAGAGAGAGAGAGAGAGAGAGAGAGAGAGAGGCAGGATACGCACTCCGATTATCCAATTTTCATCTGGATAGCTAATGTAACTGTAAGGCCTACAGATTAACAGGAGATGTTTAACCTTGACTAACATACTAACCTTTCACCAGAGACCATCCTGTCGCATTCCAACCAGAAGCACTCAACACACTCAACAAACCCAACTGACTGGCTCTGTTCCCCTCCGTCCCCTTACCGGCCGTGTACTCCTTCTTGACGAAGCGAGGCGACTGGTCGTTGATATCCTCCAGGTAGATGTTGACCTCCTGCAGGGTGGGGTCCCGACCGGGGTCCAGCGCCCGGGCCCAGGAGGCCCTCTGCGCCCGGACGGGGGTCCAGCTCCGGTTGCTGGAGGCCTTGACGATGATGGTGTACACAGGCTTCTCCTCCCGGTCCAGGTCCCTCCTCACACTGAGCACTCCTGATATGTTCAGCTCAAAGTTACCCTCGCCGCTCCCTCCTGGGGACAGAGGGGGGGGGGGGGGGGGAGAGAGAGAGAGAGAGAGAGAGAGAGAGAGAGAGAGAGAGAGAGAGGAATCGTATTAAGACCATCATGAGACCACTCTAACGTCTAGCAGTTAGAGTAGGAGAGATAACAGAGGCATGGGTCTCTCGATGTGGATTCAGACAGTACTATCTACAGCTGGAGATCCAGGATGAGAGAGGCAGAGGGGGAGAGAGAGGCAGAGGGGAGAGATGGGCAGAGGAAGAGAGAGAGGCAGAGGGGGAGAGAGAGGCAGAGGGAGAGAGAGGGGCAGAGGGAGAGAGAGGGGCAGAGGGAGAGAGAGAGGCAGAGGGGGAGAGAGAGGCAGAGGGAGAGAGAGGGGCAGAGGGAGAGAGATGGGCAGAGGGAGAGGGAGAGGCAGAGGAAGAGAGAGAGAGGCAGAGGGAGAGAGAGAGAGGCAGAGGGGAGGAATGGCAGAGGAAGAGAGAGAGGCAGAGGGAGAAAGAGAGGCAGAGGGGGAGAGAGAGGCAGAGGGAGAAAGAGAGGCAGAGGGAGAAAGAGAGGCAGAGGGAGAAAGAGAGGCAGAGGGAGAACGAGAGGCAGAGGGAGAGAGATGGATAGAGGGAGAGAGAGGCAGAGGGAGAGAGAGGCAGAGGGAGAGAGAGAGGCAGAGGGAGAGAGAGAGGCAGAGGGAGAGAGAGAGAGAGGGAGAGAGAGGCAGAGGGAGGGAGAGAGGCAGAGGGAGAAAGAGAGGCAGAGGGAGAAAGAGAGGCAGAGGGAGAAAGAGAGGCAGAGGGAGAGAGAGGCAGAGGGAGAGAGAGAGGCAGAGGGAGAGAGAGAGGCAGAGGGAGAGAGAGAGGCAGAGGGAGAGAGAGGCAGAGGGAGAGACAGAGGCAGAGGGAGAGAGAGGCAGAGGGAGAGAGAGGCAGAGGGAGAGAGAGGCAGAGGGAGAGAGAGAGGCAGCAGTCACCTGCGATGAAGTAGTATACCACAGCGTTGGAGCCCTCGTCTGCGTCCACTGCTCCGGTCACGTTGCCCACCATGGTCCCAGGGTCAGAGTGCTCTGGAACAGTCAGGACCTGGTAGGGCAGGCTGCCCCGCTGGGACACAAGCAACCACAGAATAGTATTAACTAGGGCTGTCAAGCGATTAAAAAAATTAATCAAATTAATTACAAGCTATTTGATTAATTAATCTGTATTAATCGCATACCTGCATTTTTCCGAGAAAGCATTTCAAAATAATTTGATTCAAGTAAATTAGAGCAGATGAGTGATTCAAAGAATAATAGACATAATACAGTTTAAAGTTCAATGTCTCGGTGCATTTTAAGATCAAATTATTAACATTTCCATCTCACTCAAGATTCAATGCATCTCAGTCGAGTGTGGCTTGACGAGGCTGGCTGCTAGCGCCAGCTTCAGGGGCTGTGGCTATTCTTTAATATGTCCATGGTGGCAGCTCGTATCTGTGAGCTTGCTACCAAATGTTTTGCGTTGAGGTGGTATTTAAGGGTTGATGAACTCCGGTGATAGGAAAATTCCTTACTACAGAGATTGCAGATAACGGTGTTCCTATCTACAGTTCCGTCAGGGAGTCGTTTAAACTTGAATTTTCCGTTCACGGGGCCGAGCAGCGTCTTCTCGTCTGCCTCTATTTTGTTTCAATCAACGCAAATGACACACCGGGTCAAAGGGCACTATAGAAGCGCGATTAATCTGCGTTATTTTTTCAGTGATTAATTAATCAAAATTAACGCCTTAATTTAACAGCCCTAGTGTTAACCATTAACCACCATTAATTCATTAACCACCCCTTTTTACCTGAAGATATGAGCGGATATTGAAGGGGATTATGCGTGGGATGTTTCTTATCCTAGCTAAGCTTTGTTGTATGCGGTGAATGGGTCAACCTAGCGATTGTCAGCACTTGGCACTTGTTTCTATGAACATCCTTACCGTACCGATATATTGTTGGTTGTCCTTCTTCTGAGAAATGTACTTATTGTAAGTCGCTTTGCATGTAAGCATCTGCTAAGTGCCCTAAATGTAAATATGAATGTCAAAACTGTGAACGAGTGCTGTAGTTTCAACTGACCGGTGGTTTGAGGAAGACGGGCTCATTGTCGTCGATGTCCAGCAGCACCACTTGCAGGGGCTGTGTGGTCTCGTAGGGCACGGGCTGGCCCAGGTCGTAGGCCACCAGGATCAGCTGGGACGCAAACATACACAGCCCATGAGGACATGAACCGACGGCAGCAACATACGGCATGGTTAAGACAGCGAACATACGGCACGATTCAGACGGCAAACATATCTGAAGTGGCTTTTCTGCTGTCTTTGTCTTCCAACAGTAACAGGTAAGGATAGGTGGATGTTTTCCAGTGTTTTTTAGACAGCGGGAATCGAAACCACTGACCTCGGAAGGGACAGTACCACTCCAAAAAAAAGTTATCCTAAAAAAAAGCATTTAGTATCGGTACCTTTTGAACTACAAAACATATCCACGTTTTAGGTTTTAAACCTACCCTAGCATTGATGTTACAGGATCTTTGGATTTTGTTAGTGTCCTGAAGACACACACACACACACACACACACACACACACACACACACACACACACACACACACACACACACACACACACACACACACACACACACACACACACACACACACAGACACAGCCCGGGACTCACGCCGTGCTGGCTCTGCTTCTCGCGGTCCAGCCTGACGGCGGTGGTGATGGCTCCGGTGAGCGCGTTGATGTGGAAGTTCTCCCAGTCCCGGTTGCCGGCGCCCGTCTGCAGGAAGGCGTAGCGCACCTCGCCGTTCACGCCCTCGTCCACGTCCGTGGCCAGCACCGAGCACACCTCCAGGCCTGCGGGCCTCTCCTGGGGGGGGGGGGGGGGCACGCACACACACACACACACACACACACACACACACACACAGAGGGAGACGCACACACACGCAGAGGTAGAGGCACACACACACACACACACACACACACACACACACACACACACGCAAAATTCAGTAAAATGCACATCCGGCATTTACTGTGATTTGAGGCACACACAAACACGCACATACACACGCAGCTCACGCACACAAGCAGATGTAGATGCAGACAAACACACACACAGACGCAAATTCACACACCCAAAAATATAACTTCAGACCTGGAATTAAATATGATTCCAGGCACACACACGCATGTACACACGTGACCCCCATGTGACTCCCCTCACAAAAACACACACGTGCACACACACACACACACGTGCACACACACACAAGACACATCGTTCACACACCAACACCAGCGCACGCACACTGCTCACACACACACACACACACACACCTCGCCCACACAAACACAGGCACAGACCCAATGCTCCCTCACACAGTGCTCCTACACACCCACAAAAACGTGCACACACACACATACACCGCTCCCACACAATCACAGCGCTCCCACACACACTGCTCCCACACACACACAGCCCTCCCAACAGACCTCATAGATCTTGACAGTGGTCCCGTTGGTGGGCCAGATGAAGACGGGCCGGTTGTCGTTGACGTCGATGATGGTGATGAGCAGGAAGGCGTGGCCACTCAGGGCAGGGCTGCCCTTGTCGGTGGCCGTCACCGTCAGGTTGAAGCGCTCCGAGGACTGCAGCAGCCGGCGGGACCGCACCAGCCCGGTGTCCACGTCCAGGGAGAACACCCCTTCGGGGGGCGGGGGGGGGGGGGCAGAGGTAGGGTGAGGGCGGGCCACACCAACTACATCTCAGTCGGAGGCTAACCCTAACCCCACGTCCCAACAGCCTCTAGGTGGTTCACGGTATAGACTAGGGATAGACCGATATATCGGTCTATCTACGCGAATATCGGTATTCGCGGTTTTTTATGGCTATCGGTATCGGCCGATACGCGGCCGATTTTCGCCGATATTTCTTTCGCCAATTATTATTATTATTTTTTTTACTTGTTCTACCTCACCTGTTTTTACTATTTGTTAAATATAGTTTTTTATATTGAAGTTCAATAAATGTTCCTTTTTTTTAATTGATAAAAAAAAAATATATATATTTTTTTATCGGCTCTAAATATCGGTATCGGCGTATCGGCTAAGGCTGATGAAAAAATATCGGTATCGTATCGGCCCTAAAAAATCCGTATCGGTCGATCCTTAGTAGAGACTAGCGTTTAGTTCCTCCAGCGGCCTCTAGGTGGTTTGCTGTAGAGACTAGCGTGTAGTTCCTCTAGCGGCCTCTAGGTGGTTTACTGGAGAGACTGTGTGTCGTTTCGTTGATGTGTGTATGCATGTGTGTGTGTTTGTGTGTATTTGTGTGTGTGTGTGTGTGTGTGTGTGTGTGTGTGTGTGTGTGTGTGTGTTTTAGTGTGTAAATGTGTGTGAGGACGTTTATGTATGTGTGTTTGTAATTGTGTGTCTGTGTGTGTGTATGTGTGTGTGTGTGTGTGTGTGTAAGAATGTGCATGTATATGTGTGTATATGTGTACAAATGTGGGTAGAGTATATGTGTATGTGTAGTATGTGTATGTACAGTATATGTACATGTGTCTGCAGAGGTTGTGTGTGTGTGTATGTGTGTGCATGCGTTTGTGTCTGTGTATACGTTTGTGTGTGTGTGTAGTGGGGTACCTGCTCCGGGGCCCCTGCATGCTGTAGTTGTGTGTCTGTGTATAAGTGTGTTTGTGTGTGTGGTGTGTGCAGGGTGTCGTACCTGCGCCAGCCCCCTGCATGCTGTAGGTGAGCAGGCCGTTCTCGCCCTCGTCCAGGTCGGTGGCGGACAGCGTGATGATGGAGGTGCCGCTGGGCTCGTTCTCGAACACGCTGGTGTTGAAGGCGCGCCGGGCGAAGCGCGGCCGGTAGTCGTTGACGTCCAGCACCGTCACCAGGACCTTCGACCGGGACACACACAAGCCCAGGGGTAGAGGATGTGTAGAGGATGCGTAGAGTTGTCGTCATGGAACATCGCCACGACAACAGTGATGTTGGAATAGTGGTTGTTGAGTGAATTATAAAATGATGTGTCGTTATGGGGAGATGTAGTTGTGTTTGAAACTGCGGGACGTTGCAAAACAAGGTTTTTATATGCCTAGGTTACGGTACATTTACGTTTTTACTGCAAAAAAATATCCCATGATGCATTCTGATACACAAGCCCTATGAAAGATTGAACATCACAGAGAATGTCTCAAATGTACCGGGCAGGATAATGTACACAATCAACATGATATTAATATGGCTACGGACAGAGAACGAAGTGTAGCGGCGGAAACATCCATTAAAAGAACACTCCACAGTGGAAAAGAGCAGTATAAAGCTGCTAAAAAATGGCAATGCTATCTCCGCTATCAACCACATGGGAATCCTGACCCGCATGACCCCATGACCTTTGCCCTGGCCCCTACCTGCACTGAGTTCTCGCGGCGGTTGTTGGGGCTGCCCCCGGGGTTGTCCCTGGCGACGGCCGTCAGGGTGTAGTGGTCCTTGCTCTCTCGGTCCAGCGGAGACAGGATGTAGATGTCTCCCTATGACAGAGGGGGCTCCGTGAGCAGGAAGCAGAGGTGGGGCGCCACAATGCTTCTGTTTGCATTTCAGAGGAGGACGTGTGGGTTTGTGGGTGTAAGTGTGTGTGTGCGTGCGAGTGCTTGTGTGTGTCAGTGTGTGTGTGTGTGTGGTGGTGCGTGTGTTTGTGTGTGCGTGTGTGTGTGTGGTTGTGGGTGTGGGTTTGGGCGCGTGCGTACGTGTGTGTTTGGGTGTGTGTGTGTGTGTGTGTGTGTGTGTGTGTGTGTGTGTGTGTGTGTGTGTGTGTGTGTGTGTGTGTGTGTGTGTGTGTGTGTGTGTGTGTGTGTGTGTGTGTGTGTGTGTGTGAGGGTGTGTGAGGGTGTTGGGGTATGGGTGTGTCAGTGTGTTGTCCCGGTCTTTGTGGAGTAAGAAGACATAGACAAGATAGGTCAAATACTCTATCATTTTGTTTTGAATTGCCGGTCCAGGTAGTATTGTACCATGATGTCGTCATTGTCAGCGTGTTCAACAATGAGCTCATTCGACAGTTCTGGTTGAATTCATAATTCAAAATAAGATAGACAAACCAAGATAGAAACCTGTGCTTTCCAAGATTAATCATTAATCATTAATCATCATTAAAATCAGGGCATACAAATGTAGAAAAATGTAGCCTCTCTCATACTTCACATTTACATTTACATTCTGAGCATTTAGCAAATGCTTTTATCCAAAGCAACTTACAATAAGTACAATAAATACACACAATCCTTTTTTGTATTAGCGTATAAATATTGCCAATAGGGAACTAGGATGTGAAAGTGTGCTGGTGTTTGTGTATGTGTGCTCGCTCCCTTCTGCATGTGCATGTGTCCCCTTATGGATGTGTGTGCACGTGTGTGTGCCCACATCTAGAGGGTCTCGAAACGTGTGTGTGTGTGAGGGCTCCCTTCTGCATATGTCCCCTTAAACATGTGTGTGCACGTGTGTGTCCTTTTGCATGTGTGTGTGTGTGTGTGCGCGCACTTGCGGAGCCTTCCTTGTTCTGCATGAGTGCATGCGTGCGTGCGTGCGTGCGTGCGTGCGTGGGTGATTGTGAGCCCATATGTGTGTGTGTGTGTGTGCGTGCGCTCATGCACGCAGCTGTGTGTGTACTCACAGAGCTGGGTCTGATCCCGAACTTGCCCTCGCCGTCCACCAGGCTGTACTCGATGACGGCGAAGAGGCCGGAGTCTGCGTCGGTGGCGCTGACCCGTATGACGATGGTGCCCAGATCGATGTCCTCGTACAGCGGCCTCTGTAACGGTGACACACGCGGTTAAAGGTTAAAGGTTGTATCAGCGATTCTAGGCCGAAACATAAATGATCACATTCATCTGATCTTTCCTCACGATCCGCTAGCTGCCCGCCCCGTAAGCAGGCCGTCAAGAAAACACGTCTCCGTAGGCAGCCTATGCCCCGAGATCGTACACAAAAACAAATGGTACTACCAACTACTCAAAACATAAATAAATCGTATTCCAACCAATCACCGACAAGGGGTGGGTATTGTGGGGTTTTGCACTGCGTCTGTTTTTACTGGATGCACGAAACACGGAAGGGAGGGGCGAGCTGGCTCTGTCTGTTTGGGATCTCGCTTCAAATACCAACTGATGTGACGTTGCCTAACATCGCTGCTACAACCTTTAAGACTCTCTCAGAGCTGTCGACCCTCTGTGTCCCCCAATTAGCACGGATGTTAAAAGTGTGACCCACTAAAGTATTAAGTGTCTGACTGTTAAAGAAGTTGTGAAATAGTTATAAGGGCCATTTGCGATTTTTTTTGCAGAACATAAAACACAAGCTCAGGAATCCTTTACCACTGAACCTCGCTCAGATGTGTTTTTATACATATAATTAACTTAACGACTCGCTCTCAGGGCCAACATTTTCGAGGCACGTATCCGCATTCTCTAAAACTCTGCCATCTGGCCGGTGGAGTGATATGACAGAGCTGAAGTGCTCTTGAAAGCGAGCGACTGGCTAAATATACAGCGGCGGTCATTAAGCAGCAGGCCGCTCCACTTAGCGGACCCACCGGGTCGGCCAGCTGCCCCCCTCCCCCCTGTCGGCGCGCTACCTGATAGGAGGGCTGGGTGAAGACAGGATTGTTGTCGTTGACGTCCACGATGCGCATGAAGACGGGCAGCTCGGCGATGCGGGGGGGGCTGCCGTGGTCCTGCGCCCGGATGGTGAAGTTCAGCCACTGGACCTGCTCGAAGTCCACCGTGCGGTTGGCCACGATCTTGCCTGCCAAACATACGTTGTTGCTGTCAGTCTGGGAGTGCCTTGATTGGGCCGTGATTGGTTCTGGGGAACTGGTCCCCCGAGAAGTTGAGGGGCATTGATGTCATCGGTCCCGGAAATCCAAACATTCCCAGATCGATGCCGTCAACGGTACAACTTTTTCGGAATTTAAATTCCGTCTTTGTTTTAGTTCTGTATGCATTTGAAGAAGTCTTTTTGTTAAAAAATGACCGATCTCAGCGGTTCCGTTAAAGTGTGTAAAGTCCTCTCTTTTCTTGCCCTCTGGGGGGCTAAGGTCAGGTGGGTGACATCAATGTGCGACCTGTTTAGCCGTTTGAGACTGTACCTGTAATAAAGGGCTATACAAGTAAAATGGAATTGAAACTATGCTAAAAATCAAAAACCCATTTAAAACAGAAGATAATATGTTAGGTTCACAGCCCCTTAAGTATGTGTTTGCAAGTCAACTTCGCGGTCTGTCCAGCAGGGGGCGTACCGATGGAGGAGTCCTCCAGCCTCAGGTAGCCCCCCCGGGGGAGGTCCAGCAGCTGGTAGATGACCTGTCCGTTGGGGCCCCTGTCGGGGTCCACGGCCGACACCGACAGCAGTGTGGTGCCCGGCTGGGCCCCCTCCAGGATCTTCTCCGTGAAGTTGGTCACGCCGAACGGCCGGAAGCGGGGCACGTTGTCGTTGACGTCCAGCACGTTGACGGTCAGCCTCGCTGGGGGAGAGACAAGATCGGACCGCAAAACACGACTCAGAACAAGGGAACCAACTCCAAAGACTCCTCAAGACTAAGCCCTGTCAGCCGCTGGAGGAGGGACAAGACCGGAGCCCGAAAACACAACTGACAACCGAGAACCAATTCAAAGAAACCTTAAAAACTCGAAGCCTTAAACGTCGGTGGAGGTCGCTGCTGTGACTGATGTAACCATGCCCGTAGCCAGCTATGAGGTCACCGAGGTTCAGACCTCAATCATTTTTCTAGAGATAAAAATACTAAAAATAATAATTTGAACCTACATACAGCTGTATACAAAATCCTCTTCTCTGAGATGAGTAATTGCTTCACTCAGTTGAGCTTTGCTACTTTGTGTCGGTCATGAACCCCCGCAACGGAAGCTGAAACCCCGACCCTTGACCCCCGACCTCATTATTTTTCAAACTCTGGCTTCGGCCCCCTAGCGACATAGCAAGAAACAAAACAGAAACCAAACAGCACCATAGATGGTGAGGACAGCGAGGACTGCGGCCTTACCGTTGGGCACACTGACGGACTGGTCGATCACATCGCTGGCGTTGTCGTGGACCGACACGATGATCTCAAAGGTGGCCACCTGCTCTCTGTTCAGCGGGTTCCGCACAAACACCGCACCTGAGGACACAGAGAGGAGCTCAAAGTGTTTCCAGGGTCCAGGACACGCACACGCACACACACACACACACACACACACACACACACACACACACACACACACACACAGACACACACACACACACACACACACACACACACACACACACACACACACACACACACACACACACACACACACACACACACACAAAGGGGAAGGCACAGAGCGGCTCAGGAGGTAGAGCGGGTCGGCTGGAACCGGAAGGTTGCTAGTTCGATCCCCGACACTCCTAGCTGAGTGTCGAGGTGGCCCTGAGTATGACAACCTCACCCTAACTGCTCCCGGCGAGCTGTCGCCTTGCAAGGTTGACTCCACCGTCGGTGTGTGAATGGGTGCATGAACGGGTGAACGTTAGGTGATACTGTAAAGCGCTTTGAGTGGCCCACTGGTTAGAAAAGCGCTGTTGCATAAATGCAGTCCACTTAATCACTCACACAGCTCCAAACACCTTCAGACGTACCGGTGTGGAAGTCGATCCCGAAGGACTCCTGCAGCCCGTCCACGGGCTGGTTCCCGTCGTCCCGCGCCTCCACGGAGATGATGTAGTACTCCAGGCGGGGCCGCGTGTCGGGGTCGGTGGCGGCGAGCGTGGCGACCACCTCGCCCGGCGGCGTGGACTCGTTGACGTTGATGGTGGTCACGGGCACCAGGAAGCGGGGCCGCGAGTCGTTGACGTCGTCCAGCAGCACGGTGAGCGTGGCCGTGCCCGACAGCGAGGGCGTGCCGCGGTCCGTCGCCACGACGACCAGGCGGTAGGAGCCGCGGTCCTCGCGGTCCAGCGTGGCGTTGCCCACCAGCACGGCGCCCGACGCGGCGTCCACCACGAAGCGGTCCTGGGCGCCGCTCTCCAGGCGGTACGCCAGCCAGCCGTTGGAGCCCGCGTCCGCGTCGGAGGCCGAGAGCTGGGTGACCACCACGCCTGGGGGGGGGGGCGTACACACACACGCATGCAGGCAAACACACACACAGACACACACACACACACACAGGCAAACCACACACACACACACACGCAGGCAAACACACACTCATGCAGGCAAACACAGCCACACACACACAAACAAAGAGGCACACACACACACACACACACAACCCCCCCCCCCAAACACACACACACACACACACACACACACACACACACACACACACACACACACACACACACACACACACACCCCCACACACACACACACACACACACACACACATACAGGGACGAAAAAACTCATCATCATCATCACTACCATTACATGGGCCAGTTATGTGGCCATAGCAGAGTGTTGGTTTTGATTGTGACAAATATTTATAGCATTGCAACTCTACGTATATTGTCCTTCAATGCAGAGATCACCTTCTCAGTCTTCAAAGATGCTACATACACACTAAACACCAATGTAACAGACATGACATGGGGGAGGGGGGGGGGTCTGCACTGTCCCACCACGACCGGAGGCAAAACGGGGGAAACATTATCGGCAAAAGACATGACCAAAATGTTGTTGTGCCGGGAGAGGCCCCCATGGTGGGACCTCCCAGAGGGAGATGGGGAGGACAATTGCAGGAAAGCATAATTAAGTCAATTTTGTTTTTACTGAGCGATGCCTTTTCCTGAGACGGGGACCACCACCCATTTGGCACAAGAACAAGCATCAACCTACATATAGTCTGTCCCCCAGTCTCTGACGAGTCTCTGGCGAGAACACGCATACACAGGAACAGAAATACACACACACATGCATACAAACACGCACGCACACACACAGAAACACACAGAAAGGCAAAGGAACGTACACACAAGCACACACACACACACACACACACAAGCAAACGCAAAGAAGTATAAACATAAATGCGCACGCACGCACGCACGCACGCACGCACGCAGGCACGCAGGCAGGCAGGCAGGCAGGCAGGCAGGCAGGCAGGCAGGCAGGCAGGCAGGCAGGCAGGCAGGCACGCACACACACACACACACACACACACACACACACACACACCCTCCTCACCGATGGGGCTGTTCTCGGGCAGCCGGACGCTGTAGCTGGAGGGGCTGAAGATGGGCGGGTTGTCATTCTGGTCCAGGATGGTGACGGTGAGGGACACGCTGCTGTTCAGCCCGCCCACGTCCTCCGCCACCAGGGTCAGCTCCACGCGGGGCTCCAGGTACGCCTCCCGGTCCAGGCGCGCCCCCTGGACCACGTGTAGCACGCCTGGGGAGGGGGAGGGGGGGAGAGGGCGAGGAGGAACACGCAGCAGGTTGTGTTCTTCAGTGGATCAGTGATTGGCTGTTTATAAGGTGGTGTTTCTTCTTTTTTGTGTCTGTGTGTGTTTTGGTTTTTGTCTGTGTGTGTTTGTATGTGTTTTAGTTTGTGCCAGTGTGGCTCTGCTTGCGTGTCTGTCTGTCTGTCTGTCTGTCTGTCTGTCTGTCTGTCTGTCTGTCTGTCTGTCTGTCTGTCTGTCTGTCTGTCTGTCTGTCTGGCTGGCTGTCTGCGGGCGTGTGTGTTTGCACGTGTGTGCGTTTGTGTGTCTGCAAGTGTGTGCAAGTGTGCATCTGTATGCGTGTGTGTTGTTATTTGCGTGTGTGCGTTTGTGTGTCTGCGAGTGGGTGCATGTGTGCATCTGTATGCGTGTGTGTGGTTATTTGCGTGTGTGCGTTTGTGTGTCTGCGAGTGTGTGCATGTGTGTATCTGTATGTGTGTGTGTGGTTATTTGCGTGTGTGTGTGTGCGTGTGTTACCCGTGTTGACGTCCACTCTAAAGAGGGCCGGCCTGGCTCCCAGCAGGCGGTATCTGACCACGGCGTTGGGGCCGATGTCTCTGTCCTCAGCTAGCACCGGCCCGTTGAGCACGGCGAGCGTACTTCCTGGGGAGCCGGGGAGAGGATACCATCGGATCAATACCAGCTGCTCAATACACATCCACCTCCTCATTAATTACTGCTCAACCTCGAAGTGGCACAAAGTATTAGGAGAACAGCAATCCACTCAGGGAGAGAGAGAGGGAGGGAGGGAGGGAGGGAGAGAGGGAGGTGGGGAGAGACAGAGGAAGAGAGGGTGGAAGGGAGAGAGAGAGGGAGGGAGGGAGGCTGGGAGGGAGAGAGAGAGAGAGGGAGGGAGGGAGGGAGAGAGGGAGGGAGGGAGAAAGGGAGAGGGTGGAAGGGAGAGAGGGAGGTGGGGAGAGACAGAGGAAGAGAGGGTGGAAGGGAGAGAGAGAGGGAGGGAGGCTGGGAGGGAGAGAGAGAGAGGGAGGGAGGGAGGGAGGGAGGGAGGGAGAGAGGGAAATAGTTTGATTATCTCAACCCTATCCTGACAATATCCAAATAAGCTAACATGATAGTTCTACCTTGTAAAATGCACATTTGGATTTGAATCATTGGACAATTTTATGCATTTTGAGAAAATATAATATTGTTGCTTTGTATCTTATATTGTATCTTATTTTACTTTTGTAATTATTGAATGTAAATGTATGTTTTGCATGATGCCAATACAGCCTATTGAAACTTGAGAGAGAGAGAGAGACAGAGAGAGAGAGGGAGAGAGAGAGAGAGGAGGAGAGAGAGAGAGAGAAAGAGAAAGAGAGAGAGAGAGAGAGAGAGAGAGAGAGAGAGAGAGAGAGAGAGAGAGAGAGAGAGAGAGAGAGAGAGAGAAAGACAGACAGACAGACAGACAGACGGACACCAGCTGTACCAAGACTGTACCTGCAGCAGAGTTCTCCATGACCTCTGCTCGGTAGCTGGACCTGCTGAACACAGGCCTGTTGTCGTTCTCGTCCAGAATGGTGATCACCAGGAGGTCGGAGTCCTGTAGGAGAGGGGGGGGCGCGGGTGGAGTTCGGGTGGGGGTGGAAAGTCGATGGGGGTGGTGAGGAAATAGTTTGGCAGCAAGGGAAGGATGGAGAATGTAAATATAAAAAAAGAAGCAGGAAAGAGAGAGGCTTATTTTGATTAATATTATGAAAGAAACAGCCTTCCTGTATAAGAAATGTAATCCACAGATTGTTTACTTTAACCAACAAGATGAATGTGGTGACTATGGATTGGTAATGGATTCACATCCCTCGCTGTGTTTAGCATACAATATGCATATAAACTGAATTAATGCATATTAAGTCTAACTGTAGGCCCATTTTAAAGTAAGACATATTTATGATAAACTTTCCATAAAAGTAATCTGTTACGTATTAACACTGCACAGACAAAGAGAGACAGGGACAGACAGAGAGAGAGAGAGAGAGAGAGAGAGAGAGAGAGAGAGAGAGAGAGAGAGAGAGAGAGAGTGAGAGACAGAGAGAGAGAGAGAGAGAGAGAGAGAGAGAGAGAGAGAGAGAGAGAGAGAGAGAGAGAGAGAGAGAGAGAGAGAGTGTACCCTGCGTGCGATGCGTGGGTTCTCTGGGTTGTCCTTAACCGTGACGGTCAGCACGTATTCAGCCAGCCGCTCTCTGTCAAGACGCCTGTTCACCTGCACCACACCTGTCTGGGGTACGCACATACACACACACAAACATATGCACATACACACGCACGCACGCCAAACACACACACACACACACACACACACACACACACACACACACACACACACACACACACACACACACACACACACACACACAAACACCCACTCATGCAGGCAAATACACAAACACACACAGGGAGGAAAAAAGTCCATTGATGTTATCGTTTCACTACCATTACATAGGCCGGTATATTGCATACCAGCCCAGGTCACCATGCCCCCAGTGGAAGTGATTAACATGTAGTTCCACTAGCAGCCTATAGGGGGCTCACCGTGGTCATATGCCAAAATAACACAATTCACCATTCTAGGTCAATGGGAGAAATGCGATATATGGCCACAGGCTGCTGTGAGGCAGACGCTCAATCCCTGCCCTCGATGGGTCAAATATGGATCGTTTCCACTGCTGGTTGCAAAGGATATCATAATATCCTCTGCATCACAACATCTACAGCCGTAGCTCAACATCTACGGACTTGGTTCAGAGAGAGAGAGAGAGAGAGAGAGAGAGAGAGAGAGAGAGAGAGAGAGGGACCTACAGTGTCGTTGATGTAGAACGCCCCGTCCTGGTTGCCGGCGGTGATGTTGAAGGTGAGCAAGGCGTTGCGGCCGCTGTCGGCGTCACGGGCGCGCACGGTGGCCACGGTGGTGTGCACGGCGGCGCCCTCGCTCACGCTGGTGTTGTGAGGCAGGTTCAGCAGCACCGGGTCGTTGTCGTTGATGTCCCGGACACGCACGCCCACTACCACCTGGGGAATGCACACACACACACACGCGCACATGCGAACACACACATACACACATGAACACAAACATCCACAGGCATGCATGCACAAACACACACACATGCACTCACACACAAACACATACTTACACAAACACACACCCGTCCTTATAACGTGCACTTATACAAACACACACACATGCACGCACACATGCACACCCACGCACACAATCACACACCCGTCCGTATAACGTATACTTATACAAACAGACACACATGCACACACACATGCACACCCACGCACACAATCACACACTTACACAAACACACACATTCACACACGCACACAACCACATAAACACAAGTACACACACACACACACAAACACTCTTTACCACATTTTATCGACATTACAGCTGTCATTAGTTAGTAGTTTCCTCTAGCAGCATTGTTGTGACTACGGTTGCGTGCACACTGTCTCCACTAACACCAACGCCCAGCTGAAGTATGTTGGCCGAAGCAGACGACTCTGACCCAGACACACTACGCATGTTGGCCAGCAATTTGTGTTTGGAAGCAGATACAGCCGAGAGTTTCTGTGTGCATGGGTGTGTGTATCTATGAGTGTGTGTTTGTGTGTGTATGAGAGTGTGTATCTATCAGTGTGTGTTTGTGTGTGCGTATGAGTGTGTGTGTTTATGAATGTGTGTATCCAAAGGCGTTCAGCTGTCCCACCGTGCTACTGCGGGGGGGCGTGCCCAGGTCCAGGGCCGTGACGGTCAGGTTGTAGAAGGGCGTGGTCTCCCGGTCAAGCTCCACGTCCCTCCGCACGCGCAGCTCCCCCTCCACCGGGGACACCATGAACTCACCTGACACCGCCAGGGGGATGGGAGAGAGAGGTTCACACAGTGAGAGGGAGAGAGAGGACCGCACAGGGAGGAGGGAGAGGGAGGGAGGGAGGAAGGAAGTGGGAGGGAGGTTCACACAGTGAGAGGGACAGAGGACAGCACAGGGAGGGAGGGAGAGGGAGGGAGAGGTTCACACAGAGTCAGAGAGAGAGAGAGGACAGCACAGGGAAGAGGGAGGGAGGGAGAGGGAGAGGACAGCACAGGGGGAGAGAGAGGTTCACACAGAATGAGAGAGAGAGAGAGAGAGAGAGAGAGAGAGAGAGAGAGAGAGAGAGAGAGGGTGAGAGAGAGAGAGAGAGAGGGTGAGAGAGAGAGAGAGGGAGAGAGAGAGAGGGAGAGAGAGAGAGAGAGAGAGAGAGAGAGAGAGAGAGAGAGAGAGAGAGAGGGAGACAGAGAGAGAGAGAGAGCACTCCTCACTCTGGAGGTCTCCTGCCGTGATGCTGTACTCCACTTTGCCGTTGAGGCCCGAGTCCTCGTCGATGGCCCTCAGGGTACAGACCCGGGGTCCCGGCTGGCCCTCGGTCACCTCGAAGGGCCCCTCGAAGGCATTGGGGAAGGTGGGGGTCCGATCGTTCACGTCCAGGACGTTCACCAGGACCTGTTGATCAAGGACAAAGGTCCCGGTGGTCCAAGCTGGGAGGTTAGTCATGAAGTTGTTATTATTCATCCAACCATTTTCTTTTTTAAAACTAGCGTGTTGGCTGGTAACCGGAAGGTTGCTAGTTCGATTCCCGACTCCTCTCTGAGTGTCGAGGTGTCCCTGAGCAAGACTCAAACTGACGACTCAGCTATCACCATGCATGGTTGATATTAGGTCATATTGTTAAGCACTATGAGTGGCCACTGGTTAGAAAAGCGCTGCATACATTTATTCCATTTACCATTTAAACAAGTAAAAGAGGAATTAGTTCACTCTTTGATTTCAGCATGAAGAGGACCCATTTCATCATTACCGTTGTGCTTGATGTCAGCCGAAGGCCGGGGATGGGACACTGGTCGGTTGCCGTGACGACCAGTGTGTAGTGGCCATTGCTGATCTCAAAGTCCAGTTCCTTCAAAGCAGTGATCCGTCCCTGCATGTGTACAGACAGGCACACAACAAACACACGTATGCATACACAGACACACAGACACCCACACATGCACACACATAGACAGAAAGACAGACACACAGATAGACAGAAAGACAGACACACAAACACGCACAGACAGAGACAAACAGACAGACAGACAGACAGACAGACAGACAGACAGACAGACAGACAGACAGACAGACAGACAGACAGACAGACAGACACACACACACACACAGACACACAAACACACAGACAGACAGACACACAGATAGACAGACAGACAGACACACAAACACACACAGACAGAGACAAACAGAGAGACAGACAGACACACACACACACACACACACACACACACACACACACACACACACACACACACACACACACACACACACACACACACACACACACACACACACACACACACACACACAGACAGACAGAGACACACACACCTCAGAGTGAGTATGAGGTCCTCCCCCCCCGTATCCTGTGACGGCGGTCTACGCCCCGTCCGGCCAGCCTCACCGTGAACTGGTTGATGGAGAAGGTCTGAGCCAGGTTGCCACGGGCGACGGCGTAGCGCAGGGTGCCGTTGAGCCCCTCGTCCGGGTCGACGGCCGTCACCGTGGCGATGGTGGCCCCCACCGTCTCGGGCCCCTCGCTCAGCACCGTCACATACTCCTCCTCGGGGAACTCTGGCGCGTTGTCGTTCTCGTCCACGATGCTGACCTGGACGGTGGTGGAGGTCTGGGAGGAGGAGGGGGGGGAGGATGAGGAGGAGGGGGGAGGAAGAGGAGGGGGAGGAGAGGAGGAAGGGGGGGAGGATGAGGAGGAGGGGGGGAGGCAGAGGAGAGTAGGAAGGGGGGGAGGAGGAGGAGGAGGGGGAGGATGAAGGGGGGGAGGATGAGGAGGCAGGATGAGGAGGAGGAGGGGGAGGAAAGGAGGAACGGGGGAGGAGGAGGAGGAGGGGAGTGAGGAGGAGGAGAAAGAGGAGGGGGAGGAGAGGAGGAGGGGGAGAGGCAGAGGAAGAGGGGGAGAGGCAGAGGAAGAGGAGGAGGGGGAGGAGAGGAGGAAGGGAGGGGGTGAGGATGAGGAGGAGGAGAGGAGGAAGGGGAGGAGGAGGAGGAGGGGGAGGAGGGGGAAGGGGGGGAGGAGGGGGGGAGGCAGAGGAGGAAGGGGGGGGGGGGGGTGAGGAGGACGTGGAGGAGGAGGAGGAGGAGGGGGAGGAGGAGGAGGAGGGGTGGGGGGGGAGGGGGAGGAGGAGGAGGAGGGGTGGGGGGGGAGGTGGAGGAGGAGTTAACTTGTTGAGTTTGACCAACCAGCCATGTGGAAGCTAGTATGGGATTGTTAGTGGATTAATATCCCCAGCTGTGTTTTAGCATACAATATGCATATTAATGTAATGAATGCATTTTAAGTATAACTGTAGGCCCATGCTTTGATTATTACAAAAACACATTTTATTGTAGCATATATTTATGATCAACTTTCCATAAAAGTAATCCAGACCTCATCTGTTACGTATAACCTCTGCACTGAATGAAGAGCGAGAACGAAAGAGAGAGAGAGAGAGATAGAGATAGAGATAGAGATAGAGATAGAGAGAGAGAGAGAGAGAGAGAGAGGGGGACGACGACGACGACGACTCCTGGGAGTCGTTAGAGAGGAATGGCTGAACATCAGACCAGAGAGCCCTCATACCCCAGCTGTGATGTGATGGAGGCCGGGCGGTGTTGTGATACAGGTCGTGGTTTCAGCACTCACAGTGAGTAAGTAAATAAGAGCAGGCTCAGAGATGTATCCTCCCAGTACCGTAGCAAGCTCTGCGTCGCCCTAGGCAGAAGTCGGGTTACTAAATAGACGGCCTGGCAGCAATCATTACAAGATTAAGTGAAGTCAGGATTGGTGTCACATGTGTCACCTTATTATTCAAACCATCAACCTCTTAAAGAAGAAGTAAGACCACAAAGTTGCACAATACAGGTGGAAAATAAATGTGCGCCTCTCGCTATGTTTCCTGACATTAGTGTTCGGTCCACACATGTTGCGGTGTGTGGTGGACGGGGATTCAAACTAAACGCAGTGACAGCCCGTGTCATGGTGCGTACTGAGGTCGGTATGGGAGTTATCCTGGGTAAGGCACAAAACTAATGTGGGGTTGTGTTCCAGAGAGAGAGTGGGGGGGGGGGGGCGGGGAGAGAGAGAGAGAGAGAGAGGGGGGAGAGACAGACAGACAGACAGAGAGAGACTGACAGAGAGAGAGAGGGGGGAGAAAGAGAGAGACAGACAGACAGACAGACAGACAGACAGACAGACAGACAGACAGACAGACAGACAGACAGACAGACAGAGTCAAACAGAGAGACAGAGAGAGCGACTGAGAGGGCGAGAGAGCGAGAGAGATATGGGGGGACGCAAACACAGCGAGAGGCGCACCGGGGGAGGAGCGTTTGTTGCGCTTCTCAAATTGCAAACATTCGTCCGACTGACCTCGGATTGGTGGGTCTAGATGAAGGAGTGACAATAGACTGTCAGGCTGAGGGAGAAAACAACCCGAATCAAGTTAGGAGAGGAACCAGTCCTGCGTTAGGTCGAGGAGTTGTGAGCCCGTTTAGAGTAACGTAGCTATCCCTTTACTTCAGGATAACTTTAAGATTATTCTTTCAACACTTCGCAGACGCAACCATGTCCTCGGATTTACGCACGCGGAACATTTTCTTTTTAAATCGGATATTTGGGTTCGTCTCTGTTTTTCTGTGCGTTGCTGGAGGTAAGCAAACTTAATTCTTCGGTCCACTCCACAGCCGTGTAGTTGGAGCTATTGTCCCCCCGTTGGTGAACACACAACACACACATAGTCCAGTCGAACCCTGTTTCCTTACATTAGAGTTCGGTCCACACACGTTGCGGTGTGTGGTGGACAGATTCAAACTAAAACCAGTGACAGCCCGGGTCATGGTGCGTACTGAGGTCGGTATGGGAGTTATCCCGGGTAAGGCACTGGGTTAAAAATGATTATAAGCTTAAAATGACAAAATACATCCAGTTCCCATCACTTCATGTCTCACCGTGGTTCCTCTGGAGATGACCTTTGCACTGAGACCACCAGTCCATCTTTACGCGTCTCGGTTCTCTAACACACACACACACACACACACACACACACACACACACACACACACACACACACACACACACACACACACACACACACACACACACACACACACACACACACACACACACACACACACACACACACACACCTGGCCCCTAAATCCCCCCAAACCCCACTGACCAGCAGCTGTTGTGTGGGCATGCTGCTGTGTGTGTGGAGGGGGGGGGCGACGAAGACGACGACACACTTCAAAAGACACTCAGGACCCCGTACACGTTATCAGCTTCCTTCTCTGTTGTTGGGTCTGGTTAGATGCGCTCACGCGATAAAGCTCCGCCGTACAGCAGCGTGTCTTCAGGCCTAATCGTCCTGTTTCCCTCTAAAGGATTCTGTTATTCTGTTATCGTGCTGAGTGTATCGAGGCCTGTGTGTCTCTTGTTGATGTTGAGTTTTTTGCGCTGTAGGATTTACGCATGCATGATGAAGCGTCGGTGTCGGAGAGTAGAGATGGTTCATATTACGAACGCCAGAGAGTCTCCGCCGCTGCTCTATTTACCAAGTTCACATCCTGCCAAAGTTTAAACAGTCGTTTGTGCCAATAAGCTCACCTCGCCTCCCTAATGACTTCAGATAAAGACTAATTAGAGCTGCGTTCCCTCTCACTTTGGATTAACTCCAAGGCTCTGTTCCAAGGACAATAGCAGCAGTAAGACAGTATATCATCAGCACACTAGAGGTGGGCTCTGCAGGGTCTGGCTACAATCGACTAATTGGACCGGATCTTCCTGTTCATTGATCCCCGCAACGATTTTAGTTTCTTTCCTGGTTCGATTCTGCGTATTCGGGGGAGTTACGCAGTTGTGCACAATTATGTTGAGGCGAGTTTTTGCGACATTTTTGAGAAACAGGAAGATAACGCAAGGGAGGGTCATCTGTTGAACTCTGTTGAGATCCTTATGATTCTCGTACATCCATCATCGATCTTTTGGTCTTCCTGATTTCCAGCATTAGCCAATCATAAACACTGCTGGAGGACACAAAGATTGCGGGGCCTTTCCGAGCTTGGGGCCATGGCTTGTCAGTAGGCCCAAGGCCAAAGCGCCAACATGCCCGTGGCCTTCACGAGGGCCTACATCCGCGATGCTATCAAGCACAATGCTATATGTATATTCTTAGTCATGGTAATAGTTTAATCTTACACGCAACTAGCCATGTACTTGTTGCTGTCGCAGCCACCTTTCCAGTCCGGGATGATTGCATCTTATCTCTTTAAAAGCTGGGGCGTTACAATGCTCGATGAATTCGGTTTCAGGCCGGGTTTTTAAATAAAACCGGTTTGTGAAACCAACACAAAGAAACGATGGGGAACCTGTTTAAACAGCAGGTCATAGATGGACATCTATGTGGTCCCTTGTTGTCAGAGTAAGGATGACTTTAGTTACTTTAAAACGGTCATTTCAGCGATTGCACAACTTCTCGAAGCAGAAGTTGTGCAATCGACCTTTTACTGTAGGACTGCTCTGTGTGTGTGTGTGTGTGTGTGTGTGTGTGTGTGTGTGTGTGTGTGTGTGTGTCAGTACTCTGTGTGTTTGTGTGTGTCTGTGTGTGTGTGTGTGGTGTTGATGAGAGGCTTATCAGGTGCCGCCCCAACTGGTTTCATTACCACCCTGTAACGGTTTCTACTCATCATTCCCATGGCAGTGGGTGAGTGGCTAAGAGGGTGGAGGTGATTGTGTAAACAAACTTGGCCTCCACCACTGGGGCCCTCGCACGTGAACGGACACAGGGCGGACAGCTAGGGCACGCTTTCACGTCTCCAGCACATGGCACTGGAACCAAGCTGCAGTTCAGTTGGGGGGGGGGGGGGGTGACGCACACGACAGGCACAAAGTAACAACTATCAACTGAATAAAGCCTTTCCTCACCTCATAGAAGTTCTCAGCAGCTGACTTTGTGTACCGTTGTATTTAGGTTCAACTTTTATTTTTTTATCTCTACAAAAATGACGAGCTCCGGAGCTCGGTGACCTCATAGCTGGCTACGGACATGGTTCCGATGTATTTAAACATATACCTGAGCTAGTGGTATCAGAAGAGGTAGGAGACACGCTTTGGGACAGAGTAGCAGTGGAAGTAGATGAAGTAGGAGCAGCAGTAGTGTGTGTGTGGATATACCCGCAGCCGTAACAGAAGTCGTGATTTTAATGGACTTGAACAATGGGCCCGAGCTAGTCTGTGCCTCGGAGGGCTGTCAGCGCTGACAGGGCTGCAACAGGTGGTGTTCTGGGGCCAACAACAAAAGAGGGCCTGTTGTCTGGGCCCCGAGGGAGCCAGCAGAGTTCAGGGAGTGGCAGAGGGATCACAGTGGAAGGTTTAAGTAAAAAGAGACACACTTTGTTTACAGACCCAACTGGAAGCATCCTTTGACTTCCCCGGCATGGCGCCTCATCAGGCCATACCTGGCGGCCAAGTTTGAATTAATTTCAATTATGTTGAGGCGCCTGGTCTTAAGTTGGACACATATCTTCACTCTTTTAATATCAGATAGAGTTACCCCGCCGATAAATCCCCTAAAAATGAAAGCACAGGAAAAGGTTTCCCAGTGGGGGTGAGCAGAGTGAGTGCAGCAGGATGGGGGGTGAGGATGGGTGGTGGTTAGGGTGGGATCGGAGAGGGTGGGTGTGTGTGAAGCCGGAGATGAGAAGGGTTCTCCCCCCATTGTGCCTGAACACAGGCAGGAATAGCTACAGTTTCACTTTAATCACACCCCCTGGCTTTCCTATTGCTCTACCTTTGACACATGCCAGTGGGCGAACACACACACACACACACACACACACACACACACACACACAAACACACACACACACACACACACACACACACACACACACACACACACACACACACACACACACACCACACGCATTGTTCTGCGATTAAATATCCGTTATAAAAACAATCTGCACGCACACAGGATACTAACCCACACACATCCAAACCTAATGAGCACTGTGGGCATGTCCGCGGTTGGCTACTGTTATTTCCTATCGAGAAGCAGTCTGACCAATAGGCTGCCGTTTCCTCCACACACTACCACAAGTCTGGCCGTTCCTCTCTCCCCGTAACACCAAAGCTCCCCCCTGCCCACACGGGAACCGCAGTGACCCTGGCCAGGCAGGAGAGGCCCGGCCTCCACGCGACGCAGAGTCCGCTTAGGAAGGAAGTCCCTTCCTCACGTCCCTAGGCTCGGCCAATAAGCCCTTTGAACACTTCCCTCCCCTCCCGTGCACACACACACACGCAGGCGTGGTTGCTTAGCGGCTGCACATGTAAGGGCTAGGCGGTGATCGGATTGACTCATAGGAACTCGTTATGATGCAAATGTGACGTTACTTAGACCGTGAGACTTCATCAAGCGAGTCGATCAAGGTGAAAACGTGTCCCTCCAGCTTCCCTGCACATGGCACACAGTAGCGCGCCACCTCAATGTAATTAGTTACTAAATCACAGCACACAAGCTCAATGCAATTAGTTATAACAGTATTATGAAATGTTCATAATTCCATTCATAATATACGATTGTCTTACCGTCCCTAGTGAGTTTACTTCAAGAAGATGGATTGGAAACCCTTTTTTTATTAAGTTGAGCTACAACGTTTTTTTTCTGAAGAAAAAAAAACTTGAAACACACACACTCACTCACTCTCAGACACATAAACACACACACAGAAACAAACCAACACAAAAGTAAAATGAACATTTTCCAGAGAGCTAGAGTAATGGCTTCATTACGATTGCCTGTTGTGTGGAGAGGTGGTGTATTTTCTCACAACCATCACACGTTTCTCGTGTGTAACGTGTGGTTTGCTATCCGTTCACCCCTCCACCGCCAAACCTACACGCCCTACAACGGCCCTAAAAAGGTTAGACTACGTGTGTCTGTCTAGTACTCGTGGCCTGCTTCTCTATCAGCCCTTCCTGGATACAAAGAAACTTGAATTAAATGTCAGCTCTGAAAAGTCAATAGCATTTGTTTAATTTCCATGCATGAATTTGAAAAATACATAAAAAAGCGCGCGTGTGTGTGTGTGTTCTGCTTGTTTTTGTTGATGCCTTCCTCTGCTGCACTGTTGCGTGACTGAGTGTTGCATTCAAGGAAGTAGCTGAGTGGTAAAAAAATAGCGAAAAATATGCCCCTTGCAAGACGGCCTGTATAGAGCTGGATGCACAGAAAAGGAAGCAAGATTAAAACAAATTTATACTGCGATCCTTCTACAAACGACTGTAGGCTTTGCAGATTCCTCCTCACCACCACACATGAGTTGAATATGAGTGGCAGTGAGCAAAGCCAAAGAAACACAAAAAACAGTGTGTGTGCCAGCCAAGCAGTTTGCTGGTGCCCACA
>NC_079426.1:6425938-6428438 GCF_026213295.1 Gadus chalcogrammus
ACAACAGGTGACCTGCTCTCTGCGGCCTGGCCCTGGCGGTCTGTCCGTCTGTCTCAGTGTGGGACAGAATAAGGGAAATAAGCAGAGAAGGGGCGGGGGCATTCCACTGGTGGAATTATTGTGTAGCAGTCTCTTGTACCGGGCATCATTCAATTCTTCTTGTTTCATGTGACTCAGGAGTCTACCTTCCCCCCCCCCCCCCCCCCCTCATCCTCATCCTCTCCATATGGCTTCAGGCTGTTTTTATTATTGTTTTGCCTTTGCTACCTCAGTTTCTGCCACCTGTTGTGAAACAAACACATCAGCGCTGTCTTTCTCAGGACCTCCGCTCCTGAGTCCAGCACTTAACAGCGGTTGTAGGAACCTCTTTGGTCAGTGCCTTATATTTACAGTATGTTACAGTATTGATATCTTGGATAGGTCTTTTGCAGCAGGAAAGTCTGATGCCGTCAAATATGGATGTCAAATTCGACGTTGAATTTAACAGGTATTATATATATATATATATATATATATATATATATATATATATATATATATATATATATATATATATATAACTTTACATTTTTATTTTCTGTATGAAAGAGATTTTATTGTACAAGAGGCTTCTCCCTTCTCCCTCCAAAATAATTTGGTTAATGGCTTTAAACTTTAAAATGTTTTTAAACGTTATTTCATTTTTGATGTGCTTCCTGGTTTCAGCAGCGTTGTATTCCATGCCGCAGGGCTGCATTTTACAGGGTATTGTAGATATTTAGTACAGTGTGTTCTGGCTTTTTAGCTCTGTGTGTGCGTGCGTATGTGTGTGTGTATAATGTGTGTGTGTGTATACATGTGTGTGTGTGTGTAGACGTGTGTATACGTGTGTGTGTGTGTGTGTGTGTGTGTGTGCGCGTGTCTGTCTGCGTGTGTGTATACATGCGCGTGTGCAACTTATAATGTCTCCTGCTGTACAAAGCTTGTTGAATGCTGCTGCTATGTGTTCGTGTTCTGTGGCTCTACCACCGAAACGCCCGCAAAAAAACCACAACATCGTATATCCCTGTACTTCTCTGATAATAAAAAAGGAGTTCTTGTCCCTCAGCGGTCTGTCTCTGCTCATAAATGCCACTTCACTTCTCCCCTGGCTGGTGTCCAAAGCCATCACTACACAAGGCCGGGCAGCTGGGGTCGGCCTGGGAGCCATTAGCTCTGTAACAAGGTTGTTCCGGTCCTGTGCCCTAAGATGGGCCGCGCCAGGGGGACGTTGGCATTGAGGGGAAGGAAAATGTTGAAACAATTTTCTGCCTCTTGTGTTTTATGTACGATAGGGAAGATAAATCGCGGGGAGAAGAGGGGAGTCGGGGGCGCGGCCGACCGGTGGCTGTCCCTCCTCCCTTTAAACGACCGCCATCGCTCAGCTCTCTCATGCGCAGATCCTGCTCTGTGTCTCCTGTGGGGTCTGCACCAACACAAACCCCCCCCAACCCCCCTGCATGGCCCTCTGTCTGTCTGTCTGTCTGTCTGTCTGTCTGTCTGTCTGTCTGTCTGTCTGTCTGTCTGTCTGTCTGTCTCTCTGTCTGTCTCTCTGTCTCGCTCTCTCTCTCTCTCTCTCTCTCTCTCTCTCTCTCGCTCTCTCTCTCTCTCTCTCTCTCTCTCTCTCGCTCTCTTTCTCTCCCCCTCTCTCTCTCCCTCCCCACCACTCATCCGTCAGCTGTAGAGTCATCAGCTCACTCTGGTGAACACTGCTGCCATCTTTGCAGGAAGTTGCTGCATTCTTCCCTTTTCTTGCACATTTGGCTCTGGTGTGGTTTTCCTGTTGACGCAGCAGGGCATCCTGTCGTTGCGGGCTGAGGAGCAACAGAGTGAGTCTCACACTGGTACCGCACAGGTGTTGATCATAAGAGGTGGATGATGCAAGTGCAGCTTAAGGTCAAAATGTTTGCCACATGTCTCTGGTTTTCGGAGGGGGCTGAGAAATATGTGTGTCCAGACCTGAGGGGGCAGATAAGCAGCTGTCTATATGTTAATTCAGGGAGAATCCACCTAATGAAGCAGCTGGTTGTTGACAGAAGTACCTGCAGTACTCCTTGTGGCCAGCAGATGGCTCTAGTTGTGGTGGGAACAATCACAACACAGTACAACCCATTTCATAACGTGTCTATGTTATACATTTATATAGATAATGAAGTGTATAACATGGAAACTGATTGCAGTCATGGTTTAACTGTTTATAATTGTTTGAACTTTGAGGAATGCACATTTTTTAAAGCAACCACTCTCTTAAGAAAACGTTGAAAAAGAAATAGTCCATGTACTTGACGTGTACATGAAGCTAGGACCTGTTATTGCCGTAAACTATCCTAATTAAACTCAGCTGATCCAATTGAAAGAAGCATCTTTGTGTTTGGATAAGTGAGAAGTGATGTTAACTCGACACAAGCTACACACGCTAGACACCAGTCTATAGCAGCCACATGCACACACACACACACACACCCCCGCACTCACACAAACC
>NC_079426.1:6430938-6435938 GCF_026213295.1 Gadus chalcogrammus
CTGGCGTGTGTGTTGGTGAGAGAGAGAGAGAGAGAGAGAGAGAGAGAGAGAGAGAGAGAGAGAGAGAGAGAGAGAGAGAGAGAGAGAGAGAGAGAGAGAGAGAGAGAGAGAGAGAGAGAGAGAGAGAGAGTGAGTGAGTGAGTGAGTGAGTGAGTGTGAGAGAGAGAGAGAGAGAGGACAAAATAACAGAGTCATTGGCAGAGGGATAGAAAGGCCAAAGACGAGTGAGACAGAGGGCAGAGATAGCCAGGAGGCAGAGAGAGAGGAAACAATGGCCACAAGGAAAGAAATAAGTGGACAAATAACTGTGTTGACTACCTGCCTAGTACACCTTAACATTACTGATTTATATGTTTCATGGTGAGTTGGTAAATATGGGTCTTGTGTAAAAGTAATGCACGTTTAAAGGGAATGTATGTGTTGAATTGGAATATAGTCATGTGGCAGACATCTTCAATGGAGCTGATAGGGACTACAATGTTGCAAGCCTGGTGGGATACTTATAAATACATTATTATCTATATAATATATAATACATAATATAATACTGCCGAAAGAGAAACACATTGTTGCTCTGAGGGGAATGAAACTACGGCGTCAACAATGAGGGGAACACAATTACACCGTCTCCTCTTAGCACAGTGTGTAAGAATTAACAACCAGGGTAATAAACGCCTTCTTGTCGAGTATAAACTTTGAGCGTATTGTTTTTGCATAGTCCCAGCGGCCATTTTATTGGACAACTGTTCATGTTAAATTTTAGCGCCTTGAATCGAAAACTGTTTACAAGGCAGAGGTGCCCTGTTATGAAAGAAGAATCCCTTGGAATGTTGACGACCAATCAGGGTCCAGTATTCAACACTGTTGTACATGTTAGTGTTCACATGCCCTGTCTCTCACCATCCCGTTGGCCGCAGCGTCCTTGTCCCTCCCCAGGACCGTGGCCACCTTCACTCCGATGGGGGTGTTCTCCAGGATGCTCACCGACGTGTCCGACGTGATGTCAAACTCTGGCCGGTTGTCATTCTCATCCAGGATGGTGATGGACACCTGGTTGGAACAGGGCCGTAGCCGGAGAGTGGAAATGGTGGGGGGGGGGGGGGGGAGTTGCGGCTTCAGTTGTGGGGGTTCAGTTATGTTTGGGGGAGGTGTGTGTGGGGGGGGTTATGCTAAACTGCCCTACACACCAACAGATGTCACACACGGCGGACACAAAGTCACAAGGCTCACCTGAATTGAGCATTCACTCATCTCGAGAAGTTCTCAACCAGCTGATTTTGTATACAGTTGCATTTAGTTTCAAATTTTCCTTTTATCTCTAGAAAAATGTAGGTTATTAATAATGGCCTCATAGCTGGCTGCGGGCATGGATAGGAACCGTTGGGAACGATGAAATATGTAAGGGCTCGGTCAATAACACAAGCTGGCGTACTCGCCACCGATTCTAGTTCTAAGTGGGATTACAAACTGGAGCATGGGTTCATGATGTTCTCTGTCTTTTGTCACAAGCGATACATCAAGCAAACCTTACCTTCTGCAGTTCCCGAGGAAAGGGTAGCAATGGAGAAAGAAAGGAAGGCCATTAGCTCCTCTACAACAGAACAGGACAACAAAGACAATGTTTAGGTGGTCTGTGCGGACGTGGGGAGGGAATTAAATAAATGAGACGGAAAAAAAAAATCAAGACAAAATGGCGTACCACGGTGGAGTCCTCTCTGGGTCCTCCATTGTCCGCCACCACAGTCAGGGTGTAGAGGTCACCCATCTCTCTGTCCAGCAACCCCATCACTGTGATACGACCCTGAACACACACACACACACACACACACACACACACACACACACACACACACACACACACACACACACACACACACACACACACACACACACACACACACACACACACAGGACAATATATACTAAACCCATCCAGGAAGCACCTTGACTTACGTTGTCTTGCTTAGATTCATCATGTTATTCTTTCTATGTTATTTTACGCGAGCCTCGATTGTGTGCGTGTCTGTGTGTGTGTGTGTGTGTGTCTCTGTGTGTCTCTGTGTGTGGGTGGGTGTGTTTCTGTGTATGTGTGTGTGTGTGTCTGTGTGCGTGTGTGCGTATACGTGTGAGTTGCTGCTTTGTACTGGTGTCTAGCGGTCTCAGCTGGTGTAGGCTCCAGCCCCGTGACCCTGACCAGGGTCCAGTAAAGATGACAGACGACAGACAAGACAGGGCTTACATCACCTTTATATCACTTCTGCATCACTTCATACATTGCTTCTTTTAATTTGATCAGGTGATTGAAAGTCGTGTTTCATCACATAAAACCGAAAAGAAGCACATCCTAAAATGCGTCTAAGTTCACAGTCACACACAAGCACACGCACATACACACACATGCAGACACATGCACCCACACATACACACACCTGACACACACAAACACACACACACACACACACACACGCACACACACGCACACACGCGTGCACCTCACCGTGACGCCGTCGATCCTGAAGAGGGCGAGCGCGGCCGGCGAGGTGTCCGGGTCGAAGCGGTACGTGAGCTGGTTCAGGTTGTCGGCCGACTGCGCCCGCACCTGCGCCACCTCTGTTCCCGTGGCGATGTTCTCCACCAGCGCCGCCTCGTAGCCGGCGGCGAAGAAGGCCACGGCCTCGTCCAGCTCGTTGAGCAGCGTGACGTACACGCTGCAGAAGCCCAGGTGGAAGGGCGGGGCCTGGTCGGTGGCCGACACGTTCATCAGGTACGACGTCTTGGTCTCGTAGTCCAGGTGGTCCACCGTGGTCACCAGCCCCGTGCTCACGTCCACCTCGAACTTGCGGTCCGAGCCCGACACGATGGCGTAGGCCACGGAGCCGCCGTCACCTGTATGGGGGGGGGGGGGGGGAGGAACATGGGTGAGACACGAAGAACAGGGGTGAGACAGGTTGCGGCCTCTCGCTGCTAGACCAGACACACAGGGAGAAACCACATCAGTATGTAGTGACAAAAAATACAATACTCTTATATGCTCATGATCGCTCATCAGTGTGTTTCCAGGGGTGGCCAGTACGTGTAATAGACGCTTGTTATATGTATTTTACAGGTTATTACATACAGACCCCTCTGGGTGTGTTTCAGTGAGTGTCCAGTACATAATAACATGTAACAGATGTTGTTACATGTTGTATCATACTGACATACTGACTTATTACACCCATTTTATGTACTGCCAGTACACAACATGTTACAAGACTGAAGAGCGGCGTTAGAACATGGACCAGATGTCCGCATTAGTCGTGTACCAGTTGAACAAACTGGTGAATGTCAGCGCATTGATGAACGATGACGTCAACGTGTTCTAGTGACGTCTTCAATGACTCAACCCCAAGCCAGTCCCACTTTGACCAGGAGCTCTTCTGTGAAACAGGGAAGTCCAGGCCTTTAAAGAAGCACAGCCGTGTGGCCACACGCTGTTGACGCAACAGCTCTCACTAAGGGGAAGTGAATAAAAGAAGTGGTCGAGCAGAAGTTAGGGTTATTTAACAGCGCTCACGTATTCTGTTCTTCTTCCCCGTCCCACGAGACGAGAGTCTGCGTAAAGCAGCTGTGTTTCAACAACAACCTTTGGAGGATCAGGAATTGATCTGAGTGCAGCTGAAAGGGGCGTGGGGCAGGGTGAGACCAGAGTCCTGGGGCTGGTCTGGGGCCTGGCCAGACATGAGCCCAACAGTGTCATCTGTATGCTGCAGACTCACTGGGCGGCTCCTGACTCGTCATCACAACAGTTTAGTCCTGTTCCCTTTGACGAAAATAACTGTCAATAATAATTTACATTTCATTTTTTCAGGGGATTTTTTGTCCCTATTCATTTTTCTATTTGTATGTAAAAGTTAAAAATGTCACTTTTAAATGTGCATTTTTGTCTTGAATAAATGAAGGATGAATTGAGTGAATGGATGATCATAGGCAGTAATCCTTGTAGTGGATCAAAAGGCCACAACTTCTATATTGTACATGCCGTTTGATGGACACCTGTATCCGACTTCTCAGTGTTCAATACATTTCCTGTGGTGGTGGTTGTGTGTGAATGCCATGCTCTACCAGGGTTTTCAACCTGTGGTACGTACAACTACCACTGGTGGCCTGTGAGGGTAGTGCAGGTGGGACACAGGGGATAACATCCCCTGTGACAATAATACAACTAGTACAATAATACAACTAATTCAATAGTATATTCAAAATAAAAATATTATAAATATTGTTTGTTTTATTAGGGTTGCATGCTTGTTATTATTAAAAAAATCCCGTCGCTTTGTGCGTTCCATCGTAGGTATTGATTTTGATGTTTGATGTTTTGGATTCACTTGTGGAGCACATGCAGCGTTGCTGAGTTCATCGTTCCACTGCTTCCCACTGGCCATAGCCTCATGAAGTTATAATTCAGTACAAAGGGGGTGTAGTGGCACTCTTTGCTTAGCCATTGCGTGTGTATTCCTACATTTTTGACAGTTTTAACATGAGATGGCCCCCCTAAAGTCGAGGGTCGGGAACCCCAGGTCGACTCGAGTGAACCGCACCACCCACCAGTGTCGGGGTCGGTGGCACGCACCACGATGACGGAGGTGCCGATGCCGGCCGTCTCCCTCAGGCCCAGCCGGTTGTACTGCTGCTGGGTGAAGACGGGCGCCTCGTCGTTGGCGTCCTCCACGTAGACGATCACCTGCAGGGGGGGGACACAGGTGAGCACCGGGGGAGAGACGCAGCGAGCCCCCCCGGGGAGAGACGCAGCGAGCCCCCGGGGAGATTCAGTGAGCCAACGGGGAGAGATGCAGTGAGCCCCCGGGGAGAGATGAAGTGAGCCCCGGCCTAGGAGACATACAGTGAGGCCCTATGAGAGGTGCAGTGAGCCCCCAGGGAGAGATGCAGTGAGCCCCTAGCAGACATGCAGTGAGCCCCATAGGAGAGATGCAGTGAGCCCCTAGCAGACATGCAGTGAG